>NC_066620.1:22500-324973 GCF_025201925.1 Gopherus flavomarginatus | reverse complement strand
ACTGCTGAAAAGATACCATATTCCTGTGTGAGTATTTCACACAGCAGTTACAAGCCAAGTCTGGAGAGTAGAGAGAGAGAGAACTGTGTGTGTAATATATACACATCCTATATATATTATACATACAATAAATGGGATGAACAACTATACTGGGTCAAATGGCCCATCTAGCCCAGTGTCCTGTCTTCCAACAGTGGCCAGTGCCAGGTGCTTCAGAAGGAACGAACAGAGCAGGACAATTGAGTGATGGACTTGTCCTCCATGAACTTACGTAATTCTTTTTTGAATCCAGTTACGGTTCTGGCCTTCACAACATGCCCTGGAAACAAATTCCACAGGCTGACTGCGTTTTGTGTGAAGAAATACTTCCTTATGTTTGCTTTAAACCTGCTGCCTGTTAATTTCATTTGGTGACCCCCCCCCCCAGTTCTTGTGTTATGAGAAGGAGTAAATAACACTTCCTTATTTATTTTTCTCCACACTAGTCATGATTTTATAGACCTCCATCACATCCCCTCCTTAGCCATCTCTTTTCCAAGCTGAGTAATCACCGTCCTTTTAATCTCTTCTCATACGGAAGCTGTTCCATACTCTCTACATTTGTTGCCCTTTTCTGTACCTTTTTCAATTCTAATATCTCTTTTTTGAGATGGGGTGACCAGAACTGCAGTATTCCAGATGTGGGTGTACACGGATTTATACAGTGACATAAGGTAGTAAATATCATCATCTATCCTGTTCCTAATGGTTCCTATTGCATAAAGATGAGGAATAATATTGCTGTTAAAACCTAGTTCCAAATATATAGAGCTGATCTGTAATTCAGTCTTTGTTTTTGCTGCTTTTGGATACAGACTTGCTGCTGAAATGGTATTTAATGGGGTTGCTTTTTTGTGAAGTTTCCTTTTGTCAGAATCCTTTCCCTTCATTTTGGAAACGATTGTGTTATCTCAGACTGCTTGGTAATCTCGTTAGCCAAGTAATGTGGTTGGGACTAACTGTCCTTGCCTGGGCCCTGAGGGGATATGGAAAACAGCCATCCCAGCACTGTCTGACTCCAGCCAGCTTTGCTAAGGAGACCCCATTTAGATTAATCCTAGTTCCATTCTGTTGGGAGAGAGAAACATGAAGGTTCATCATATTCTAGAGAACATTTATTACGCCAGTTCTGTTTTCTGTTTTTGTGTGCTGCTTCCCCTTGGATTTGTCTCCTCACCAAAATGCAGAATTAATCAGAGCAGTAGAGTGGGCAATGTTGCAGTTATGGTGCATCTCTCTGTGTGCATGCCAGATGTATTTGAAAGAACTCAAGAAACAAAGACAAGATGTTAATTCACCTATTTAGTCTTTGTGGATTTAGAAGTTTGCACCAAGCAAGGCTCAGGGAAATGTGGCTGGGTGGTTAGTTGGAACCCCCCCTCGCTATTGTTGGGAGCAGTGGTGGCAAAGCAAAGGCAATTCCATGACTGCTAAAGACTTGGTGGGACAGCAGAATGCGAGTCAAATGTGCACTTGTTCATTTAATTCCATAACAACGAAGGGCCGGATCTCCCCCTGCTATGAGCAGGGGGACTCATGGAAATTCCCCTGGTAGTTTTTCCCCAGAGCACTCTAGGGTAGAGTTAGGGGTTGTCTCTTTGTGGAAGAAGCAAGAGATTTCACTCCCTAACCCACAGCTTCCCTCAGAAGTGTGGGGATCCCAGCAGATGTACTGGAGCCGCAGGGACATCTATGCACAGTGTATGAGGTTCTGTAGCTCTTAGGCCTCTCACTGTCTAGATCCTTGGAAATTTTGGCTGCAACAGAATCAGGGCTTCCCTGGCAGGAGCAGCTGCTGCTCCCTCACCCCTTAAAGGGGGCTGTCTGTGTGGAGAGGCTCTGGAGAGTCCATGCAGCCACAAACTTTCCTGCACTTTCCGTGTGGGATTCATGGATCAGTGATGTCCATCCTCTCCCCCGGTTTAGTGCAGAACCTGAAGCCTGCCGAGGGCTCTCCACAGGGACTTGGATGCTGGGGCAGCATACTCCCGTCACTTGATCCCTGTGCACGGCTGTCCCTGAGTCCAGGGCGTGCACGTGGTGAGGTGGGTAGGCCGGGGAGGATGTGCAGCCCAGAGTTCAGTACAGCCAGCGGGGAGGCTGCTGTCCTGCCATTGGCCCTGTGGGGCACGACAGGGCTCTCGGAGGTCCGGAGATCTCAGTGGCCAGCTGGAGCTGACTGGGGAACAGGGCATGAATAACGTGCTCCTTGAATTCTCCCCGCTCAAAGTCTCTGGATACTGTGTTTGCTAATAATCCTTTTCACCCTCCAGCCGCCTCTACCAGCAGCGACGACGGTGTTGTTGCCATTGGTTGTATTACAGAAGCAGCTGGCCTCGGGGGCTGTCAGCGGCAAGCGGCATCATCAAGCGGCGTCGCCACCGAAATGCTGCCTAATTTCGGTGGCATTTCAGCAGATGCTCAACTGCTGGCCAGGATGCGGGCACCGCGTTGGGGACCCCTGCGTTATGTGGTATTTGCCCTGCTCAGCTAATGAGCATCTCAGAGCAGGGCATGGCTGGTTTCTGCCAAGCACCATGCACACCCTTGGCACTAGGGAAATGGAAATAGCAAAGGATCCTTCTGTTACACAAGTGGAAAATTAAATTCAAATAACAGAGGGACAACCCCCGAGACCCTTCCTCAGGGCCAGAATGGGCCTGGATCGTCCATGTGCACAGCAGGGGAATGGTGCTAGGATTCACCTGCCCTGGGTGAGCAATTGGCATAGTGCCAGGAGCCACCTTCCCAGCCTGTGTTGATGCCAGGCACAATTGTGGAGAGCAGGTGCTGTGGTCTCCTTTTGTCAGAATCCTACAGTACAGGGACGGGGTAGTGGGTCAGTAAGGGACATGCTGTAAAGGGATGTGGCAGGAGGTGCAGCTCTGTCTTGCTGTCAGCACAGAGCTGACATGGCCAAGCCCCCATCGGTGCTTGGGTCACGCTCCCATTGACATCAGCACAGACAGCATTTACTTTCCGCCACACCCAGGCGTTCAGGGGCCAGCCAGTCCACTGAATTCACTCTTGGCTATTTTCATTTAATAAAAAGGCTCTGGCTGCATTTTTGTGCTCAGTATCTATTCTTGTTCCACTTGCTTCTGAATAGGGATGGGAAACACTTTGATAAATGGATGGAAAAATTGGCTACTTTTACTATAGTGTCAGTGCCTCTGTGCGCCCCCATCCTTTGCTGAAATGCGTATTACTTTAACTTTTTACCGCTCTTAGCCGGTGACTTGCTGCAGCTATTCCTGTGCCTCCAACCGGAACTGGCTGCCATTTTTCCTCTGTCCTCAGTGTTTGGAGCACATCTTGGTCAGGAAAGACTGTGCAGCATTAGAAGGCTGATTCCTACTCCCGCACTGCCCGTGTACCGATATGTTTTGTATTTACAATGCAGACCTAGTGTGCAGTTCTGCGACCCATACTCACGCTGAGCAATGCCTTACTCCACCAGTGGGCATGCTGGTTTCAGTGAGCATCTATATCCACTAGACCAAAAAATCGAGCTGGAGTTCAGGAGATGTGGGGTCTGTTCCCAGTTCTGCTACTGACCTGCTGGGTGACCTTGGCAAAGTCACTTCACCTCCCTGTCTCTATTCCTTCTCCCAACCTTTGGCTGTCTAGATTGTGAGCTCTTTGGGATGGGGCAGTCTCTCTCACTAGGGGGCTGTGCCACCTAAGTGCCAGTGTAAGAATAACACATCTCTGTGAGTGAAGATGGCAGAACAGGGACCTATCGAAGGCCAGGCAGAGTTTGTACAGCGAGACGTTTCATAGCAGAGTCCACACGGAAGTCTGTACCTCTTCTGTTCTAGATTTAACCTGAGAATGGCCCCAGACAATTTGTCAGTGATGGATAGCTACATCTAAACACGTGGGATCAGCGTCTGCTATCCCACACAGCAGTGCAGACCCAGAGTGACTCCAGCAGGCAACCTATCTTCTCTGAAACTTCTTTTCATGAAGTCGACCTCAGATGCAGAGGCGAATTAGAGGTTTGCGGTGCCCTGAGCCAGAGCAAGGGGGGGGCCCTCCTCACTCCTTCCACCTTCAGTCCCCACCACCCCTCCTCACTCCTGCCTGGGAGCAGGGTTGGGGCATGAGGGCTTCCCCTGCCTGCCCGATGCTCCTGCGAGTGGGATTGGAACACAAAGGTGCCCCAATTGACTGAGGTCCCTGGGCATGGGCCTTGTTGGTACAGTGGCTAATCTGCCCCTGCTCAGATGGAAACTGGCAACTTGCCACCCTTTGGGGTCTGCAAAGCTCAGGGTCTTGCAGCCTCTTTGCCCTACTCACAACTAATTTGGGGACCCTCGAGAGAGGAAAAAAATGAGTCCTTAGCCCTTTTCCGTGCAAAGCGAGACTTGAGAATGGACTCCAATGCTGGTGGATTGTGCAGGCTCCAGCCCCTGCTCTGTTTACACTTTCTTTCATGAGAACTAAAAGTTTATGCATATAAGATTAAGAGAGGAAGTGATCCAGGAAGGGCCTTCCATGGTTTCTGCTGCTGAGCCAGCCTCAGAAGGCTGCCTGGCTTCCTCGCTTTCTCAGAATCCTCCAGTGTCCCCAGGGGCATCTCCTTTTGACTCTCAGCTATGCTACTAGGCTAGGGAAGGAGGAAAGTCTCTAGTTCCCTGCAGTGGAGCAGCCCTTCCAGGACAACTAATTTGTCTGGAGAAGATATTAGAAGTATGTAGCTACATGGCCAGCCTGGGATTCTAAATGCACTTCTGAAGTTTCTGACCAGGTTTAGATAGTACTTTCCCATAGGAACCCTTGAATATGCCTGACCTTTTGGATTTCACCCAGCACTGTCTGCTTGCCCTCTGCAGCTTGTGAGTAATTACATTCCCAAACCATTTCTGACCAGCTGATCTGTTCTGTCATGAACACATAGTTTTGAAGCAAGGTTAAAAGAGGAGTCAAGCTGGGGAGCAAGTGTAGGGAAATATCTCCCCAGTAGGATAAATTAGATTTGATAGGTAAAATCCTTGCCCCTTTGAACTCATAGGAGTTGTGCCTTTGATTTGAATGGGGTGAAGATTTCACTGATAAATATATTAATGGGATTATATGACATGGTTGCCTGCAACAACAGAAGACTGGACTCAGTGAGGCATGAGGTCGCTTTCAGGCCTAGGTCCTACGCTGCTATGACCTAATGTGTGTAGGAGGAGGATTCTTTGGGAAAGGACAGAAGAAAAGTTGAGTTAAAGATTTACTGTGCAGAATAACCGTGGATATTGAGGGCCTGATCTAACTCCCATTGAAATCAGTGGGAAGACTCTTCAGTGGGAATTGGATTGGCCCTTTTGAGCTTCCAAAGTAAAGCTGGTTGCATTATTCAGTGTGGACCATTTATTAGACAAATTTAGCCCTTTTTTCTGTCTGCAAACAGATCCTTGGGGATTCTGTAGATTTATTCTTTAATCTAAATTGTTTGAATATTTTTACTAGCATATTTGAGTGACCATCTGAATTGGTCCAACTCTTTGTGACATGCATTCTGTTATTCAATAGTCAGATCACGTCCCCTCTTACCTCTCTCTTTGGGAAGCTAA
This sequence comes from Gopherus flavomarginatus, assembly GCF_025201925.1. NCBI lineage: Eukaryota > Metazoa > Chordata > Testudines > Testudinidae > Gopherus > Gopherus flavomarginatus. Next base: position 319,367 of record NC_066620.1, on the reverse strand, counting down.
CTAGATTGGGCTTCTTAAGTGTCTCTCTGAGACTGGTTTTCCATACCACACATTGCTCTTGTAACTCTTAGCTGAACTCTTTCCAATTTTTTCACCCCCTCACTGACGTGTGGATACCAGAACTGGACACACTATTCCAGTAACGGTCTCACTGATGCTGTGTACAAAGATAATTCCATTTCACTGCCTCACTTGATATTTCCCTGTATCTGTAGCCAAGGATCGTATTAGCCCAGTTAGCCACAGCATCACACTGGGAGCTCATGTGCAGTTGGTTAGACACCATGACCCCTGTCCTTTCCAGAGTTGCCAGTTGCAAGGATAGAGTAATTTATCCTGTATGTTTGGCTCCATCTGTTCTTGGACGGATGACCTGGCATTTGGCCACATTACAAGTCCTGCTGTTTATATATTTTCAGAAAATGAGAAGAGTTTACAGACCTTATATGTTCTTTAAATCTTATTTAAAGTAACTATGGACATTCTCATTATCCATATAAATGTCTAATCTGTGTTTTATCCTACTAATCTCTTAGCTACAATGATATTTTATGAGTTAGTTCCAGGGGTCAATTGTGCAATATGATTTTTAAAAAGTATTTCCTTTTATTTGCTTTTAAATTTGTTGCCTTTTTAATTTCACTGAGTGTCCTCTTGCTCTTATATAATGGGAAGATAATAAAAGTGCCTGATATAGCATCTGTAGCCCTTTTGCTATTTTATATCTTGCTTCCTCTAAGATAAGAAATTCCTTCTTTCCTTCAGTGGAAATCTTTCCATGCCTTTGATCATTACTGTCCCCCATTGCTGAGTTGCTTCTATTTCCCCTTTGTGATAGAGCAACGAGAACTGAACACAGTATTCCAGGAGCAGCACCCTGTTGATTTACAGAACAGCATTATAACTCCTGCAGTATGATTGTCCATTTCATTCCTTGTGCAGCCACATGTCTTATCTGTTTTGGGGGCAGGTTTGTACATTGGCTACACATTGAGCAGAACTTCTCATCCAGGTTATTTAGCACCCAGGACCGGGTGGTTTAAATTATTCCCTCTAGTGTACATTACTTTGCATTGGTCAATAATGAATTTTGTCTGCCCATGTGCTGTCCATTCACCAACCTTCTTGGGTCCATCTGGAGTTCTTCTGAGTCCTCTCTGATCTTGAAGCCCTTCGATAATTTTTCCATGTGCTTAAGAAATAGATTAAAGGATACAGGTCTGAGCAGTGAACTTTGCAGCACCTCACAGTTAATCTTCTGCTGTGAAAATTCATCATTTATTGGGACTCTGTTTCTTGCCCCAGAGCCATTTTCTAGTCTAAGGCTATGGCTACACTACCCAGCTTTTAGTGACACAGCTGTGCCGCTAACAGCCGTGCTGCTAAAAGCTGCACAGTGTAGCTGCTGTTTGTCGGCGGGGGAGAGCTCTCCTGCCGACAAAATTCTTCCACTCCCCCATACGCAACAGCGGTTTTGTCAGCAGGAGAGTGCTCCTGCCGACAAAGTGTTGTTCACATCGGCGCTTTTCGTCAGTAAAACTTTTGTCATTCGGGAGGTGTTTAAAAAAACCCCAAACAACAAGTTTTGCGACGAAGGGCCAGTGTAGACATACCTGAGTTTCCCTGATATCCTTCTGTGAGGGACTTCTAGTAGAGCCAGGTTGTTTGAACCTGATCGTAAGAGTATTGTCCAACCTTATCTTTACAAACTCTTCTCACAGGCCTGGTCCACACTACAGCGTTAAATCGATTTAATGCTGTACCTGTCCACACTACAAGGCACTTTAAATCGATTTTAAGTGCTCTTAAAATCGATTTATGTACTCCTCCCCAACGAGAGGAGTAACCCTAAAATCGATATTACTATATCGATTTAGGGTTAGTGTGGACGGAAATCGAAGTTATTAGTCTCATTCTTTTACTGAGCTACCCAGAGTGCACCGCTCTGGAAATCGATGGTAGCCTAGGACCATGGACGCGCACCACCGAATTAATGTGCCCTAGTGTGGACGCGTAAAATCGATTTTATAAAACCAGTTTTATAAAACCGGTTTTAATTTCGATTTTATGCTGTAGTGTAGACGTGGCCACACACTCACCCTAAATTCCTCTTTGACATAAAAGACCGTAGGTCCCTAGTGTCACCTCTCTGAATTTAACCCTCTGTGCCTACAAGTCATTTTTTTAAAGTGTCAGGGTTAAGTTTGGAGCATGAGCTGAAAGATTTGAAGCTTTTCCATGCTCTGCCAGTGAGCTTATGGAGTGTTGTTGTTTTTTTTTCCCAAGGCTCCAACCACAGCAGCTGTGTGCATGAGTCTACCCTCCTGTCAGTCATCTGCTCCACTAAACGGATGCCACCTTTGAGAAATTGTGAAAGTCGTAGCCCAAAGGGTGTTTCTTTTACAGAACTTGGAAAAAGACACTCACACAAACAAAAACTCACATATCTAAAACCCCACTCATGTAACCTAGCAGAAAACAAAAGGCCAGCTCCTCTTCTGGTCTGAATCCACATAGCGCAGCTGAAGCCAAAGCTACACCGATACATCAGCTGAGGCTCTGACCCAAATATTGTATCGGTCTAATGCTTCTTGCCCTTCCTGATGGCTCATTAAACAACACTACGCCTCCAAACAGCCTCCAACTGTGGAGTTGGATGAGGGTATCTGGGAAGCATTAAGGAGATAAAAAACAACTGAAGCTGGTTAATTATGCAGTATCAGTGGCTCACCCTTGCCAATTGCATTTGTCCAGATCAAGATGAATGGTAACTCCTAGTGCTTGTGATTACAGTTGTTGTTATGCTAGAACTCTGCTGGTCCCATGACTGGACGGGCCTTGCCTTGTGAGCAGGCCAAGAAAGCCAGGTGCAGGAAAAAAGAGTGAGAGCGAGTGGTGTGTGAAGAGCTTCCCAGCTCCAGATACTGCAGAACAAGCAGCAGCACGGAGACTCCGATTGGCCAGCGTAAAGTGCGCAGAAAAGGTGCAAGCATGTCCCTGCTCTGTTCCAGGCCAGGTAGGAACTCCTGTGCGGTGTGATGCATTTCTGAGGGCCACAGAGGGAATCTGGCAGCCTTGTGTGTGAGCTGGCAGTCAGCGAACACTACCTGGTCTGGCTGAACTCGTAAGCTCTGATGTCACACATCCAGCAAGCGGCAGAGGAAATCACCCTGGTAAAGCAAGTTCAGATCCCACCCTGCAGGTGCTCCCAGCAGGGCCCAAGGCCCTGGAATGTGAGCCAGCTGTTATCCATCCTGTGCTGGCCCTGCATGCTGGCATTGCCCCTTCATGTGCCAGGTGTGGACAACCTGCTAAGCGTAGGCTAGGCTAGCCCTGGTACTAGCTGAGCCCTGGCCAGCCTCCAGCACTGAACAGCTCAGCACGTGGTCTTCCCGATGGGCTCCCACCCAAGCACCTGTTTGCGTTCCACAGGGCCACAGACACCCTGAGCCTCATCCTCTAGCGCGGAGTGTACAGAGCCCTGGGACTCAACCCAGTTATGGCAGCAAGGCCCCAAAGGTGCCCAGTACTCATGTTGGGTCTGATCTGCTTCCAGCACAAGACCCGAAAGCCACGGTCCACCTGAAACTGCTGCACAAGAGCCTCTGAGCCAGCCAAAGCCTAGTCCCCATTGAGCATTTGCCCGACAGGCCAGTACGTAGTCAGCTGTGTACTATAAGGTGGGTGCATAACTGGCTGAATAACCATACTCAGAGAGTAGTTATTAATGGCTCCCAATCCTGCTGGAAAGGTATAACAAGTGGGGTTCCACAGGGGTCTCTTTTGGGACCGGCTCTGTTCAATATCTTCATCAACGACTTAGATGTTGGCATAGAAAGTACGCATATTAAGTTTGCAGACGATACCAAACTGGGAGGGATTGCAACTGCTTTGGAGGACAGGGTCAAAATTCAAAATGATCTGGACAAATTGGAGAAATAGCCTGAGGTAAACCGGATGAAGTTCAATAAAGACAAATGCAAAGTGCTCCACTTAGGAAGGAACAATCAGTTTCACACATACAGAATGGGAAAAGACTGTCTAAGAAGGAGTATGGCAGAAAGAGATCTAGGGATCATAGTGGACCACAAGCTAAATGAGTCAACAGTGTGATACTGTTGCAAAAAAAGCAAACGTGATTCTGGGATGCATTAACAGGTGTGTTGTAAACAAGACACGAGAAGTCATTCTTCCGCTCTACTCTGCACTAGTTTGGCCTCAACTGGAATATTGTGTCCAGTTCTGGGCACCACATTTCAAGAAAGATGTGGAGAAATTGGAGAGGGTCCAGAGAAGAGCAACAAGAATGATTAAAGGTCTTGAGAACATGACCTATGAAGGAAGGCTGAAGGAATTGGGTTTGTTTAGTTTGGAAAAGAGAAGACTGAGAGGGGACATGATAGCAGTTTTCAGGTATCTAAAAGGGTGTCATCAGGAGGAGGGAGAAAACTTGTTCACTTTCATCTCTAATGATAGAACAAGAAGCAATGGGCTTAAACTGCAGCAAGGGAGATTTAGGTTGGACATTAGGAAAAAGTTCCTAACTGTGAGGGTAGTTAAACACTGGAATAAACTGCCTAGGGAGGTTGTGGAATCTCCATCTCTGGAGATATTTAAGAGTAGGTTAGATAAATGTCTATCGGATGGTCTAGACAGTATTTGGTCCTGCCATGAGGGCAGGGGACTGGACTCAATGACCTCTCGAGGTCCCTTCCAGTCCTATAGTCTGAGCTCCGTAAGCAACCCGAGCCAGGCTTCTCCTATTGCTGCAGTTCAGTGTGTGCGAGTGAATGTTCACATGCGGGTATGCGAGGGGGTGTGCACGGCTGGGTGAGCCACTGTTAAGTGATTAGCTGGGAATTGCCCTCAGAGCCGGCACTAGGCATAAGCAGACCAAGCAATTGCTCCAGGAGGCCCACTATCCGCTTTTTATTATATGAACTTTTAGTATGGGGGTGGGGGGTGACAGAATATTCCTTCGTAAGTCCCCCAAAGGGCTCGCCCCAGCTCTGGTTCCTATGCCTGTAGCTGTGCCTTCTATACAGCTTGCTCAGGGGGAGGTTATTGTGGATCTCCTAGCCAAGGGCCTGAAGGGGAAGCGAGGAGCTGTAGACAGGTCAGCTCCAGACTGGGTCCTGTGTTTCTCTTGCCCATGAGAGCATTGCTGGAGCCAGAGCCACAGTGCCTGCACTACGTGGGAGGGGGAGGGGCGGTTACAGTGCGGAGCCCACAGCTCGGATGTTGGCAGGTGACGGAAGCTGGAAATGATTTGTAGCTATTTTGTGAAAGCCCTAGGAGCCCAGTTCTGAATTTCTCATGGGGCCAAACTGCTGCTCTGGTCCCACAGGTGCAGGGATGTTGCCTGATAAGGAGAGAATCAGGACTCTGGCACTGAGTCCAAAGTATTTATAACCATTAACTTTAGGACCCAGAGCTGCTGTGAACAGTTCAGCCCCCCTAACATCAGTGAAGCTGTGCCAGTGTGGACCATCTGAGGGCATGGCCCATAATAAGATTTTACTGGCATGGATCTTAAACAGTTTGTTTAATGTATCCTTTAAAAGAGCTTTGAATTCACCATCATGTGTTGCCATCACAAAATAGAGGTACCATTCATCCTAAGCAATATAGTAGCCATTGCAATTTTGGAAGTGGGTAGAATGAAGACTTGTGTATGAAACTCAGCTAAATATTTGGTAGTCCATTGCTGGTTGATATTGGGTCTGCTGGCGCCTTGGACATCCAGAGTGTAATTAGTTCTTTTCCAGTTCCACCACAAACTACTGTATACAAATCTGTTAGACGGGTAAGAACTCTGGGACTATGGCCCGGATCTGGTGAGGGGAAAAGCTCCCTTCCCTTGACTGATATATTTGACTCTTCTTTTAAAATCGACTCCTACTCCTAGCAGCTCAGTTGTGAATATTGACATGAAAAATCAGAGCAGAAAAAACGTTGGCAGATTGAGTCAGATACCGTGATACAAATCACACAGCCGAAGGAAAAATTAAGGCTTAGGAGAGAGATTCAGCCATGATTCTGAATTTCCTTTTTGCATGTGTGTTTAAGCTAAACTTTTAGCATGATTTGTTTAAATATTTAGTTGGGTTAATTTTCCGTTAGGAAGGTAATTGCTAATTACATTGGGATGAAGCAATTAGGCTTACACAGCTTTATTCTCAAAGCCTGAGAAACCCAATTTAGCAGGGATGGAGAACGTTACAGATAGTTAGATATGGCAATGGGCATGCTGTTGTTTCTATCCAGAGCCTGAAGTTTTTAAGTTTCAGAAAAGTTATCGCCCTTTTAAAATAACTTCACTCAAAACTTTCCCAGGGTGAATGACAAATAAAGCCTGGCATTCTGCCAGGGATTATTTTGAGATAAAAGCTATCTGGTATAAAGAACTCTTCTGGCAGCAGTACAACAGCCCATACATCAGTATCAAGAAGTAGTGAAAAATGTTGTCTCTATGTTTGGTGCACTGAAGGTTTCTTCCCTTTAGATTAAGGATGAGGGTGGCTTTGCTGATATGGTGTAGAGAAGAGAGGTTTTGTTCTCAAGATGCTGCAGAAATAATAGCAAATTAGAAGAGGATGAAGGAACTGCAGCATAGTCTGTCTTGGGAGTCTCATTCTGTGCCCACTGAATGATCCAGACCGCACCTACAAATTAATCACCAGTGCTGATGCGTCCATTCAGAGATGTAGAGGTGTTTCTCCCAGCTCCTTTTCTTCTCTTTGCTGCCAACTGACCTCTGCTCTCCCACTGTCCCCCTTACTCTCCTCTTTTCCAGAATTCCCCTCTAATGCCTCTTCACCCTGGCTGCCTCCTGGCAGCCCCAGACCAGAAGCAGCAGCACTGGCTGTTCTCTCCCCTCCCGGCTGTGGGAGCCAGCAGGGGGAGCAGTGAGGACAGGAGGAGGAAGCCTTGGCTACCTGCTCAGAAGCCCTCAGGCCGGAGCAGCCCCTCATAGCTGGGAGTAAGGGCTTCAGGGGGACTTAGCAGCCTGGCTTGTGAGTGACATGTCGCTTGGGTCACTCATCCCAGCTGACACCAGACACTGCTGTGTGATCCTCAACCCAGACAGTGCACACACACGGCACTGTATTGCCAGTCCTGAGTGGCCAAAAATCGCAAGTCTGGCCTCCCAAAAGGCATGGAATGGGTTTAGAAATCATGAAATAGCAGTAAAGGCTGGATTCTTTTAATTTTGTTTTCTGCCCTCTGAGCCTTTGGCCATTCAGGTTACCTTTTCAAGATTTTTCTCAGTGGGCATAAGGCTCGAAATTGACTTTTATAAAATGAAAGCTGAGCTGCTCCTATATTCACCTGACTCCAGGAGTGTGAGCTTTAAGAAAATCACCAAATACCACGTGACACTCCATAAAATCACAAGTTGGCAAGCCTTGGTCCTGACGTGGCAGTACTAAGTGCACTGGTGGGCCTTACAGCCTCTGTTTAAAGAGACTTCTTTCGTTAGCTCTTGTCCTCTGGCAGTGAGTTGCCCTGTCTGATGCAGGTCCCTCCTTTGTCAGCCAGAGAGGCCTGCCTCATATTTTACACTCCTATCTCCAGGGCAAAAGGGGGACCCAGGCAGGATGGGGAGCTGAAAAGAAACATAAGGAAAGAATTGAGGTGAGTTAAAGGCTTAGAGGAATGAAGGAAAGAGTCTGAAAAGGCTTCCTGTCCTACTTCATCCTCCCCTCTGTCTTTCCTTGGGCTGGTCCCTCTGTCCCCAGCCTGCCGTGATGGCCTGATCTGGGAGAGATATCTCCCACTTGGCTGACTGAACATGTGCTGCTCCAGCTGCTGCTAACTCAGCGCAGCTGTCAGCGGATTAGCCATCCCTAGGAAGCACTGCATGGCAGGGAGGTCTGGGGCACTGGAATTGCACTTGTGCACCAGGCCGCTCACTTGTAGGCCCCACCGAGGCTCCCTGCTTTCAGCCTGAAGTCAGGGGGCAGGTGAGTGCAACTCCCACGTCAGACTTGCATGTGGAGGAGTATCGACTTCTCGCAGCTGTGCCACAGTGACCCCTGATTCGCAGCACCGCGAGCTGCAGAAATGCACTGGCGCTGAGTGCTGGAGGGCTTAAAAGTTCCAGAGCAGCTGTCAGGTGACTTTCTTTCTGCACATGCTTAAACCTGCCACTTGTATTAACCCACCGCGATCTCCCTGGCACCCACTCATCAGTTTAAGCTGGTCTAGAGGAGCTGACTGTTAAGAAAAAATGAAATCAAAAGAACAATTGTCAGAACTGTCTTTTGCTAGAGGAATCCCTTGTCATAGCATGGGACTGTGTCCTCTCACACCCTCCTTTGGATTGACTCCTTTGACTTCTATGGAGCTGCACTGAATTACCCCAGTTGAGGATCTGGCCCCATTGATTTCCTAGAGCTGTACAGATTTACCCCTATTAGGGACCTGGCCCCACTGGTTTCCATGGAGTGGTGCAGATTTACCCCAGCGGAGGATCTGGCCTACAGGAGATTTGTTCTTGTGTAATATCCAGGCAGATGCGGGAGGTAGACTGAGAAGATCTGATGCCAGTAGCAATGGAAAGTATTGTGAGATGTAAACAGTAAAAAACAAATCCTATCCTGGAAGCGCAAGGACCATTAATAAGGCAGGTTTGATTGTTTATGCCGTCTGACATGAGCTAAACCAGAGGCAAATGCATCAAATAAATGTCTGGTCAAAAACAAACTTTTGCCTTTGGTGCATAGACTATGTTGGAAACCTCTCCTGCTGCCATTGAGATGGTAGGATGTGTGGTTGTGTGTAAAGCAATTCAGTGGTAACCTTAGGGTTATGAGCTGGAAGTTGTCCAAAACGTGGCTGTCTGAACAGCTGTGATCCCCTGCCATGTACTGTGTCCTGCTGACAGTAAGATTCAGGGTAGCATTAGGAGGAGAAACGTTTACTCTCTCTCTCTCTCTCCTCTCTTTCTCTGATTCAGCCTGTGCTGGCGCTCAGCAAGTAAAGAAGGTTATTCTCCATTCTAGCGCACAGAGCCTGAAGACTAGAGAATAGAGGTAGTTGTCAGAGCATCTGGTTAAAGATGAAGGCTGTGTGGAACACAAATCTTCATTGTTATGCCAGTCACAGGCTTTCTGTATTAATAATTGGAGACATACCAATCTCCTAGAACTGGAAGGGACCTTGAAAAGTCATCAAGTCCAGCCCCCTGCCTTCACTAGCAGGGCCAATTTTTGCCCCAGATCCCTAAGTGGCCCCCGAAAGGATTGAACTCACAACCCTGGGTTTAGCAAGCCAATGCTCAAACCACTGAGCTATCCCTCCAGCATGGTTGGGGTGCATTCCTGTGAGGCAGGCTGCTGAAGCCCAAGAATGGCATTGAGGAGTCAGCTCTGTGGCTGGTGGTGCTGTGAAGGGCTCACTGCTTTAGAAGTGTCCTCTCAGTGCTGGTCCCATGGAGAGATCAATAGGCCCTGCTGGCTAATGGAACTGACCTGGTCCCTGTGAATTTCCCAGTCGGCCTCACATTGACTGAGGGGAAGCCAGAGAAACTCCAGGTGGAGTCACTTAGCTAAGGGGAAAATGCAGCTTCATCTTTTGGCCAGAAGCCCAAATGCCTGTGACCCTGAGCACTTAAATTAGACAGCTGGAAGCAGATGCCTGCCTGCCTTCTTTCTCTTCACACAGTACAGGAATTTTATGGATGGGGGAGGAGAGTGCTCGAGATTAGACCGTTAACACTGCTAGCAAGGGCAGGTAAATAAATCAAACTGTTCTGCCTTCTAATAGTAATAATTAGTGTGATGCCCTCTAGTATAGCAGCACCTTGCAGGTTGAACTCCATTGCACTAGCACCAGATCACTTGTGTACCATGAGGGTAATGCTCTCAAATAAGACCTCTCATCTCGGTTTGTACCGAAGGAGCATGACCATGCGGTGAGAGGTGTCAAACTTCTGCAGCTCCCGCTGACATTCGGCCATTTTTTGTAGGGCCCACCTACAAATATCAGTGTGTGCCTTTGGGCACCTGAGTTTGGATATTGGGAGTAATAACGAGAGGTCCCTTCTGCTCCAAGCACCATGTACACACATAGCATGGCACAGCCTTGTCCCCAAACCCTGACAATTCCTAAATTGAGACCAGATGTAGGAAGTGGGTGAAGGGAGAAGAGGAGAGAATCTGAGGGTAACGGTGAACGGAAGGTGTGTATGTAGCCTGGCGATTGTGCAGAACTTGTGGTTTTAAGTCCAGTGCTGTTTGTACCCTCCGCCTTCAGGTTATGCAGCATGGTGCTTTGATCAAAAAGCCAAAACATTGCTTGACTTAGTGAGGATCCTTTGAATAGCTGGCACTGGTAAACAGCATCGGCCAACTCCTTGCCTGTTGTCCTAGGCTTTGGCATTCTCCATGCGTTGTCCAAAGGGAATGTGCTCATCCCACAAACTTGTCCCGGGTCTTCGGCGGCATTCAAGGCCCCGCCGCTGAAATGCCACTGAAGCCCCAGAGCGCTGCTGGGTGAGTAAAAATTAAAAAGGCGCCGGCGCAGGGCCCGATTCTAGGGAATCGGGCAAATCAGCCTAAAGCCAGTCTTGTGGGGGACAATACGCTAGGCATGCTCAGTGGCTGCCTGCTGGATTGGGCCATGCATGTGAGTTGGGCTGCAGGGATTGTTCTGGGTGCCCATGCTGGAACTCAGATGCCTAGGGAGCTTTCACTGCAGAACCACAGATGCTGAGTGAGCTTAGGCACTGCCGGAGGCAGCATGGCAGGGTGGCCCAGAACTGGGATTATGCACCTGACCCCTGCTGTGCATCCAGGCTTTTGTGGCTGAGTTCCCCAGCTATCAAAGGGGGATAAGAGCCTGGCCCTGCCTCACTAGGGTGGAGGATGAATGCATTAGAGACTGTGGGAGGGTCAGATCCTACAGCAATGGGGTCTGGAGAACTACGTCACATAGCTACACTGAGTTCTGCTCCAGTCAGATGTGGGTCACGCATGTCATCTCATTCCATCACTAGTGTTCCTATCGCAGCAATTCCTCTACCAGTCCCACAGTTTGGCACAACCCAGCTTGACTGGTGAGTGAGAGCCGGGGGTTGTCCCAGGTCAGCATGAGCAGATCTGTGTACACAAACTCCTTCCTGTGTTAACCTTGCTTTAGTCAGCTCCACCAGCCTCACGCTTTCAGCAGCATGAGAACTCAGGGAATGCTAGGCTCCATTACGCGGGTGATGGTGTCACCTCTGGTTAAGTGAACCTGCAGGGCTTGACCTGTTCTGCGCTGTTATGTACAAATTAAGAGTAGCACTGTTCACTGGGGACGAGCCTTTGTCATGGGATCAAGGACTCTGTGACCACCCCTTAGCCCTCACTGCCTCTGCTGTGTCCATTACTGCTCACACCTCCTGCCAAGGGGCGTCCATTTTGGGAACCCTTGATTTCCTGCGGTCTAGTCTGAGAGAGAGAATCCAGCCCTGTCATCCCAGGCCCTCGGCCTTCTGCACCCGCACCAGCTGTCTCCCAGCAGGGTCTGCCGATCCACTTAAGGTCACCCACGTGCTCTTTCTTGTTCCAGGGCGTAGCACTTTAGCGTAACTGTTTGTTTTTTAGCACATTTTTCAGCTACTTCTGCATTGTTTGGCCTGCATCATCGGATATCGTGGGCTCCTTACAATTTATATTCGTCCGTAGAGAGAACTGATGATGAGCTCACTCCCAGGCGCCATTTTTCAAAGGACGTGCAATTGCACCCCTACAGTACATTTGCACAAGCATTAACCATGACTCAAGTCAGGTATCTGTATGAGCTGACTACCTGCAAGTCGCAACAAAGCATAGGCATCAGCTTCCAACATTCTCCAGGGGTGCTCAACCTCTGCTCAGCCCCAGGCCTTGCCCCCACTCCACCCCTTCTCCCAAATCCCCACCCCAGGCCCTGCCCTGCCCCTTCTCCCAAGTCCCCATCTCTTTCCCTCCTCTTCCCTCCCAGTCCTGCCCGCGCTCTCGAGCACACCCTGTCGCCACTCCTTCCGCTCCTTCCCAGCACCTCCTGCACTCTGCAGAACAGCTCCGTGGCAGGCAGGAGGTGCTGGGAGGGAGCGGGAGGAGGTGATCAGTAGGACTGCCAGTGGGCAGAAGGCCCTCGAGGGATGCTTGACCGTCGGTGGGTGCTAAGCACCTGCTAATTTTTTTTCTGTGGGTGCCACGGAGTCTGACGCCTATGACCACAAGGATCCTCTAGTCTAACCCCTGCCAAGAGGCAGGATTTGTTGTGGCTAAACCACCCGAGACAGATGGCTCTAGCCTCCTTCAGCTGCCCAACTCCCCATTCACGCATACAGTTGTGCAACCTCTGCATACAAGTGCGGTAACTGCCTGTAGGTTTTTACACATAGGTAGCTAGCTGGATGCACATCTTTTAGCATTTGAAAATATTGTCCACAGAACCATTCACCCATCAATGCCTCCTTCTGCCTTCAACTAGATCCATGTATTGGGTCAAATTTTGTTCAGAGCTACACTGGTGCAATTCAGAATAACACTGGTTTCAGGGGAGCTGCTCTGGATTTAGACCAGGGGAACAGAGCAGAGGTTAGCCCATAAATGGCTGAAATTCTTCAAGAGTTCCTCTAAATGTTACCAGCTGATTCAAACTTTAGGTTTAAAATGTCTCTAATTTATTCAGTTTCACCATGAAACATCCATTGTCACTTCAAGGATTTTTTTTTAATCAAAATGACACAGCCAACCATTACTCTTCTGAGTTCTGCAACCCAGATTTACAGCCAGCAGCTTTGCTGAAGGCCACATATATTGCGGAGGTTGGACACCTTGGTATTGTCATTTTTCAGATCTTGATTGATTACCCAGCAGTAAATGCTGCTAAAGGGGGAAGCGGATGGAGGGTATCGACCCGAGTCAGGGCAGATTCTGATCACTTTAACAGCGTCGTACTTGCAATAGGCTAATCTCTCTTTTTTTTGGTAGGGTACAGTCAGTTCTGATCCCACTCTAAACTGAGCCAGCTGCCAAATGGGTGGTGCTGAGGCGGCGGCCCATAATGGGCGGATGTTGTCTTTGCATTCGGAACACTAGAGCAGTGGGTTTCAATCTGTGATCCGCGGATCCCACAGACCAAGATTTCTTAAGGGATCTGCACCTCCATTTGAAACAAATGAAAAAAGGTTGAAAAGCCCTGCCCTGGGGAAGAGCTGCCTGCCATGTAGTTCATGCAGGTCCAGCAATAATACAATATTCTGGGGAGGTGAGTGAACTTCATAGTGAGGTTTTCTATCACCCAGCAGAGGACAAACCCTCCATTTCTGTAGGTTCTTGTCTCTCCCTAATCGAGGCAGATTGCATTCAGCTTCCAAGTCTCATCGATTCACTGCTTCCCAGGCAGAGTTTATTTGGGAGCCAGTGGTCCCAGATGCTGAGTAGTCTCCGATCCATTTGAAAGCAGCGAGAGTTGAGGGCACTCAGACCCATGCAGGAGGCATTCAGCACCTTGCAGGATAGCATTCTCGCTGATCAGTGCAGGCAAGGCTGAATGTGTGCATGTCAAGTTGAAAGGCCCTGGTTCATGTCGTCCATAATCTGAATATCCCCAGACATTCAGAAGTAGTCAGTCAGATCCCCCAGAAATCATGAGACTGGCTTAAAAGTCATGAGTGTGTAAAAGCATAATAAATAATGGGAATTTTTTATTTGCCATCTGAGCCTTTAGGTCACATTTGACTCATGTTTTCAGACTTTTCTCTGCAAATGTGGTGGTGCTCAATTTCCTTTTTATTTCTAATGAAAGCTGAGATTCTCCCGTAATTACAAAACGCTTGGAGCTTAGCATGCAATATAATGTGATGGTAACGTGGTATACTTGGGATAACTACCCACTGAAACAGTAATGCTTTAAGACAAAAAGAAGAGCCCAGATTAAACTTATTTGATGCAATTGTAGTACTCGTTTACTCCTGTGTAGAGGGGAAAAATTAAAATACCAGTTGCAGACATTGAAAGAGAGGCAATCAGCAGTTCCAAATGCCTTCAGGGTTTAATGTCCTCCTTCCAGGTATATTGCTGGCACGTAATGGGAAACCAAAAGCTAGTTGATCTGTCCCCAGTGCCCAATATATTGTGAAAAGTCGCACTGAATAACATAATCTTAGCTCTAAACTCTGTTTTATGATGCCAAGCTGTAGCCTGCTGGGTCTCCTTGATTTGGTGGTGGTTTGAGCTTTTCTTTTTTGGAAAGCATTTGAAGGTCACTTATCCTTCTGGCCTCACCAAACCCTCGGTGTAGCATTCATTCACTTTCATTCTGATGTGAGATGAAAGGTTATGAACTGTTCTGTGAGTTCTTGTGTTTAGAACAATTCTTGTTTCTTGTTTCCTCCCGCCTCCCTAAAATACTACTGTCTGGCTGCTCTCTTTTGCTCTCATCCTATGCATTTTTAATCCTGTCTCGGGGAATCCTGGGTGGCTGGCATCAAGGCTGATTGCTGTGGTGGTTTTATGCAGTCTGCTCTTCCTTTCCTCCCACTGAAGAAGCTTTTCCAAATAAAAACTGCATCTCCCAGCCCCCCTCCGCCCCGCATGTAACCACAGCAGAGATGAAATATGTATTCCCTGCTAAAATATTAAAACATATATTTCCCATGCTTGCACAAAGCATGAAGGCTTTTTTTCAAAACCATACAGACGAGGAGAGATGCAATATTTACAATCTGGAGCAAATCTACCTAGAATCAGCCTGAAACTCACTGATGCTGTTTGGCAGCAATTTTTCTTCCTGCAACAGGACATACAATCAACACTATTTTTTTTTTTACAAATTTTGCAGATGTTTTAATTAAAAGTAACATTGCAATGCCATAATGCTAGCTGCACACCACGCTTATCCATACGGCTTGTATTTCACCAACAGAAAAAAGTGTAAGACGTTTGTTAGAATTTATAATGAAACTGACAAAAAAGAACTATTATTAATGGTCAGCCCAAAGATAGCAGACAAGATGGAAATCCAGTTCCTTTAGATCTTTTGGTTCTCATCTGCTTGCAAGAGTTTAGCTGGAAATGCAGTTTCCCTGTTTTCAGGCACTCATAACTTTCTGAAACACTCACCAAAGAAGGGCTTGATGGAGCTGTTTGGATAAGCAGGGAATATCTGTCCTTCCTCAGTTCCCTCCCTGTTCCAGATGGGGAAGGAATTTGCTGCATCCATTTACCCAATGCAATTTACTTCCTTGGGTCTGCTAGTCAGTGGGCCGAGGAGGTCAGAGCCATAACTCTTCTTTTGCCGCGCCCATCTGCCTGGGGGGCAGGCTCCGAGCCCCGGTTCTCTGGTCTGCACCCAGACCTTAGGGCCAGGGTTATTTGGGGGTGCCTGTTCCCTCTTTTGCCCCTGTGTGTCCATGTTATATATTTGAGTTTTAATGTCAAAAGGGATCCTGTAGTCTGACTTTCTGCATAGCACAGGCCAGAGAACCTCACCCAGGAATTCCTGCATCCAGCCTACATCTTGTGGTTCAGCTATTGCATGTTATTTTAGACAGACTTCCGGTCCTGATTTAAAGACTTCCTGTGATGGAGAATCCTCCATGTCCCTTGGTAAATTGTGCTAATGGTTAAGTACCCTCACTGTTAAAAATGTGCACCTTGTTTCTAGTCTGATCTGGCCCATAGTTTATTTAAATGGAATTTCCCAGATTTTCTTAATAGGGGAAAAAAAAGTCCTAGTCTCTGACTGTTTCACTGGAAATCACTGAGATGTCCTACCTGCTCCTGCCCCCCGTGAACAGGTCTTGCCCTACTGAATGTGCACCTCAGCACAGGAATCTCTGCTTCAATAGCAGCTTGGTGCTGCACCCGGCAAAGCTCCCAGTTGTGTCTGATCAGGTTCCGAGTGCTCCTCTCTGCATGCAGAATACTGCTGTGTGCTTAGACCACCAAGCAGCTGATTGCCTGGTGAAAGCCCTTCTGGGATTCCAAAGCTATCTCAGAAGAGAAGGATCTTTTCATTAGGCTTTTTATTTATTTTAAAAAGGCCTGGCACATACAAACCATCAGATAAACAGGCCTGCAACACCACCAGGGTCAGACATTTTGCTAGTTGTGAATGTCCCCCTGGAGCATCGCTTCCTGTAAGTTAGTGCTGGCATGGAATGTCCCCCCCAGAGTGGGACTCTCCAATTCATCCACCTGACTCGCAATGGTGTCATTCATTCGATGCTGGGGCTTAGCTTGATTCAATTCCCTGTATATTTCCAATGCATTGCCTGTAACCAGGATGCCATATCAGGGCTGCCCAGAGAGGGGGAGAAGTGGGGCAATTTGCCCCAGGCCCCGTGCCCTGCAGGGGCCTTCATGAGAGATTTTTGAGGCCCCTGGATCGGGGTCCTTCACTCGCTCCGGGGCCTCCGGAGCTTCTTTCGCTCTGGGTCGTCGTCGGCAATTTGGTGGCGGGGGGGGTGGTGGTCCTTCCTTCCGCCCCAGGACCCGCCGCCTAAGAGCTGGGTCTTCAGCAGTAATTTGGTGGTAGGGGCCCCCCACCGCGGGTCTTCGGCGCACTTCGGCTGCAGGTCCCAGAGCAGAAGGACCCTCTGCCGCTGAATTACTGCTGAAGCGGGGGCCTCCTGCGGCCGAGGCCCCCAGGCCCTCTGAATCTTCTGGGCAGCGCAGTGACACATTGAGTTAAAAGAGAGTACGGAAAGGCCAGGCATGAAACCATTTACTTGAAATTATTAAAACAAGCAGCAGAACGACTGTGATCTTCCCTGGGAATATACAGGTTGCTAATCAGCATTTTCAGTTCTGCACATTCAGCAATGAGCGCTACTAGTCACTTCCACCTCCAGTACACTTTGCCCTTCTGAAGGGAACATGCAACAAAGGAAAGCTAATAAAATAATCATGAATGATGTAGGCCCTTGTGCTTATCCGAGGCATTTCATTATACTAGCCCAAGCAAGAGTAGTGAGGAATGGAAGACAGAAATACGGCGTACGAGGGGACGGTTAGCTAGTGTCACTGAGAAATGCTTTGTGGCTGGAGTATATGCTTCCACCACATCTGCAGTGTCACATGGCTGACAGCAGCAATGCAGAGTGCAGTGGAAGGGCAAACTCCCCTAAACTCATGAAGAAGGGTGAGGTAGCCTCAATATCTCTTCAGAATAGAGAGTTCCTAAAGCACATGCTATTTGGTGGGTTCATGTGCTACAGGACAGCATCTGTATTTGAGAGAGCGGGGGCCGGGGTGGGATTGGCCTAGCAGCTAGGGTGCTAGTCTGGAACTTGGGACACTTGGGTTCAGTTCCATACTCTGCCACAGACCTCCGGTGTAACCTTGAGTATATCACTTAGGAAAGTGAGGCACAGAGAGGCTATCTCTAAAATGGGGATAATGGCTCAGCCCTACCTCTCAAGAGGGTTGTGAAGGTAAATAAAGAGGATGAGTTACTCAGATAGTACCCGATGGGAGAGCCAGAGAAATACCTTGGTAGATATGGCTGCAGACATGTAACAGCATGATGGGTTTTACTGGTAACTGCCTGGAATGGCTTTCTCCTATACCATATGTCCACTCTGACACACATGCTTTTGACAAATCTCCAGATACAATGTTTTTTCATGTGAGGATTTATCAATTAAATGAAGCAGATCTTTTGCTGTAATGGTTTGTTTCATGGGTGTCCATATGACAGCTTTGGCAGGAACTTGCCTAAAAGTGTAAAGATTGAAGAAAACACTTGTTTGAGTCAGAAGCATGTCACTGTGTTCCCATCAGGCTAACTCGTCTGATGGAGCATTTGTGATGATTGTTCAGGCCCAGAACGGTAGCGTGTGAGCTCTTCCGTAGGAGTGGCCTCCAGCCATACGTGAACGTTGCTAACACAGGCGAAGGGGCCTTTTAAAGTTGTCTCATACTGTAAAAGAGTTTATTGCAACCTTCACAACCGTTTGGAATCTTCAGAATCTGCTTGTTGAGTTTTCAGTCACGCCACCGTCTTGCTGCTCACGCCAAAACCATGATGTCAATAAAACTTGACAGGGGGGTGCATCTTTAATCACAGGGAGTCCTGTTTCCTGGAATGACCCAGAAACTCCTGGGGCCACGACTGGGTGTGTCTCTGAGCTCCACTCCGGTTCATCCCAAAGATTGGGCTTGATGTGGGAGGACCAGTGAAATTCTGAATTCTCCTGGCCTTCAAATCAGTGACTTCTCCACGGCTGTAAATGGCTGCACCTCCATAGAAGTCAGTGGAGCTATATCCCCTTGCTCCACCTGAGGATCTGGCCCATGCTCTGCATTTAATGAACCTCCGCTTCCTCACTTGGGTGCTGCCCTGGGGCTCCATGAAGGGAGGTGGTGGATCACTGACATTGGTGGAGGGCCACAGTCTAGGGCAGGGGTCGGTAACCTCTCAGAAGTGGTGTGCCGAGTCTTCATTTATTCACTCTAATTTAAGGTTTCACATGCCAGCAATACATTTTAATGTTTGTAGAAGGTCTCTTTCTATAAGTCTATAATTAAACTATTGTTGTATGTAAAGTAAATAAGGTTTTTAAAATGTTTAAGAAGCTTCGTTTAAAATTAAATAAAAATGCAGAGCCCCCCCGGACCAGTGGCCAGGACCCGGGCAGTGTGAGTGCCACTGAAAACCAGCTCACGTGCCACCTTTGGCATCAGTGCCATAGGTTGCCTACCCCTGGTCTAGGGGTAAAGCGGCATCTGATCTCAGTTAGCAAACGTGGTATTCGGTGCCTTAAAACAAGTGAAAAATCCCAAAATGCAGATACTGGCAAGAACTTGCACCAGGACTCTCCCTATCAAAGGTTGAGGTTTGGTAAGGAATAAACAGCTGATTGCAGGTTAAAACAAGGCTCTTACTGTAGACGTGGCACTGCACAATCATGCTGAGCCGTGGACAGTCCCTTGCTGGAAAAAATGCTACTTGGTTTGGCCAAGATCTGTAGCAGCCCTGAGGCGCTCCAGGAAGAGTTCTGTCTCTGGGGGGGCAATTCAAGCAGGAGCCCCCCCCCTCAGGGCTGTGGCCTCGCAGTTAAGGGAGGCCTCGGTCTGTGGTTGGAGATTCTGGGGCAGGGAGGTTCATGCCCCCACTAGTCAGAACTACTGCTTGAGAAAACATTCGTGCATCCCGTCGCTGTTTAGCAGATGTACCACCATGTATCCCCTCCCTACCTGCCATGCACATACCCAGCCTGAGCCCTGAAATGGAGCGTGCGTTTGAGCATCCAAGATTTATTAGTGTTGTACCATATTTCCTAGTCACAGCTGTGTTCACTGGAAACATAGCAGTGAATCGGTCAAACGGTGCCATTGTTTACAGGCCAATGATGGGAAAGGGAGCGAGGCCGTTGCAGGAATGTCAGGATGGATAACAGTTTGTGGAGTAGCAGATCAGCATGGTGTGTTGCTGTCAGACCCTAGCATATCATCCTCTGACCTGGCTTCTGGCTGTCAGCTCAGATGAGTGATCTGGCAGAATGAGAGGAAACGCACAGACCCCACTTGTTCCTGGAGGGGGAGAGGTGGGAAAAGTTCTGGAAGTAGGTTCTAGAGTAGTCTGCAGAGAATGAGCTGCTTTGGAAATCTCGGGCTATGTGACGGCAGCAACGGTAGCTGACTAGTGATGCGGTGGTGAGCGAGATGGCTTGGATTTTCAGAAGTGGCCTGTAATTTGGGATGCCCAGTTTGGGACAACCTGGAGCATGGCTTTCAGGAAAGATGAGCACCGGCCTCTCCCATAGACCCCCTGCAGCTGGGGACGTTCGGGTCTCATAAGAGTTTGGCAGATGGCTTTCTCAGTCAGAGGCCCCTGCCCTTAGAGGCCGCTTTGGAAAACATTGGCCTCAGTGACTGTTAGTTCCAGCTCATCTCACCTTGTTCAGGTGTGGTGGTGATCTTGTACTTGTTAACCCCTGCCCCTCCCATATCCCCCCACTCCAAGAGCACGCGGTTGCATAGCAATGCTGGTACCGGTTGCAGCAAGTGGCTAATTCCAGAGGTGTGTCCTCATTAGAAAAGTGGGGAGCTAAAACTTTGCACAAAGCCCCCTTTAACACCCACATCACAGCAGAGGTGTTTGCTGCTGCCTGTCACCCACACAGCTCACTCCATCCCCAGGAACTTTGTTCTCGTCTCGCTATAGAACCTCTTCCTGCAGCCCACTCTCCTTGTGCCACTCTGTGTCTCCACTGTGCCCTCAGCCACTTGCTGGGGCAGTCACCTGCTTTTCTCCCTTCCTCCCTTAACGTAAGAGTTCATCTGCTCTCTGTGGCACTCACCGGGGCTCATGCCCGGGTAACGGTAGCTAAGAACTGCCTCAGGCTGCCTTTGTACGATGAGATTGTATCTGCAAACCATCGAAAGGGAGAGGAGAAATTTTGGAAGAGAAGAAAAGTAAAACATGCTAAGAGCTCTTGGGACTCAGCGAATAGAAAGGCTCCCACTGATGTCAGTGGACTGGGCTCTAAATGGTCTGAAAATCTTGCCTGTTCAAAACGGCCTTTTGCGTGACTCATTGAGGTCTGTGACTTTCAGCCAAGCACGTCTTTCCTCCGCCCATCTCCAGGTGATCTTAGAGATTTATTGACTTCCTTTCAGCACATAAGTGTTCTCTGAATCAAACAGTAGGATGAAACCATCCCCTCAGAATGGCACAAGCTGGTTGAGTTCACCTCAGCCTTCGGAAACGGGAGTTCCTTGGTGTTTCTCAAATCCTGCCGCCATCGCAGGAATGCTCTGCCGCAGCTTGGAATCAAACTCCCAGCTGTGCAGAGGGCCCGTGTGAGGGCTCCCCCCCACTGAAGTCCTCAAAATAGGGTTTATATTGAACTTAAGAGTTTCCCAGGCCTGTGGGCTCTGGCAGCAGGTTACCAGGCAGCCCTTCTCACCCAACGGGAAACAAAACAGCCAGTTTTCACCTTCCACAGTAATGTCCGTGGGCCTGATTCTCACGTAGGGTACGTCCAAACTACCCGCCGGATCGGCAGGTAGCAATCGATCTATTGGGGATTGATTTATCACGTCTCGTCTAGACACGATAAATCGATCCCCGAACGCGCTCCCATCGACTCCGGAACGCCACCAGGGCGAGAGGCGGAAGTGGAGTTGACAGGGGAGCCGCAGCCGTCGATCCTGCTACACTATTCCCATAGCTGAAGTTGCGTATCTTACATCGACACCTCCCCACCCCCCAGTGTAGACCAGGCCATATACTAAGGCCCTTTTATACCATGCTGGCAGCTTGAAGAGTGAGTTTACCTCCACTTTAAAATCTCTTTATGCTTTCAGGGTGGTGCAAGAGACCCTAATGCAAATGGAAATCAGGCCTGTAGATAAACTCGACTGGTATTTTTTGTAGACCAGGCATCATAAATCCAGACTCAGCTACCTGTCCCAGGCTCAGCCGTGGGAAAGAACAGAAACATTCCCATAATTTTGTTAGACTTGATTTTAATCTTTACTCTGCGTAAGACTACAAAACGCTAGGGCAGGCTGTCCTGTAATTTTTTAATCTGTAGCACAGGGGAAACTGCTGTGGAGCTCAATTAGCAACCTCTTTAGCGACGACAACAACAAAAAAAAACCCCAACAACAGGGAAAATTGGCCCTTTAAGTGGTTAGCCTCTGCACTGTACAGTGTGTTTCTGATTCCTTGGCCTTTATCCAGACAGCATCAAAAACTCCCCTTACTTTCATTAACAATGCACAGCTTTGCTTCATAGTGAATTTATTTCAACAGAAAATAGAGATTTTAAGAGTTCAAAGGAAGTTAGAAGGACTCACTGTGTGCTTGCGCTCTTATTTATTAATATAGAGCCTTGGATAAGCCCTGCTGTCTTTAACTTCACCATGGCTTTCTGGGTTTCCTTTGGAAATATACAGGCTCAGGCAGAGGGTCAGGGGTTCCATATCATTGATGGTCATAGAATATCAGGGTTGGAAGGGACCTCAGGACGTCATCTAGTCCCACCCCCTGCTCAAAGCAGGACCTGTCCCCAACTAAATCATCCCAACCAGGGCTTTGTCAAGCCTGACCTTAAAAACCTCTAAGGAAGAGATTCCATTACCTCCCTAGGAACCCATTCCAGTGGAGGAATGTACAGCCTGGAAATGGACTGCCTGGGGCTATAAACCACATTTTGTGCATTTTCCCTGGGGTTTCTGCATTGCCGCCCTGCTTCTCGGCATCTGTGTCCGTGACTGCAGGTACCTTAAACTCTCAGCTTGTGGTGAAACCTGAACACTCAGAGACCAACACCTCTCTGAGGTTGGATGCTGGTATTTCTTACTCTCTAGTCTAAACACAGCTACGCTCCACTGTGATGAAAAGGCTGAGGTTGTAAGGCGCAGGCTTCAGAGTTTGTACTGAGAAGCCAAAGGCGAGTTGCTGTTGTGTGTTGCAGCTATAACTGTCCTGAGTCCATATCCCTGGGCATGAGAACCCAAAGGAGACTCCTGGACAGACACAAGTTACTCCCATGTGCATGTTTGCATATAAGTGCCCTGTACAGTGGTCTCTGCTGACTGTGGTATAAAACATCTCCAGTGGAAGTGTGACAATTCAGAATGTGTCCCTTCCTCCCCAGCTAACCAGAACAATGCCATCAGAGGTCTCCTCCCACAGAGGTCTCTTAACCCCAGGGTCAGCAACGAAGGCATACTGGATTGCACAGATCCAATATATAACAATACTAACGGTTTTATACACTGGCTAACAATGCCTCACCCCAAGGAACAAAACCAAGGCTCTGTTCCTTTAAATCTCCCAGAGACCAATTCATTACAGGGCAGTTGGTAATTGAAGTTAGCTCTATACACAGAGCAGGATAATGTGGACAAGCAGGAACAGAGCTGGGACACAAAGGAGGGAGGGGAGAAATAAATGTGTAATGACTGTTAAGTGAAGCAGCAGTGCTGCCAAGTGCACTGTCAACCTGCAAGGATATTGGAGTCAAGTGAGAGAAGATAGTGAAGGCGCAGATAGTAGCGTCACATAAGTACAGGCTGAATTTATGTTGACACTGATGTCCATTCGTTAAGCTTCCTGTGACTAATACTTAACTGAAGTGTAATTAAGTGATCTAATTATACTTGCTGCTGTATCAGTTGTAATGCCATATAAATGATACACATGAGCTATTCCACCTCGCAAATAGTAAATGTTGCCCTCATTCACCTAAACAAGCCTACTGTGATCTCACTGTTGTTGGCAACAATATTTGCATCTTTGCTTCCTATCCGCATCAGTTCCAAGCATGGAATGTGCTACTTTCCAACCAGCCACTGCAAGAGAGCTGCTCAGCGTGGCTGGTGCTGGGATGGCCCTTTCCAGAAGCGATATAGTCAAGGAATTGGTGCCCAGCATACACCCAGGAAGCTGATAAAATAGCCGACCTACCTATTACATCTGCCCCCAAGAGCAAGACCATGATTTCCCAGGATGGAACCTTGGCCCCTTGTCAATGGGAGTTCTGCCATTGACCTCAATGAGGGCAGGATTTCACCACCTGTATTTTATCAAGAGAGCAATAAGCCATTTGTTCTAAATGCTCTCCCCTACCGCCCCCCCATGCAAACCCCATGGAAATAACACACAGATAAACATGATGAGTTAAATTAATCCTACATAAAAGGGCTAAACAAAAACGCCACTCAAAGCTGCTGCTGCTCAGGTTGTGTGGGGAGTTTTCTGAGATGCAGTGACAGAGAAATGGAAGTAGCTCTATGCAAAACAAGCTGGAAATCTGGCACATTGTTGTTTGTTGTTTTAAAAATACTAAGTAATATATTTGTGCAGTACAACCTCTCTAAATTCACATAGCTGGTTGAAGGCTGGTGTTCAGGAGCAGGATGGGGAAGGTGTTTTGTTTTTTCCCAAAACTTTTTTTTTTCTTACAAACAAAAAGAGCTTTTTGACCAAAAACAAAGTTTTGCAGAAAATGTTTTTTTCGGTTGAAATTTTTTAAGCAAAAACTCAAAAGCTAAAAACATTAAGGTTTGTAGTAAACATTTAAGGTTTTTTAATTTTTTTTAAAACCGGACTTTTTTTTTCGGTTTGGTTTGAGGGATATTGTCGAAAACCCCAGAAAGTTAACAAAGAATGTAGAAATAAAATTATGTTCTTTAAAAAATTTCCCTTGAAAAAGGGTTGCCATTATCTGGCCATCTGTGGTGGTTCTATCAGTGTTATTGCCAAGGGTACCAGAGAAGTCTGCTTTGTCCTTAGTTTAAGAGCTTGCCATAGGTATCGAGTCTTGAATGAGTGCTCTAGTATTGCGATATAGTAAAACTCCAAACCTGTAACTAATACATCCTTGCTAAGAAAGGGTTGTGATGAGAGTTTTTTGGGATAGTGGACGAATGCAGCAAGACCAAATTCTGCTCTGGTAATATTCATCTCGTTCTTGGTCACAGATTCCAAGGGCAGAAGAGCCCATTCTGACCTCCTGGGTAATGCAAATCATTGAACTTCCCCCAAATAATTCCTGTTTGCACCAGAGGTCTCTTTTAGAAACACATCCAACTGATCTTGATTGAAAAATTTGCACTGAAGGAGAATGGTTAATTACCCTCAGTTTTAAAAATTCACACCTTATTTCTAGTCTGAATTTGTCTAGGCCTTGTAGTCACTAGTGAAAATTCATAGAATCCATAGCAAATTAGGGTTGGAAGAGACCTCAGGAGATCATCTAGTCCAATCTCCTGCTCAAAGCAGGACCAACACCAACTGAATCATCCCAGCCAAGGCTTTTTCAGGCCGGGCCTTAAAAACCTTTAAGGAAGGAGATTTCACCACCTCCCTAGGTAACCCATTCCAGTGCTTCACCACTCTCCCAGTGAGAGAGTTTTTCCTAATATCCATCCTAAACATCCCCCATGGCAACTTGAGATCATTACTCCTTGTTCTGTCATCTGCCACCACCTGAGAACAGCCTAGATCCATCCTATTTGGAACCCCCCTTCAGGTAGTTGAAGGTTGCTATCAAATCCCCACCCCTTCTCTTTTGCAGGCAAAATAACCCCAGTTCCCTCAGCCTCTCCTCATAAGTCATGTGCCCCAGCCTCCTAATCATTTTTGTTGCCTTCTGCTGGACTTTCTCAAATTTGTCCACATCCCTTCTGTAGTAGGGGGACCAAAACTGGACTCAGTACTCCAGATGTGGCCTCACCAGTGCCAAATAGAGGGGAATAATCACTTCCCTCGATCTGCTGGCAATGCTCCTACTAATGCAGCCCAATATGACGTTAGCCTACTTGGCAACAAGAGCACACTGTTGACTCATATCCATCTTCTTGTCCACTGTAATCCCCAGGTCCTTTTCTGCCTGTGATTCTTTCATCCTAAGTGCAGGACTCTGCACTTCTCCTTGTTGAACCCCATATTTCTTTTGGCCCAATCCTCCAATTTGTCTAGGTCACTCTGGACCCTATCCCTACCCTCTAGCATATCTACCTCTCCCCCTCAGCTTAGTGTCGTCTGCAAATTTGATGAGGGTGCAATTCATCCCATCATCCAGATCATTAATAAAGATGTTGAAAAAAAACAGCCCCAGGATTGACCCCTCGTGCACGCCACTTGATACCGGCTGCCAACAAGACAATTAGCGAAGGTTGATTTTACATAACAGAACAATTAGCGGGTTCCACAGAGTCAGATTGCCAGGGCACTGATTCCTTGGTTGGGTCTAATTCTGCATTTTGTGTCTTCCTCCTTTGGACCAATGCAAAGTGGGTATCAAGCTCTTGTGTCCTCACCTGTTACCATATTATGCCCACTGTGTTAAGCGATCATACAAGTTGCAAAGCAGCTTCCACACTAGTGTCACTCCTGTCCATTTCAGTGGGGTTGCTCAGGATTCAGATCCCTAGAACTGGGAGCAGAACCTTTGCCATCCATGCCTGACTCTGTTTGGAGGCTAATGGGAGCGGATGCTGGGTTACAGGAATGATGAAGTTCCTGGGGAGTTGCAGATGACCAGCAGTAATGGGATGATGGAATGGCCAGCAGCCTGGAAGGCAGGGATGGCTAGCCACAAATGGATGAACATTATGTTGTATAAAATGATCCATGAGACTGCAAATCTGCTCTTTTACAATCCATCTCTCTCTCTCTGGGTCTGACTGCGCTATCTGGGCACCTCACAGGGATAATTCCTGAGTAAAATGGGTGGTGCTCAGCTGGATAGGCTGCAGGATTGTGGTGTGTGCCAGGTTGAAAGAAAACATTTTGTCTAAGGCATGGAGTGGAAAGCACAGTTTATGAACTAGCTTTCTCCTGGGCGTTCTTCTGAAGCTTTGGGCTGAATTGGCAACAGTGCTAATTATCTCATCATTAGATTTCATTGTCTAATCCTGATGCGCTGTAGTAGCTCTGATCACAACTGTCTATATGTGTGGTAGGCACACTTCATTCTGTAGAGACGCCATTCTTCCATCTCTTTCCCAGTTGTCGGGGATATGGCCAGGTTAGGAGGGACCTAGCTGAGACAGTCTCTGTACCCCAGCAATCCCTGACTGCTGGAAGAGCTCCTGGTAGCCACCTTTAGAGGAGCCTTGAGTTTCTCTACTTTGGGCTGGGGATCAATCCAACAGGTGGGCAGCCCCAGACTCAGTGGACACAAAGATGGCTTGAAACTATTTCTGCATCTCCCCCTGTAGCTCAAGACATGGACCATAGCTAAGCATATAGTAGTTGCATCTCTGGGAACATAATCACTGTATGATTTGGGAACAACTTAACTCTCTAAGCACATATAGTCGACACAGGAGATGCATTGTTGTGCTGTTTGATCAGCTCCTGCACTGTTGTATATACACATTGTTGTCTTGTACAGCTTTCTGAGTTTTGATAAAATGTAGCTTTTGCATTCTCCTGCATTGCAAAGACTAATCCCCAGCACTGCTAGCTATGCAGAATAATTTGCTAACTGCGGGACATAGATCAAGTTTCTGGATTTGGGATCCCCCACCAGAGAAGAGCATTCCTTGGAGTTAGTGCCGTCTGTAGAATTTGGAGAGAGGATTCAAAAATTAGCATTGGCTAGAAAGGACACAGCAGATTTCCAGCATAGTTATTTAAAAGTGTGTGTCGTGAAGTAAATGAAAAGGGGAAACGATTGCATTCAGAAACCTCCCCAGGAGCATTATCAGCTTGACCCTTTCTACAACTCAGAAATGTGAAAGAGACCGGCAGATGTTTAAAGGAACCATGGGTGGGGGTATGTAAACTCTTGAGAGCTCTGTTTTGGAGGTCAGGGTAGCCACTTTCCTTTAAAGGCAATACATAGGTGCGGCTTACTGCCAGAAGACGTCATTGCTGAGTTTGGTTGCATATTTCATCCAGTTGCATGTGAATGGCAGAGGTTCAGGTTGAGATGATGGGCTATGCTCTCTCCTGGACAACCTTTGCTGAAGTCAGCAGAACTCGATCAGTGAGAACTGGGCCCACTAGCGCCATCCAGCGACCCTGTTGTCTAGACCCCACACGCAGCTGTGCCCTTTCCTGCTTCTCCTCTGGTGGATTTTCCTTCTGCTCCACTCAGATCTCCCTCCTCCCCAAGCAGGGCTCAGGGCCAGTTCTACATCCTCCCACCCTGTACTGGGAAAGGGTGGAGACTGCTTCTACTGCACCAGCTGCTCTTGCCTTTGAGTGGGGACTGGTGCTGGGAGTTCCTGCTAGGCTCTTCTTGTCACCCACAGCCGTTCCTTTTACCTCAATGTCCAGCGAGGAACCAGACTGTGTTGGTTGGTTGGGTAGATCCGTTCCCCCTCTCCTCAGTCCTTGCGAAATTAGTGCTGGCAGCTCCTGCACTGCATGTATAATGGTGTGCCCCCTGCTGAAGAAGAGGGGAAATACATCTGGAATGCTTCAGCAGGAGCAGACGGGTCAGCGTGAAAGTGAATATTCCAGGGTACCAGGCAGTGTTGTATGGCTGTGTTCAGCTTGCTGATTCTGGCCGTTGTTTGTCTTATTCAGCACATTTTAAAAATTGATTTATCCATCGAAAATAGGATTCATTAACTCACCAAAGCTGTTTTGAACTAATTGCAGGATCAAACTTTGGCACTTAGAATATCATGATTCATATGCATCCTTTAAATTGTTCAGATTTGCTCTGAATCATCTCTTTAAGAGAGGATTTAAGGCCAGGAGAAGCTCTCCGATACATTACAGTCTGCTTCCCAGGGTTTTAATCTTCTCCCTAGCTTCTCTTTTTTGCTAGTGGTGTTTAAATAAGAGCTCTGCTTTCAGCACCTACTGAGCTCACAGCAAAGCCAGGCAGTGCTGAACATGTATGTGACCGAGCGTATAATCCCATGCTGACCATGCAGGGGTTAACGGGGACCTGTGGAGCCATTGGTGACACCTGAGGGCTCTATTAACGTCACCTAGCACACCTGGAGGGGCATGGTTGTCTGAGCCAGGAGATTAAATACAGAGATTTCAGGGTGGCCAGAAGGCAAAGTCCCTTAGCAGAGGAGTGGTGTGGATTGTCTCCTGTGAGGAGCAGCACTGGCAGGAGTCAGGGGAAATGGACTAGAGAAAGCAAAGGAACCAGAACTGAAGAAAGAGCTCAGCAGGGGCATGAGACATTCTGAGTTAAGTGTATCTGATTCAGTAGCTGTGGAGACTTCAAAGACAGTGGTGACCCCGGAAGTGGTGGAATTTTAGCAGACCTGGCCAGAGGGCAGGTCCACACTTCTGTCTGAGAAACCACAGGAGGATGTTCTGGGATGCTGAAATGGTGGGCCTCCCCACAAGGGGGCAGAATGGTACGGTGCCTGCCCCAGTACGATGTGACACAATATCGTTTCCCTGGCAACAGATGGTGATGTCATAAATGCAAGTTTCTTATTTCACCTCAGGATGGAGTGGGAGGGAGGGCCTGGAATTATGGGTGTGAGGAGGAACCATATTTAAACAATTCTTCAGCAGCAGGAGGAATACTGCAAAATACTAGGAGAGGGCTAGGTTGTGATTTGGACTGTGCACCTTCCTGGGGTTGTATGGGTAGTAGGAACCCTTCTTCCCATCCTGACCTGTGAGGCAGGTGGGCAGAGAGAGGTGGAGTCTGACCAGCATGGAAGGTGCTGTGAGGTACTGCTGGCGTGTGTCAGCAGTAAGTCACAACCCACCAGAGCAAAGGGGAACAGGAAGGGAGCCATGCTGCAGAGCAGTGTCCAAGGCACAGCGCAGCTGGAGTGACTCCTGGAGTAGGACATCTTCTGCAGCCTCCTCAGCCAGGGCTGGGCATAATGGCCCAAGCTAGGCTGGAGTAAACTGTTTTTTTTTTCCATGCATGCCCCCTCCTCCCCAGACGCACACATTACACTGTTCCCCCAGGGGCTGTGCCTGGTTAGGAGTTGCTGAGTGTGTTACTGAGTATCTGCATCTGTGGAAGAGTTGAGGGCAATGGAGGAAATACCTGGGTTCTGCTGCTCACCCAGAGAGGGACATCAACAGGGCAGTAAATGGTCCTGGCAGGACAGGTCACCCCCATTCTGCTGACGCATGTGCCTGTGAGTGGAGAACTCCTGGCAGCTGGGATTAATTGACATACAGCACTGAGGAGGGGGGTTCCAAAGAGGCTGGAGCTCAGCTGTTCTCAGTGGTGGCAGATGACAGAATAAGAAGTAATGGTCTCAAGTTGCAGTGGGGGAGGTCTAGGTTGGATATTAGGAAACGCTATTTCACTAGGAGGGTGGTGAAGCACTGGAATGGGTTACTTAGGGAGGTGGTGGAATCTCCTTCCTTAAAGGTTTTTAAGGCCCAGCTTGACAAAGCCCTGGCTGGGATGATTTAGTTGGGGTTGGTCCTGCCTTGAGCAGGGGGTTGGACTAGATGACCTCCTGAGGTCTCTTCCAACCCTGATATTCTATGATTCAAGGAGGCTTTAGGATAACACACTGATCAGTGTCTCATCTCAATGTCATTTCAACACATGGTGAGCACGTTCTGTAATGGATCTAAGAAGAGCCCAGATCTCAGCTCCACCCAGCATTTTTCCAGTGTTCTTTGCCAGATGCTGTGGCCAAGAAACAGGTTTTCCAGCCAGTGGGCTTGATTCTAGACCCAAGGACACCAGCATCACATGACTGACTTCAGTGGAACTCCTGGTTTACACCATGGTAAATGAGAAGCAGCCTTCTGCTTGGATGTAACAAAATACTGCACTCTGCGATTATGAGAAGTGGCTGGATGTCTCCTGGTAGGGCACAAGTGCTGGCCCCAACCTCATCTGCAATGCCTTAGAAAGGAGATGGCACTGGTCTGCTCTTCTGCCAGCTCGCTATTGGAACTAAAAATGCTATATGCTCATGAAGTGAACACACCAGAGGTCAACCTCATCTGACCAATGATTTAGGTCTGGGCTGGAGATGAGCTTTCTTTATATCCATGTAACGTCATCATCTAAGGTATGGAACACTGTCATAAGGGACTGAAAAACTTTCCTCAAAGAAAGGAGGGGAAGGAAACTATTTAAACATCACGTAAGAGACTTGTAGACCATCTTTCTTTCCCACAGACCTGCCTAGTAACCTTCAAGACCTGCAATCTCTGTGCATTCAATAGCTTCAAAATATGCAAAGGATAAAGAGCATGGAAAAAAAAAAGAAACACAAGCAAACTCTCGCTCACTCTCTCTCTCTCTCTCTCTCTCTCTGGAAGAACGATCTGGCGTTCTTTTCATATTTAGAAAGCCTAAGATGAGTGTCTTAAACATGGAACATGGCCAGTCCAATTACTTATCTTGGTTACATGCCCAGAGTTTATTCCATGATACATCTAAGTGATAAATGTTCTCATTACGAGAAACTTTCTAGTACTTTTTCCATTTCTTGATGCAATATAAACATCTGCCAGAGGCTGCCTAGAACCAAGGTGTAATTCTGATCTGTCCAGACCACAGAGAAATGTGGCTGGAAAATCTCTTAGTGAGGTGATAATCACTGTGGCCTTGAGAAACAGTTTTGTACAGATGAACCTGGCAATTAATTTTGAGGGAAGAAACTTCCCTTAAAGATATACTGTCCCTTTTCTTCATTAGCTTTTTTCCTGAGACTCCCAGGCCAGCTCCTCACACCCCATCAGACTTTACTTCTCACTTACAGGATGTGTAAGCCATGGATTGATTGCAATTATCCAGTTGACTTGCTGCAATCCCTATTGCAAAGCCTCGCCATATCACATTGCTAACACGACTGTAGCTCCAAAGATCCGTGAAAACGTAGCTGAATAACTTTTCCCCGAAAAAGAATGTTTGTGATAGGTATTCTGAGCCCGTCCCTCAGCTGGAGGAAGGCAGGGCATCTGCCTTGACATCAATGGTGCTGCACCATTCTACACCAGCTGAGGATGTGGCCTATTTGTTGTTTTGACATTGTATAAGCCTGCTTGGTGTTCCTGGACAAATAACAGGTGACCGAAAGGCTAGATTGACTTGGACTGTGCATCTGCCCAAAGGAAGAAGAGCCCCCTTTGACACACCTGTGTGGGCACATGGAATCAGGTGTGCAGCGCTAAGCTGGAGCAGCTGGCTGGCGAGTAGGGAGGAAGGCGTGGGGAATGGCTGAGGAGAGTGGTGCAGGGGCTACCCCATGCTCAGGGCTGTAACTACCAGCAGAAGCCAGAGCCCAGAGTCTGATCCTTGGTCACCCCAGCAGCCCCTGACATTAGTGGGAATTGTGGGGGCATGAGGACTCCAGGAGCTGAGGTAGGAGGCATTGTGGCGAAGGCTGAGGGATGGGGTGCACTGTAAGATGATGTGGTGACTTAGCTGGATGATAAATGGATCTTGAGGTTTGGCATTTTTCCTCACTGCAGAATTTGTATAGACTTGTTGCCGAATGCAACCGTTTAGCCAAATTAATAGCAAAATATGGGAACAAAGTGTCCATACCAGTTTCTCCAGGGCTATGTGATTATGTATCTGCTGACACCATTTCTCCCCCCCCCCCCGATATTTTTCTGAAATGATGCCTCTGCACCACACACACACACAGTCGGGGAAGAGCCCCTTGAATTCCACAAGCCCATAGCTGGGGGATTGCCAGCAGAGTCCAGCCCTGGCTGCAGAATTGTGCTTTAAAATCCAAACCTTTGTCGTATAAGCTTGTAGTTTCTATGGCTGCTAAGAAAACCTTCCAAACATGAATGGAATGTGAACAAATGAGCTGCTGCCTTCCTGACCCTCAGACAGCCTGACTCAGGAGCACTGAGAGGTTAGAACTCCCTCGTTTGTTAGCAGCTGTTCACTCTGAAACCTAATGTCTACAGAAAAGGGTGTGTGGCAATGTTTCCTCCTTCCCCTTAAACTCACAGATGGTTAATCTGGGGTTCTGTGGAAGGTGGATGGGCTAGGAACAGAGCTGGGTGGATTTATTATTCCTTCTCAACTAATAGGAACAGCCAAAGAAAGTGAGATTGTACTGACTTCCCTGTCTTGTGCTGGATAATGCCCTTAAAAGGGGCCCGTGGGATAGGGTCTAGTTGAGGCGTTAAGAGAGTGACAGCAGACACAAGACATGTACGTAACCACTCAGTAACTGTGTGTCCTGCTTCTTATAACCCAGGCCCTCCTGTTCTCCTCCTCCCCCATTTACTGCGCCTGATTACCCGCTCACTTATCAGGGCTTGACACCAGCAGAACTCCCAACAACTCCAGCAGAGACACTCCTGATTCCTGCTGGTCTGAGGCGCGAATCAGGCCCAACATTCATGGCTCTCATTCACTGGGATGCGTCTGTCGCTGGAATGAAAGCGTCCAGGGCAGGCGATGTCTCTCTATCTGCAACTGCTCTACAGCACCTGTTGCACTGTGAGCGCTAGGAGTCTGGTGTTTTGCACAGATGCCTGTGCACCCTAGCAGATCTCCAGGACAGATCCAGACTCTCACCACCTTCTGCAGGGAGACTGCCAAGCCCTGACCCCCTGAGAAATGAATGGCTGGACACTTACTTAATTGGCCTCTCAGAGTTGGTAAGACAACTCCCACCTTTTCATGCTCTCTGTGTATATATATTTCCTCATTATATGTTCCCTTCTATGCATCCAAAGAAGTGGGCTGTAGCCCACGAAAGCTTATGCTCAAATAAATGTGTTTAATCTCTAAGGTGCCACAAGTACTCCTGTTCTTTTTGCAGATACAGACTAACAGGGCAGCTACTCTGAAACCTGTAAACAGGTAGTTCTGCTTAGGCTGCGCTCGGGGTCATCAGCAATATTAGGAACAATGTAACTAGCAGAACAGCCCTTGAGAAATGGCCAGACTTGGTGCCGTGTAACAGTGTTAAATACTGCGAGAGGTTGTCATTGTTTGCTGTTTTATTTCCCCAATTGAGCGCCATGTTTCTGTACCCAAAGATACTTCCTAAGTGAGAATCATCTATTGGTTTGACCTTAGTCTTTGCACTCATTTTAGAACTGGCTGGAAAATGGGACATACTTCTTGTTTAAATGCACATTTGAATTTAAATTAAAAAAATGGAAATCTGAGTTTCGGGGAATTCCAATTTTCCAGTTTAATGAAAAATTGAAAACCTGGGGGTTGGTAACAACAGTTTTCTGGGTTTCAGTGGAAAACAAAATCTGGACACAATGACATTTTTTTTCATTAAATGTCCTGGTTAAAAGGCCATTTTGTTGTTGAAAAAAAAATTTTTTGAAAGAAAACATGTGGACCAGCTTGGTTTCCTTTTCTAAGGGACCTTGGAGAGAGGCATGTGGAGGAAGAGCCTTCTGAGAATGCAGTTGCCACTCAGAAGTCTCTTGTTCCTGTCATTTAGAGGAGACACTTCTTGACTATTTTGTCATCGCCGAAGGAAACAGCAAAATGCAGTAACTGCAGTGCCGAGAGGTCAGGAGAGGCTCCCCGCACATCAGTCAGTATGACAAGTCGGGTCCCGCTGGGATGGAGTTATTGAAATAGGATTTAAATGTTCTTCTAAAAGCACCTAGAAGAGGGATGGAGGAGCTTGTACTACAGGTGACATTAATGGACAAGGAGATGAGGAAATGTGGCCTGTAACCTTTCTGAGAAGCAGGGAGAATGGTGCAGCTGTAGGAAGTTTGTTTATTCTACATTCTGTATATACCTGGCCCCCATCACCATAGGTGCTGAGCACATCACAATCACAAATGTATCGGGCAGTGCTATTATCCCCATTGTACAGGTGGGGAACTGAAGTACAGGCAGACTAAGGCCACGATGCTCAAAGGTATCTAAGTGCCTAACTCCCACTGATTTGTGGCTAAGTAACTTTGGGCATGTGGGCCGAAGTGCCTGTCTCAAGGTCACACAGAAAGTCCACGGCGGAGCAGGGAACTGAACCTGGGTCTCAGGCTAAAGCCCCAACTACTCGACCATCTGTGCAGGATTTTCCTTTGAGTAGCTCAGTCTGCCTTAGTGCAGACTTGCCCATCTCTCTTTCACCAGGTACACACTGCGCTGGAGTGGGAGGCCCAGCCATAAACTCTGGCGTGCTCTCGCTGCATTAGTCACAGGTGTCTTTGGCTGACGGAACTGGATGTACTCGGGGAATGGTCAGAACACAGAGCCTTTCATTGAGTGTTCAGATCCAGGCCAGTGGGGTGGCATTTCTGTTACTGGGACAGCGCCAGTAGGGGGTAGGTGCTTTCCCAGCAACTGGGAAGATCTGTGACACTGGTGTAAATCCAGAGTAACCCCAATGAAATTGGTGGAGTTACACGCACGTTGCTGACTTTGGCCCTGTGTCCCCAACCTGCAGAGTTTACAATCTAGATAGACAACTTAGAAAGGCAAGTGGGAGCGACCAAAACACAGATGTCCACAGGTGCCATGCACCCTGTTGGGTGTGAGCAGAGAGGTCAAGCCCTGAATGAGCACATAGTTCAAACCACCCCTCATCAGTGTCAGGGATCCCTGCAAACCAGGGGGCAGCCCCCATGGCATTTTTCTGGGAGGAAAGCTTGCCCAGCTGCTGCCTATGCTGCATCTGTTCTTCAGTCCCCACCATGCCCAGCCAGGCACTGACAAGTCACTGGAAGGACAAACTGTAAGAGAGTAAATACGTTGCTGTCTCATGTTCCTTATTTGTTCTGGAGCGCTGTGATTCCTCTGTTAAGAGGAGACAGAGATGAGCCACAAGAGGAGCAGAAACAAAAATATTGCATTAAAACTTTAACAGTCACCCTGCTCTGTGGAATTCATCAAAGGCACAGCCAAGGCACATGACTCTCTTCACAGCTGAGCTCTGTCACGCTAATTGAGATGTGGCATAAATCTGCGGCATGCCTGACAGTATGGAGAGTCCATGTGGTCCATGAGGGTATGTGTTGGCAAGGAACAGCGTCTCTGCTGAGAAGTCTTTGGAATAATGCCATTTTCCCCATGCAGTGTCCTGTCAGCTCAGCTGACACCTCATGGGGTTTTGCTTTTGTATTTTAGTCAAGATTTCAGACCTGGATCCCAGGGAAATCCTTCATTTCCACTGAAGGGCAGCTTGCTAAGTAGTTTCATCTCTGAGACTGCACCAGCATGCATTACTGCCAGCGCACATGCATGCTTCCTACTGCAAACAAATCCAGCCACTGCTCCCAGACTTTTACAGGCTGCTCTGCTTGGAGAGAAGAAAACTACAGCAACAGACCAAGGAGCAGTGCCCTGAAGGCTCAGATCCATGCTGGGAACGCTGGCAGGCTCAGTGTACTCTTCATTACGAAATTAATCTCTAAGTACAGTCTATTTTCCACTCCTTTGCTGAGCAAGTTGTCTTATTCCTAACCATCCCAAGCTGCCCACTTGCTCTGTACTTCATTAGCTATGTACTTCAATTAGTTCCAGCTGCTGCTTTCCAAAACACCAGGGCAGCAGGTAATGCAGCTGAACAGAATGCGCATGGCATACACCGCCTTTCTCCTAGTCTATGGGCCAGGCTACCCCTCCTGACATTAGGGAGCGTGCACAGCCCGAGCCAGAGGGGGTCATAGGAACGTCTCAGATGCAGCATGTTAGAATTATTTCGTTTTTTTGCAAGCCGAGTCACAGCATTTGCTATACTGTAAGTTGCAGTTAGCAGGCACTTCGAATAGTCCTGCTGGGAGAGAGAATCGAGGAGCTGATCCCATACATTAGGCATGCAATTTGATTAGTGGTAAGAGGTTCACCCCTAATTAAACCTGGGCGCTACCACTTAAATGTAATAATCTGTGACTTCTGAAAAGCCTAAATTGGCTTCTGCTACCATGAATGCTTCAAAGAACAGCAGCAACATTAAAGGTTCCTATATTATTCAGGCTGTCTAAGTTCTCCATAGTGCATATTTTTCTATTATTTTTGTTAATTGTGTGTTATTGTTGCACCTTGGAGCCCTACTCATAGACTAGGGCCCCACTGTGCTAGGCACAGCACAAATCCAGAACAGAGACAGTCCCTGCTCAAAAAAAAGTTAATTCTTCAAAGCGATAAGAATAAAAATCAACTAAATGCTATTCTGGCATTGTTCTGCAGGACATAAAGTGGCGAGATCATCTCCTGTTATTAAAGATAGTTTTAGCTAATTCAAACTGCTTTGGTTTTGCTCATGGTAACAGACTGGCAAATAGCACGTGTGTCCAAAGTGCCTAAAATCGTCTATACTGTAATGAGATTCCTGCCTCGGTCAGTGTGTGGCTCCGTGTCCTAGTGACTGCCTGCCACCCTAACCTGGGCTGAATACAGATTGATTACATTCCTTAGGGGCTCTTGTTCCAGTATCTTAGTGCCTTGCAAATGTGCACTTATTTTCACAACATGCCTGTGAGATGAGGGGCTATATCCCCACTTTACACATGGGAAACTGAGGCACAGACATTGAAGCCAAATTGTCAAGTGTCCACTAGTTTTGGGTGTCCAGTCTGAGATGCCTACAGCCTGCTCTGTCAGCGCTGTAGTATTGTACAGCAATGTCTATGTGCAGAGTAGCATTTCCATTGCCTTCATTTGCAGTGGTGAGCGTGGTCAGCCCTTCTGCAGCTCAGACCTTAGGGGCTCAAGCTGGGTCCCCAGAAATGAGGGACACACAGTTCATGGTTAAGGGATTTTTCCAGCCCCACAAAGGAACTCTGTGGCAGAGTCAGGGATTGACATCAGTTCTCCAGGCTCGTATTCAACTGCCTTCACCACAGAGAGGGGCTGTCTTTCTTATTCTGTGTTTTTTACTGTGGCTTTCTGACCATGACTGGAGCTCCTACGTGCTGAGGTAACCCCCAAAATACTGATAAATAATTACTAACGAGACCATCCTTTCTCTTCCTGCTATCTCCTGTCTCATTCACTACACACTCTCCAGCTTCTGCAGCCAGCAAGACAGGGTCCTGTGGATAAGAGTCTCCTTAGCTACACAGCCTTGATTCACTCCTGGAGCACTACCTGTCCTCAGCATTGAAAGAGTCAGGGTCCCCTGGAAAAAGTAGTATGGGACCGTATAATTAAAGACTGTATCATAATGCATACACACAAGGGAATCAGATTAAGGCTGCATGGCTCATCTTAACTCTGGAATTTTCTAACATTTAATTTTCTTTTTAAACATATGTTTTTATGTAATTTCTAAAGGATTTTTATAAAATTAAAAATGTTAAAACACAAATTTCAGCCTGTTTAGCCATCCTGATCCTCTTCCCCCCACCCCCACCTCTTCAGTGGGTCATCATCAGGGTTGGGATCTTTAGATCCCCAGCACAGACCTGGCTGCTGGAGCTAATGGAGTAATTGTAGCAGTAGAAGGCCATTATCTTCTATGTAGACTTGCCACTAGAGGGGGGTGGAGATGCATACTTTGCCAATGGGTTTCACAGCTATTTGCTAGGCAGGAAAGGAATGGAGAGACTGTGGAATTGTGTGCTCTGATCCAGGTTTTGGATCGGAACGTGCCCTAGTGTTTACAGACGCTCCTGCCTCAGTCCCTCAGCCTCTTCCTACTCCTGTCTCTACATATTCCAGCACCTGTCCCATCCCTTCCCCTGCTGCTTCCCCCTGGCTACTGCCCATCTTCCCTGTGCCTTACTCCTGCTCAGGTTCCCCCCAGCCCTACTCCACTCTCCCCAATCACCGGCACCTGCCCCTCTCTGCTCCTGCTTCTAACGTCCTACTCCCCCAGGCTCCTTCTGCTTCCTTTCCCCCTGAGCTCCTGCCCCGTCCCCTTGCCCTGCATCCTCCCCACCCCTGTAATTCTTCACCCTTCTGCATTCAAGTCAAACTGTTTCCTCCTCCTCCACACTGCCTGGGTCCATCCAGGGAGTACTGAGAACTCAGATCCTGTGCTTAACCACAGCCCTCTTCAGCCAGGAGCAGCAAATGCAGAGAGAGTCCCACTCAAGCCCTGCAGCCCTAGGATGGAGTATGCTCAGTCAGTCTGGAGAAGATAATGCATGTGCAGCCCAGTATGCAGGGGCTCTGAGGATATGGAGTGTGCTCATTGCAGTTGGACTCTGGAGAATTTAGCTGCCAAGCTCTACCAAGACTCTTCTGAACATGGGCAAACTGAAGTTTTCAGAGGCTTATGGCCTGGCCAGATTTGGGTGAATTTTCCCAGGGATAGTGAAAAGCACATCCTTGGCACAAGGGCCACCTGACTGGATCAGGGACTTGAAATTTGCCAAAGCTTGGAGGTGCTGAAATTTCTCAACAAAACAGCTGTAAAAAAAAAAAATTAACATGAGCTAAACCATGTTTTTTTTGCTGAATCATTTTAGCTGAAACTTAAAAAAACAAAGATCAGCCTGAGGTTGACACCAAGCATGGAAAATTTCAACCTGAACAGTTAAAGTTTGACAAAGTTATAAGCAATGGGTAACAGTGTCAGAACAAGCCAAACAATAGGTGGTGTTACCTGCACTGTCTATAATATACCTGAGAGTCTCTTGAAAGATTCAAGATTGTGAATTGTCACAAATTGTAGTCAATCTATTTAGCTCTCTGTCTCTGACTCCTCACCTGCCTCATTTCTTTCAGTGTCTGATGGGACAAGTTTTCCCTGGGACTCCTGCTGGTTTTATCTTCACTGCCCAGCACTTTCCCTCTTGGTTCCTCTCCCTATGGCAATTCACTGCACCTTTTCTCAGTTACCACCAGGGGCTGCAGAACTTTCTTCCCTGCTTGGAGGCATTCAATAGCACAGTCTTCATCCTGGAACAGGAAGCTGCATGTATAGCCTATACATTTTCCCTTCCATTCTTCAGTTAATCCCCCTAATCATAGAATATCAGGGTTAGAAGGGACCTGAGGCTTCCATCCCAGGTGCAGGACTCTGCACTTGGTCTTGTTGAACCTCATCAGATTTCTTTTGGCCTGATCCTCTAATTTATCTAGGCTCCTCAGTGTGGGAGCTGGTTTTCATGGCCAGGTTTGTCTCACCATCAAAGCCTTTTCTTGCATTGTATATTAGAACTATGTGCCTGGGGAGTTGTCCAAACTGTAGCAGGATCTGGCTCTGTGGCCCCATCCATTTCCCCGCATCTGCTGTGCTCAGATCAAAGGTCACCTTAATGACACTCCACATAACTGAGTAATTATTACCTTTCTCAGAAGTGCCTCTGATTCTCCCCTTATTCCCTCTTTCATGATTCTCCTTATTGGCTTTAGAGATCCTGTCTCTTCAGCTACTTGCATGTGCCCTGCATTTGCGTTTGCCCCTCAATCCTGTTT
Source organism: Gopherus flavomarginatus (assembly GCF_025201925.1). Taxonomy (NCBI): domain Eukaryota; kingdom Metazoa; phylum Chordata; order Testudines; family Testudinidae; genus Gopherus; species Gopherus flavomarginatus. The sequence goes on along the minus strand of NC_066620.1, from coordinate 279,688 downwards.
CTGCTGGACACACGTTAGCTATGGTTTATAAAGAGATCAAGCTCCCAGCTGAGAATGAGCATCAGCTCTGAGTGCTTTGATCTCCGCGTGAAGCTGTTTCCCATCAGTTGGTGGGAGGTATTTTCTGTCTTGGTTTAAACAGCTCGGGCACCAGCTAATTGCATCTGGAAGCAGGAGTGAACCTCCTGTGCTGTCACTTTGCAGAACAGTGTTTTAAAGTTTGGATTCATTCTGAGCAGGTGCTATCAGGATCATTTTTAAGCTCATGGCAAAGGTGGGGGTCTAGTGGAGGCAGAATCTGCTCAGTCCAAGCTGGGAGCCAGAGCTGTGGCTGTCCTGAGATGTGTGCTCCAGCATCCATTGTGTTCTGAAAATGCTGCAGAGCACGTGTCAGGTGCCTTTACAAACTATTCTGAGAGCCCGATCAGGCCCTGCTGTGCTGATAACGTGTGCCAGCCAAAAGGATGGTGAATTGCGCTTACCTGGGCGCAAAATAAGTTTGCACAAGCAGCTGAAAGAACTAAAGGATCAATTGATGGGAGCCAGTTTGCTCAACACACACTGTGCTGTTCAAACCAAAGCCGACTGTCAGGCCCAGGGCATGGGTGGTCAGGCCTGGTGGTAGAAGCCGTGGCAGTCAGAGGCCAGGAGTCAGAGTTGAGGGTCCGAGCTTGAGTCAGGAACCAAGCAAGGGAGCAGGGCAGGACAAAGGAGCAATTGCAGCTTTAGGCGTAAACGTTGAGCAGCCAACGACCTGCTGGGCGTAAGGGCACATTGGTGGCTCCCTTCAACCAGTTAGGCAGATTGACTGAGCAGGCGGTTCTGCTGTAGCCCATCTGGGCTCATCAGTCTGCCTGGAGACTGGCCTTGCTGGTCCCAGGCTCAGCTGCAGGCCCTCTGCCCTGATAGTCACTACCTGCCAGGGGTAGAAATAACTAAGAGAATATGCAGCCCTCAGAAGGGAGCATCCCTCTCATCAGAAACAATGACTGCCAGCTACCCAGGGTCCTTGGCTGGCTCTTCGCAGGTCGAATGATCTCTGCTGCTGGTGGGAGCACAGGTGGAGGAAGCTTTGTGCTGGAGACAGGAGAGGGAAAATAACTAAGTAATACAATCCTTTAGTTGTAAGGGCTGCTGCTGCTCTGAGTGGAATCGTGAAGGTCAGCCATGCCACTGCCTTCTTTCTTTGTGTGATTAGTATGATCTACAGCTTGCCCTTGGTTTTGACTCATTCCCTTTTGGGAGGTAGGAACAGAAATGCAGGCGCTCCAAGCAGCAATGCGCAAGCTGAGGCTTTTGAAGACTGAGTGTTTTTAATCAGCAGTTGGGACCATCGTTTGTACTATGGTAAGAGCTAGTGACCCCAGCAGAGATCAGGACTCCATTGTGGTAGGTGCTGTCGCACATGTGGTAAGAGACAATCCTTGCTCAGGAGAGCTTCCAGACTAAGCAGACAAGGCGGACAGAGGGAGTGCTGTTATCTCCATTGTACAGATGACAACTGAAGCACAACGAGGCTAAGTGATCTGCCCAAGGTCATGCAAGAAGTCTGTAGCAGAGGTAGGAGTTGAACCCAGCTCTCCTGAGTCCCAGTCCTGTCTTACAGATGGGGAAACTGAGGCACAGAGTGGTGATGTGACTTGCCCAAGGTCACACAACTGGCAGTGGTTGAGTTGGGAATAAAACCAGGTCTCCTGAGTCCCAGGGCCATGCCCTAGCCAATGGACCAGAGTAATTCCCTTATGTAGACAGGGTTTGCCAAAATCAGACAAAGGGACTGTTAAATGTTGGGGTGGGAAAAGGGCCATCTGGAAAGAACAGTGCAAGTTAGCTTTGGAAAAAGTCACTCATGCAGAAAGCGCATATGTGAATGCCCCAGGGCCAGCTGTGGTGGCTGTTTTGGCAGCAGTCTGTGAACTAGCCGTGCTCAGTGGGTTGTGTTCACAGCACACGGGGCTTTGGGTACAGCTGCATGCAGTCAGGTGTGTGATTGCAGCACGTGTAGATGTACCAACGCTAGCAGTGATCTAGCGCAGTGTAGCCATGGTGGCATGAGTTGCTAGCTGCCCTGACTACATAGCTAGGGTTTCAGACAAGATCGTACTCTGGGTGGCAAGTCCCTCCCACCACCATAGCTACAGTCTGTTTTTAGAACACTGGATCAATCAGAGCTAGAAGAGAGATGTCACCCCAGTTAGAAATTACACCTTCTGGTTCCGATGTAGACATACCCAACAGCAGTGAAGCCACAGAAGCATGGGCTAGCCCTTCCGGTACCTACTGAGGGTCCCCGCTGCACAGTGTCACTGCTATTGCTACTTGACCTAGCTGGAACAAAGCCGCTTGGCATGGGCTGCAGTCACCCATCTGATTTAAGCATAGACACACCCTCAGTGTGGATGTTCTGTGTTGCGACATGTACCTTTCCCTTGCAGAAAGGGAATATGTAACTCCAGAAAGAACAACCAATGTGGATCACACAACGTGCTTGTGTATATTGATCTGGAGAATGCATTGAGGGAAAGATCGCAGCAATTCCTGAAACAACCTAATTCCCGCACTGTTAACGTCCCATCTCAGAATATCAAAGCAGCAGCTGAGTCTGGTTAGAGCAACTGTAGAAAGGGCATTTTCTGTGATGAATCAGGATTGAGGGGAAAGTTTACTGATTTTACTTATATTGGTATGGGTCATGGCATTGGCTATGGACAGGGAGGCTAACTGTTCTTGCAATAGCTGGAAAACAAATTAGTTCTTTAAAAAAGACATCTAGCAGCCATATCCTCCCCAATGGAGGATAAAACTAGAAATGACACCCCATGTAAACTCACTGTCACAGAATTCGGTCCCATGCATGTATCTTGGTGGTTATGGGCACTTGGACAACCATCCTATTTATTGTAGCTATTTGAAGAATGTCTGACAATGACTTGCCATTGGACCACAAATTGTTGTGGCAGATTGCTCCTCACTCCTATGAAAACTGATTTAGCATCCACCCCGCTGACCCTGAAGATGGCCAGTCAGTGAGGAAAGGGGGTGCAGAGGGACTCCCTGGCCATTCGGTGATGGGAGTCCAGAGAGGCCTGCTGCACCCCCCAGCATGTGATCGGGGAACAATGTGCCCTTTGCTTCTACTCATGATCTGACCCAAAAGCATCCCCTCTGCTTGAAGCAGGGTAGGTGTTTAGCAGCGTACACAAAGCACAGGGCATTCTGCAAGGACTACCTGATCCAACGGAAAGGACCAGAGCAAAGGAGAAGATAAAATCTCTGCCCCTGTGAAAGATGCCATGGAATATTTGAAGACCCTTAAGTAGTGAGGTCTTTTCCTGGGGACTTGGCCTGCTGTGCCTCACACTGAATCCTCACTTACACCAGTGCGGAGTGAGTGTGAAATGCTAGCGAGCTGGTTGAGTAGCATTTTCACTCACTCTTCAAGCTGTAACCAGCGACCCTGGGCCTGATTCTCCATTGCACTGCACTCACCACACTGCTCTGGCCATGTGTTGCTCTTGCTTGGCCTGGTATAAATGTCTGTGCAGCGGAGAGCCAGGCTCAGCAGGTCTGGTAGATGTGTCCTCAGTAGCCCGCAGCACCCTGTTAGATGCCAGTGAGTGCACAGCAGTCACAGCCCCATCTGCCCAAGCTGCATTGTCTGTTCACAGCCACCCCGTGTTCCAGGGTCCAGCACTGTGGCTTGGCAGATCTGTGGCATTTCTCCTAGGCCTGGCCTGCACCTGGTGGGGGATCACTGCTCAGAGTTTCAGGCTGAACTGAGTGAAGACGTCAGTTCATATGCAGCTAGGCAGGTGATTTAAAGCTCCCCATTGTTGGAGTGAAGAGGGCAGGGGATGAGACAGCAGGTGCTGCCCCATCCTCTAAGCAGGCGGCTGCAGGACATACAGCCCACACACTATGTGGAGGTCAGATCTGCCCCGTGGTTTGGCTTTGTTGGCAGAGATATTGACAGTTACGTACCAGTGTTCTTCCCAGACCTTCTCCCTCCGAGGGCTCCTCAGCCCATACACTAGATCCTCTCTCCCTAGAGAGCCACTCTTACCTGCCTTGTATCCCAGCCAGGCAATGAGCCAATGAGTCCGCAGCAAAACCTTTTAACCCTTTACCAGCCATTTCACAACCTGCTAACAGGGAGATGGGCTACAGACAAACACTGATGGTCTGTTCCCCTGTCTTGGGTATCCAAGCATGATGCAAGAGGCTGAAAGGAAAATAACACAAAGGAAAAAATCCCATAGAGGCAGTGGCTGCTACTCGTGCACTGCAGTGAGGCAGGAAAGAGAATATGGTTGCTTCCTCCTGTTGTCCTGTACCTTTAAAGAACAGGCCCCAGAATGCATGGCTTACAGGAGGCCACCTTGACAAACAGGCATCCCTAGCCATGATACACAGATGCTCAGCAACATATGGATCATGCCTTTTGTGGAATCAGAAATGGACTGTCTTCCTCCCATTATTTTGCGGTACTGATAAATGTGTGTCGTTCCCCAGCACCACCCTGCTCAGAAAGCAGATGTCATAGCGGGAGAAAGCAAAGGGCAATTGGCTTTGCCTCCTTTCCTAATTGAAATGCTAGAAAAATAATAGGCTGTGCAGTATCTGGGACCTGTGCTAAGAACAGAACTGGGTGGGGTTTTAAACTCTCTACTGAGAAACATGGTGTTTTCCTCCCTGTGTCTTGAAGGCCACAGATGTTCCCAAAGAAATTTTTCATGTGACATCATCAAGGATTACGTTCTCAGCACCCTTTCCTGGAAGATCTGCTTTCTCAATCCCCTGCAGTAACCACGCCACGGGGTAGGTCCTTCAGGATGCTGAGTGGCTCTTGTGCAGTGCAGAGCACCATGCACTCTCATTCAGGCAGCAGCAATTCAGGGCCTGCTTGCACAGTGAGGTGAAAATAAATGATTAGACCTGGTGGTTTGACTGCCTCCCCCCAATTAAATGAGATGTGCAAGGGTGGCTCAGGAGGCACGGTCGTTATGAGCCCGGTAGCTGTGATTCAATACAGTCAAGTAAGTGACTGGAAAAAGGCAAGACGCAACTGAGTGGGTGACAGCAGCCATGGAGAGGGAGACTGCCAGCAGAGTGAGAGGAGCAGAGCTGCTGGCACTGGGACAATGACACAGGGCTCTTGGGCCAGGGCAAGCCAGGGCTGGGATGGCTCCATGGGTAAAAGGCAGCAGTGATTCAGACAGCTCAAATTGTTTTCTGATTCCCTCCTTGATGCCCAGTTGCCCACCACCTCCTGGGGAGAATAAACCTAGGGAGTGGGGAGCGGAGAGAGGAGAATCTGTCTGCAGAAAGCAAGCTTTTGGAAAAACAGGCATCCTCTTAACAAGGGACAATATCTACAGCTAGCGCCATGACCTGTTCAGGGGCTTGCTTATGAATTGCTTATGGTCAGAATCAGAATGCCATTCCTCTGTTAGGCCAATGGGATGCAATCAGCACTTATGGAGATAATAAGATGTGCGGATTGTGCTTTAGCTGCCTTATGCTATTTACTCTGCAGTCAGTCTCCTGTTAACAGTGATAGTTCTTACAAGAGCTTTTGTTAATAGCTTGTTATCAGGATCAGTGTCACTTAGTACAATCATTATCTTCTCTATCTCATCTGCTTCAGTAAATGGGGCCTGGGTGATAACACGGGTTGGCTCCAGCCGCCCTTTACCAGAGACATCATTTGCTATGGGGCAAGGGGGCAGTTGTCCCCCTCCAGACCTTCATTTTCTCCCCCCTCCCCCCCAGTTTTCATAGGTGTATATGCTCCACTTGCCCACTGACTTTGCAGGATGTCATTTAATCATGTAATGTTCTGTGTTCTAACACAACTTTAGCCCTGCAGAATTTTTCTGAATGATGCCCCTCCTCTTTAGTCCACAGAGGGAGATGCAGGTCTCCAAGGGTCCTGGTGTAACTATTGAAAGTCATCAAAGCATTTAGAAATTTCATTCAGGAACTGTGGCCCCCATGTCTCTACTGAGTACTCACAGCCAATAGCACCTTTAGCAAGAAGAGATGTTGATTCCTGAGCTAGCCCTTAAGAGTTGACTTGATGACAGACTATTTGTACCTACACTGGGAACAAATATTTAATAATGAACGGGCTCTTCAGTCTAGCAGAGACAGGTAACACAGTCCAGTGGCTGCAACTAGAAGCTAGGCAAATTCAGACTGGAAATAAGGGGTAAATTTTATAATGGTTTGAGAGTAATTAACCATTGAAACAACTTACCAGAGATCGCAGTGGATTCTCTATTACTGACAAGTTGGGATGTTTTTTCTGAAAGCTCTGATATAGGAATTGTTTTGGGGCAGTTACATATCCTGTGTTATCCAAGAGCTCAGACAACAGTCCCTTCTGGCCTTAGAATCTATGAAATGACACCTGTAGGGTTTATAGTTTCATTTAGGATATTGAAAACAGTGCAGTGATGGCTCCTACATCCACCGAGACAGCAAATTGCTTTTGCTCACTAAAAGAGGAAGACATACAGGCAAAGGAAGTAATGCCCACTTTAGTTAAGGTTGTCTACGTGTCCTCGTTATGACCCTGTTTTCATTCACACATCACATTTTGAAATGTCTCCGTAAGTAATGGTTTAGCAGCCCTCCTCTCTGCCTGCAGGTGATTTTCTACCATCCTAGATACACATCTGTAACATGCTTAATTGTTTTTGCTGTTTTCATGTAAAGAATGGTCCAGTTTCTTTATCAATGAACACTTTACACATAAATCCTCCTCTCTCTGGGCCATGTGTGTAAATAATTTTACTTGCGTCCATGTACAACGTGATCTCTGAGCTGCTGGGTAAAAGTGTTCCTTACATGCAGTTCTGGAAACTGGACAGTTAAGTTGCTAATTTAGCTGCCCATTGAAATGAGCTGTATATCCCAGAGAACTTCGTCTGTTTTTCTGTATTCTCAGATATAGTCTGAGGAAGCATGTCTTGGGGTTACAGCCTTGCACTAGGACTCAAGAAGAGTGAGTTCAGTCCTTTGATCTGCTGCAGGCTCTTGTGTGACCTTGGGCAAACCATCTGTAAAATGGTCAAAGGACTGCTTTTCTCCCAACATTTGTCTGTCTTGTCTAATCAAAATATAAATTCTTCAGGGCAGACAATGTCTCTTAGAATGTGTTTGTAAACCGCCTAGCACCATGGATCCTGTTCTTGGCTGGAGAGTCCAAGTGCTACTGGAACTCAAATAATTACTACTCATAGCAACATTGTGTAAGAGTGGTTTAAAATTGACATTCCACATAAGTTACTTTCTGGGGCTTTCCTGTTGGTATGGCATTAGTTCACAAAATGCCTACATTGGTGGGTTGCAGGAACAATTTCTATTACTGTATACTGTACAGGATTGTACTGTATATTGTACTATTTGAGAATAGCATATGATCTTTTAATTTAACTAAAGACTAGTGGTGGAATGCATATGTACAAAGGGCAGAGTTAAGGCTACATAGGGAACCTTTACGTGGATGTTTTCTGCCTGGAGATGCTTCACTGTGCAATCTTAACTTTCTCTTAATATAGCTTTTTGATTCAGTCTAGCAGACTGCCAAGCGGCAGTGAATGCCGTGTGAAATTATAAGGGCACTAATTTAAGGCAAGGCAGCAATATTTAGAAATTGGCCGTTGCGTCTCATGTTTACAGTTCAAAGGACAGTGAAGCCAGCATTGAGTCACAGAGGGAGGTGATACTCACTGGGAAAAGTAAGGTCAAATCAGGTGGGCTGGCTTGTCAAATGGAATGCGGCTTTGTCCTGATCTGTATCAGCAAGGAGAACAATGGCTTTTGGCAGCCTGTTTTTACCCCCTCTCGGATATGTCTAAGTGATCAGTAATAATGAAGTTAGTTGCCGCAGGCTGATTTCCTCTCAAATAAGATTATCAAGCTGGAATTGAGGACTCGGTGAATGCTTCCTCCAGTTAACTGTGAAATATTAACTTGGCACTGGGGGTGGAATAAAAAGGAATGTTTGGAAGGCAGTCATTGTTTGAAGGAAGATCTGTTAGCAGCTAAGGCTGACAATTACATTATCCCTTGGAGAATAAATGGGACACATTAATATACAGTAAACAGTCACAGCGAAGGTCTGTGCTACATGCCACTGCTGTATTATTGCTCCTATTTACATCATTACAAAGCATGAGGTGTCCTCTCCCCTGGACATACATGCACCTCTGCCACTAGGGCTAATGGTAGCTAGATCTGAGCATCAAGAAGTGGCCAGGCCCCTATGCGGAGCCTGCTGTTAATTTTTGCTGGATGGTTTTTTCTAGAGGTATTAACTCCAGCTCCTCCTCATGGAAGGTCAGTGCTGTTAGGAAACCTTCAGCCCTTCAAACGAGGTCCCGGTTCTGGTGATATACCCTTGTGGGTTGAGGCAGCAGTACAAATGTAGTCCCATTTCCTACTTTACTGAGAGCTCCTTCACCCCTGCAGTGGGCCATAGGCTGTCATTGACTTTAATGGGAAGTGGAATGTTCAGGTAAACGTCAGTCCACGTAAAACCACACAAAACAAGGGTGTGTGTGAGAACGTCTGAAGAGAGACCAGCCCTCGCTTCTCGTGGCACATGAGCGAGAGGGCTGGGTAGGAAGCAACAGAAGAAGAATGGGTGTGTGATGGAGGGAACATGGTCAGCCTTCGAGAAAAGAAGGTGCTTGTCTCTCTAGCCTGCATCTCCAAGGTGGGTCGGGGCTAGGGACGGGTTTTGTGAACTGGAAAGGGGCAGATCAGCACAAATTGATGGGCTGAGAATGGCTAGTGAAACACCGTTTCAATGAAATCACCATCACCACCTTGGTCTGGGTCTCGGTTTCTTCTCCCGCCTCCTCTGTGCCTATGGCTGAGTCCTTTCCTCAGCATTCGTCAGCTCTGTTGGCCTGGTCCGGATCTCATGCTGGGTTTATGTGCCTTGTGCAATTCCATTCCACTCCCAGGTTATATCCCTGCAGAACAGGCAGAGCTCTGCCCCATCTCTTCATAGCGTGTAGCTGTTTTCACCCACTGATCTCCAGGCCTTTTGCAAAGGTTGTGAGTGCCACTGTCCCCATTTTACAGACGAGCAAATAGGGACATGGCAAAGGGAGGGGACCTGCTCATGGTTATCCCCCAGGGCCAGAGGCAGAGCTGGTAATAAACCCCAGGTCTTCTGAGTCCCAGCTCAATACCTGATCCACGGGCCAAGCTGCTGTTTTAACTGCTCAGAGTAATCGGCATCCGCGGGGTTCTACCAGTCCCCTGGTGGGTGGTGCAGGTGTGGGGTTCTAGCTAGAGATGCCGCATCCCCGCTTACCCAGGCTGCAAGCGGGGGTGGGTGAGAGAGATTCAAAAACAGGAAAAAATGAGCCCAAGCAGCACCTCAGCATTTCCCTACCAGCTTAGCGTACAGCATCTCCAGGGATAAGCAAATGCCAGTTCCCTTCTCCCTTCCCCCAGGAAGGTTTTCTGTCCCTCTGCTCTTCATCCTGTTGCTCCCCTATTATCTCTGTCCCTCTCCCCTCCTCTCCACACCCTACTAGCTCTACAGTTTGCCCTTGTTCTCTGACTTACTCTCTTTCTTTCCTTCCCATTTGCTGATCCTTTCCCCTTTCCTTCCTACGCCTTGCCCCCTGCAGAATTCTCTGACCCCACTCTTTTCCCCTCCTTGCTGTCTTTGCCTCCCTCTCCATTGTCTGCCCCAGCCCTGTCCTGCTACCCAGCTTCATCCCGCTCGACCAGACCGTGCCTTTTCTTCATGATGCCGTCATGTCCACTGTTTCATCTCTCCTGCTCGGGGGATTGCTCTCCGCTTTAACTGAGGGCCATGCTGCCTCGGGCGGAGTGAGCGGCACTGCTCTGATCAGTGCTCTGCTCCCTAAGACTGTCTCAGTTTATGGCTAAAACACGTCAGGCTTGCCCGTGCTGCTCTGTGGGACTTTGCCAGGACAGCTGTATTCCACTTGGACACTGACATGGTCATTTTCACAGCCAGGATGAGCCCTAAGAGAGGCAGGGGGAGAAGCTAAGTGCAAATCAAGGGTACTGCAGGAGGTGAACCCACATGAGAGAGTGGTGCATGCTCCCACGTGACAACCAGGCAGGCTCCACAAACCCACTGTACCCATGGCAGGACAACAGTGTTCTTAGTGCTACCACCTCCCTTACTTAATCAAGAATGGATTGATATTGCCCTGCTCTCTGGAGCAGCATGCTTAGGAATACACGTAACTCCCAGGAAAGAGTTAACCGGGCTTTGACCATTGTTAGGCCCTATTCTACAAAGATGTGAATATTTCACTTGAATTCACAGGACTGCTCACCTGAGTAGCACAGAATGTTGGGCATGCATACAGGATGGCGGACTATCCTGGGGAGGGGGGATGCTGAACAAGATCTGAGGGTTGCGGTGGATAATCTGATGCTGTGGCCAAAAGAGCTCATGCAGTCCTGGGCTGCATAAACAGGGAAATCTCAAAGTAGCAGGAGAGAGGTTATTTACCTCTGTATTTGGCACTGATGTCACCACTGCTGAAATACTGAGTCCAGTTCTAGTGTCCATCCAAGAAGGATGACAATAAATTGAGAGAGGTTCCAGAAGAGCCACAGGAATGATTAAAGGGGGTTGGAAAACCTGCCTTACTGTGACAGACTCAAAGAACTCGATTTTTAGCTTAACAAAGAGAAGGTTAAGGGGTAACTTGATCACAGTCCTTAAGTACCTACATGGGGAACAGAGATTTAATAATTGGTTTTTCAATCTAGCAGAGCAAGGTATGACGACATCCAGGGGCTGGAAGTTGAAGCCAGATATATTCAGACTGGAAACAAGGTGCAAATAAATAGCAGTGCGGGTAATTAACCATTGGAAACATTTACCAAGGGTCGTGGTGGATTCTGTATCACTGGCCATTTTTCAATCAAGGCTGGATGTTTTTCTGACAGATCTGCTCTAGGAATTATTTTAAGGAACTTCTATGTCCTGTTTAGTCTGATCCCCTGTATAGATGATCACGATGGTCCCTTCTGGCTGTGGAATCTATGACTACAGGGACTTGTACGTCGGTCTTTGCAGAATTGGGCCCATGCGTATGTCCCATCAGTGGGATAGGGAACTTGGGTAAAAATTTCAAAGTCACTTAGCGGCCTAAGTCCCATCGAAAGTCAGTGGGAAGTGGACTCGTAAGTGTTTAGGCCCCATTTGAAAGGGAGACTTAAGCTCCTAAGTCGGTTAGGCATGGCAGGGCCTGAATACCTCTTCAAATCTCGCCAAGGTGTCAGACACCTGAAAATAAGACTTAGGTGCCTACATGATTAAAGAGCCTGTGAAATTTTTACACTGTGTCACTGTGTGTTCATACATGCCTAGCACCATGAGGTCCTGTTCCTGATCAGGATCTCTTCTGTAATTTAAATATTAAATAATATCTTTTTCACACAGGGAACTTGCCAGGAAATTGAGGCTAGCACTTTCATACTGTACAAGAACCATCTCCCTCCCTCACACGCACACTCTGTGTGTGTGTGTGTGTGTGTACATGAACACGTGTAAGCATCAGCTAGATGTCTGCAGTGGTAAGGTTTCCACACATTAGATAACTAAATCCATTCTGATTAGCATTTGTGGTTTCCCACAGTTCACAGTTTGAAGAAGAAAACAAGAGATGGCGTAAGTACATATTAAACACCTACAGCTCTGTATTGCTATAACTTACATTTTCATTTAGAAAATCGATGCAATTTAGTGGACCAGGAGACACTTTTGAAAAATCCTTTTAAACATGGAGTGGTAAAAAATTATCTCTTAAATGCAGGAGATTTGCTACAGCTCAGTAATTCTTACCAAATAAAAAGTTAGCGTTCAAAATAATTCTGAAAGCAACGTAAGTGAGCAGAAATGTTTTTCAGAGGAGGTTAGGGCATTGCCTAGAAGAAACTCAGAACATGGATTGTCCTTTGGGCAAACGCACAGGCAAAATGACATGCAGTTTACTTTTTTTTTCTCTTCATTCTTGCCTTGCTAGTCTAGTTCAGTTAACTGGGAGCTCCTCCTGTTTGTGTGAATTTCTCAACTGCTCAGCATCATTTCATACTGCAGTACCCAAGGAAGCATCTTCTCTCTGAGCCTTAGGGCCTTGTTATTCTCCACACTTAAGACATTTCTGGACGTCACACTTTAAATGCTATAAGTTTGATGCATGCAATAGAGAGATGTGGGGCCCAATCCTGCTGGTATTACTGTTGTGCCAGATCCTCAACTGGTGTAAATCAGTGCCGTTCGATTGATTTCAGCTTACACCTGCTGGGAATATTTCCCAATGAGACTTCTGTGTGACTAAGTACTGCAGGGTTGCGCAAATAACTGGGCCCAGAATTTAGAAGTAGGCTCTATTTTGGGGAAGAATAGTCCTTCACCCAGGAAGAGTGCAGTATGAATGCAAAGTCCATTAGTGTCTGGTATCTTCCGGCCTCCAGGATTTCTATATGTTTGGTAGATTTTTTTTTTAGAAACTAGCTTGGTTCAGCTTCAGCGTACTGAAGGGGACCTTGAGTTAGAGGACTGGGCCAAAAGAAGTCTGATAAGGTTCAACAAGGACAAGTGCAGAGTCCTGCACTTAGGATGGAAAAATCCCATTCGCTGTTACAGACTAGGGACCAAATGGCTAGGCAGCAGTTCTGCAGAAAAGGACCTAGGGGTTACAGTGGATGAGAAACTGGATATGAGTCGACTGTGTGCCCTTGTTGCCAAAAAGGCTAATGGCATTTTGGGCTGTATAAGTAGGGGCATTGCCAGCAGATTGAGGGACGTGATCATTCCCCTCTATTCAATATTGGTGAGGCCTCATCTGGAGTACTGTGTCCAGTTTTGAGCCCCACACTACAGAAACGCTGTGGACAAATTGGAAAGAGTCCAGCAGCGGGCAACAAAAATGATTAGGGGGTTGGACCACATGGCTTATGAGGAGAAGCTGAGGGAACTGGGTTGTTTAGTCTGCAGAAGAGAAGAATGAGGGGGGATTTGATAGTGGCTTTCAACTATCTGAAAGGGGGTTCCCAAGAGGATGGATCTAGGCTGTTCTCAGTGGTAGAAGATGACAGAACAAGGAGTAATGGTCTCAAGTTGCAGTGGGAGAGGTTTAGGTTTGATATTAGGACAAACATTTTAACTAGGAGGGTGGTGAAGCACCGGAATGGGTTACCTAGGGAGTTGGTGGAATCTCCATCCTTAGATGTTATTAAGGTCAGGCTTGACACAGCCCTGGCTGGGATGATTTAGTTGGGGTTGATCCTGCTTTGAGCAGGGGGTTGGACTAGATGACCTCCTCAGGTCCCTTCCAACCCTGATATTCGATGATTCTATGATCCTTGCATTTAAAAAGCGTGCATGCAGCACTTCGATTTAATCAGAATCTGTAACCACATGGAATACTTGGACTTACCTGGCATCCCCACCCACATGCAGTTCGTCTCTTTGATCACTCAGTACCCAGCCATGTTTCTCTCTCTCTAAGACAGGAGCCTTTCCGTTGCCTTCATGAGACTTTGGAACGGGCCATAGTGATTCCATCAATGTAGGATCTGGTTGCAAAACACATCAGTTAAATTAGTAATGTTGCTGCCTGGGTCCAAGCAATGTTCTATGACTCTCTCTCTCTCTATCTCTCTCTCTCTCAGGTCCTGCTGGAAGGAGAGGAGAGAGATGTAGACAAAAGAACAATCCTTCAGGTCATTTGAGTGCAGGCCTTTCCTTAATAGCTGTTTTGAACCATGGTCTAACAGAGGAGTCATGGGCTCCTCTTGATTTCTGGAGTTCAACCAAAAATGCACTGCCTCTTACCCCTGAAATAGTATCCTCCTGAGCTCTAGCATCCGTAACGTCTAGGTGCAGCACCGAGAGAGACAGATAGGCCTGGGGCAGCCAGGCACTGTTACGTTCATGGCATAACCCCAGAGAAGTTAGATAAAACATAGTCTTGTTGGGAGGTAGCAACATACCACAACTTTGTTTTTTAGAATTCAGAATGATAACACCCACGATCTCAAAAGCAGAGAGCGGCAAAGCAGGCTGCTCCCTAAAACAGAGAGGCACAATTCACCCCACATTACTCCAGATTGGCTCTTCACAGACCGGCTGCTGCTAGACCCAGATTGTATGCTTTCCTGCAGGGCCCCCTAATCTGCAAGCAGGACCAGGAAAGCCCCCTGAAATTTAAAGTGAGGGCCTACAACTTTAACACAGTTGTTCAGTACACCACTGGCCCCTGGGCAGTTAAGGTCTTTAAAGATGATGCTTAGAACCTTGGAGTGTATTTGGACCTGGATGGGGAGTGGAGGAGGTTCTGTTAGGGGGGGTTGGACTGGTGGGAGTGCACATGTATGAAAATTAGGCTCATAGGTCTTGATCCTAAATCACTGAAATCAACTGGGCTGTTGCCACCGACTTCAGTGGGCGCAGGAGCACGCCCAGTAAGGCAAGCAAGCGTCAGCCTTAACTATAAAGTGATTCCTCCCACTCCACATGTATCTTAGCGTAACACAAATACACATGCATTAAATGCATGGGAATAAAACTTGATTTGCAAATTTACACTTCAGTATGTGGAGCTCTTCTACAAAATCATGTCAGGTGGAGTTTGAGGGGTTTTTCACGTAATTCACAGTATCAGAAGAGACTTCATTTCTGAATAATCCTATTGTAAACTGAGCCCTAGTGAGCCCAACCCATTGTAAACTGAGAACAAACTGAAGTTGACGATACCACCTGTATGAATTTAATCTGAAATGGAAGGAGCTTCTGACACATCGATGTTGCCTCCAAAGGCATAGGTGGAAATCTGGATCTATCCTTGTGCAGTGTGTTCCGCAACACCAAGAAGCTGCATCGGGGGGTTGCAACTTATAAAATTAGATCCTTGCATGCAGAATAGAAATTAGAAAATATTCATATTATGGGGGTGCCGACTTTACAAAACTTTCTCTTTCAAAAGAACATGTTTTAAATCAATCCCTACACCCCACCCCATGTTAATGTTCATTGGCACTAGTGTTAGTTATTGACGGCCTGGACTGGGCCTCTGTTGGGCTAGATGCTTGACAAACTCAATTGAGCCAGCACCTTCAAACTGTGGAGAGAGGCTTGAGCTGGCTGAAGGAATCCTAGAGTCAGGTTTCAAATGGCTAGTGCCCTACAGCATTGACTGACTAAATAAAGCCCTTACAGTGACTTTGGTTTAGAAAATGTTGCAACTATGTGTATTGGGCATTTGTGAAGTCCAATCCAAAAGATGCATTTGTGTGACTAATTCCAAAAGCAATATGTTCCATAAGAGGGGAACAGCGTGAATAGTTAGAAATTGAATGTTAATTGGCACCATCATTTCATCACTTCCTCTTCAGAGTGTTACAGATAATCAATCTCAGGAAGCCACAGCCTGTTGTTTAAGAATTAGACAACTAACAGGGACTCGTGTTTGAAAAGTTCGCATTGGTGCCTCTTGTTTTTTAGATTCTGCTAACTTGTGAAGGGCTTGTCTTTCGTCATTCTTCAGACTGCAGAGCTGAGCTGGCTCTTGAACTGTATTTAAAGTGATTGCCACTGTTCCTCATAACTATTTTGCTTTAAATTCTGGGAGTCAACGGATAAAATATATTAATTAAAAAGCTATGGCTCCTCTGGGCTGTAGCAAATATCTATGCACAACATTTTACTTGTCAGAGCTCTGACATTTAAACTTTTGTACCTGAGCCAAACATTAAGGGCCAGTTGTGCAAACGTTTACTACCCAGAGTAGTACTTACTGGAGGTTGTGTTCATAGACATAATCAGTGAGACTGGTCGTGTGCTTACAGCTATACACCATAGCCAAACTATCAGAAAATTTCCCCTCATTTCCTGTACCTGACGTGTTAGAGATCTGATCCTGCCAGGAACAAGGTTGCCGGTTGGAGTTGGGCATATTCCTGGAGGTTTCGTCAAATGACATCTTTTATTTAAGATTAATCTCTAATTCCTGGAGACTCCAGAACAATCCTGGAGAGTTGGCAATCCTAGCAGAGAGTGGAGAAATATATATACACGTTAGTGCAGGGACCCTGTGATAATTGTTGACATGATTTTATACTGAAAAATGTTACTCTGAGAGGTGTGTTTGGATGTGGTGTTTGTGTTTGACTAGTAGGGGCTGTCCCTTCCAGAACAGGGTGGAGCGCACGCAGGGTTTATGTGAAGAAGGATATGTGGGTGTGCGTAGGGGTATGGGTGTGAGTCTGACTGAATATCAGTTAGTCAGATGCTGTTTTGTGTGTGGCGTGTGGAAGACTCAGCCATGCTGAGCTCCTGGAGGGTCTGGTTGCTTGTGGATGCCTGAATCCATTGCTAAGCTTCAGAGTCTTTCACCTGTTGGTCCATCGGTATGAACCAGTGGGAGTGTCCCTATCTAATGGATATCAGCTGACCCCTATGGGGGCAAGCCTGGTGGGTCTTAGTTCCAGCTCTCACATCCCACCCCAGCAGGCTTTGCACTAATCAGCAGAGAGCTGCCTGGGTGGTGGAGACTGAACTGCCCTGGGACCCCGGAGGAAGGTCCCTCCAGATCAGAGTGGATGCATGCTGGCAGGGCAGGGGGTGAAGGAAGCTTGCCTCACTGATGCCCTGGAGATGAACATAGGGCATAATTCTCCCAAGCTGCACAAGCACCAAATCCACACAATCCCTTTAAAGCCGGAGTTTACTTTACATGCAAATTAGTCACAAATGCAAATTAGCTTATTCTATAATTTGCATTAAATGTCACGGATGGAGCTGCACAAAACTTGGCAGCTACATTGCAGTAATGAAAACCTCGACTCAGCAGCATGCTGTGTGCCACCTTCCTTGTGTATTGCCATTGTGTGAAACCATCTCTTGGTTTCTGGTCTAGCTCGGCCAGCATTGCTTACAGCTACAGGCCCCAGTCCTGCAATGAGCTCTGGGCAGGCAGATGCTTGGCATCAGTGGGACTCCGGGCAGGAATGGGGTCATAGCCATGAGATTTATAAACTAGCAAATATTGCAGTATCCAGAATTTGTTTGCTTTGTTTTAATGTGTCACCTGTGTCTATTGAATGTCCTAAGTGTATATACAGCCTTTAGAATCACATATATAGCTCTATTGTACGTGGATCTTCCTAGTATGCAGTTCTGTTCAGGCACAGAAATTAGTTCTGATCTGAATCTTAGGGTCAGCAAAAGGATAGGGTTGGATGGGGCTTGAGTTTTTTAAAACAAAACTGAAGAAAACCCTCCATTTTGTGGCAGTTTAAACCCGGGATTTAAAGGCAAAAACTGACCCCTTGAATTCCATGCAGAAATTTGACAGCAATCCATGTCAGTCATTGGCATGTTTCTGAAGACCATGCAGCCTAGTGGGGACATCATTGACCGGGACTGTATTTAGAGTTCTGCCACTGGCTGGAGGACAACCTTGGGCAAGTTACTGCCCCTCTCTATGCACCTGTGAAATGGAGATAATGATCCTGTCCTCCTTTGTAAAGCACTTTGAACTCTATGAAGGGAAAGTGCTATTTACAAGCTACGTGTTACAATTCTCACTAGTCTGTTTATGCACAGTGGAGCAGCATTCTTGGCAGGCCCCTTGGCATTACTGTAATAAACACAATTAATAATTTCATATTTTGTTCCCCAGGAAGTTTTATTTCCAGTGCTATTGACAATGATTTGGGGGGGTGGAGGAAGCATTGTCACAAAATAATTGAGCCCTTTACAGCGTGAGGTAGAAGTTGTGGAGCAATTGATTGCTGAAGTGACAGAGCATGCTATTGGGTATGAACTGTGAAGTTTAATATGATGGCAGGGCACCTGCATCATAAGATATGCTCCTATTGACTGATTAAGTAATCAGAAGGCATAAAAATAAATCAAATTAAAATACTTTTCTTCTTTTAAAAGAGATGTCCGTTGTGTATGTGGAGAAAGTTCTGCCGACGGCGGTTCTGTTAGGCTTGTGAGACGGCGCAGCGAGTAGGGATGTGGGGTTATAAACGTACCAGTGCTAGCCTGAATCTAGGTCTCATGACTACCACGAAGAGTGAAGCCGCAGCAGCAAAGATCCCAGCACGAGCTAGCAATGCACGTACATACCCAGGGTTCTAAGCAAGTTTGTCCAGCTCGTGCTGAAACCCACACCACAGTGCAGGGCCAGTGCACTGATGTTTCACACCCTAGGCAAAACTTCCACCTTGTGCCCCCCCCTGCACCCCCACTCTGAGGCACCCCCCCCTGCCCTGAGGCGGCCCCCTTGCGGCAGCTCCCCACCCTCCACCCTGAGGCACCCCCTCCACCCACCCCAGATCACCCCTGCTCCGTGCACGAGTACCCCGAGCACGCCATGGCTGCTTCACTTCTCCTGCCTCCCAGGCTTGCGGTGCCCAAGCTGATTGATGCCGCAAGCCTGGGAGGCGGGAGAAGTGAAGCCGCTCACCCCTGCCCTGCCTCCTCCCCGAGCACGCCATGGCTGCTTCACCTCTCCCGCCTCCCAGGCTTGCGGTGCCTAAGGTGATTGGGAGGAGGCGGGGCAGGGGTGAGCTGGGGTGGGGAGTTCCCCTGAGTGCCACGTGCCCCCCCCCACTTGCTGCAGGCGGCCCTTCTCGCGCTCCCCTGCCCAGCTCCCTTCACCTAAATGCCAGCGGTGACCGGGGCGGCCGAAGATCCGGCCGCTGCAGTCGCTACCAAAGAAAATGGTGCCTAGGCTGTCTAAATGGTTGCACTGGCCCTGCCACAATGTCTTCACTGCTGCTGTTAGCCAGGCTATTTAAAGCTACCATGAATGTGCCCGCCCGAGTCGCAGCCACACCTCCAATTGCACTGTGGACATACCCTCCATCACTAGCTGCTTTTGAAAATATAGGAGGATGCCTAGGAGGATGCAGTTCTTTGCAACACTGTTATCCATCCAATTTGCAGTGATACATTGTGAGATGTAGGGGTTTAGTAAGGCACATGCATACCCCAGGTGTATTATTGGGAAAAGATCCACAGTCAAGTGTCTTTGCTTTCAGAAGGTCACTGGTATTGTGTAATCTCATTGCTTGCCATGAATGGCTGTTATTAGAAAACAATTTTGCTAAACAAAGGATAATAAATGGCCATTGGGTCTTGACTTCACTCACACAGATTCATTAAAGTACAAAACATGTACTCAAGCTCTTTGCTGAACAGGGATTGATTTAAAAACATGCTTAACTTTAAGCATTGGAATTAAGAATTTTGCTGAATTTGGGCCAACGCAAATAGTTACATGGGGCAAATGCACAGGTCAGAACCCTCGCTAGTTAATCAGGTGGTATCCAGGCCACTTTGTAATCAGAGATCTGTAATAGTGAAAAGCTTTATTTTCTCCAAACCAGCATCACAGCTTGTAATATCCCACATTCAGTGTAAACAACCAGCTTGGGAATTAGCCCAACGGAGGATCTAGTGAAATGTTCAGTTTTACCTTTGGTTCAGAATAAATATCAAGGCAAGGAGCTGACCTCATTTCCTTATACTGTGGTAGAGAAAACAGACAAAAAAGGAAAACCTTGCTTTGTGGGAGCTCTTCATTTTCAGCCCTCCTGAAGACAATCTTTTTAACATACCATGCAGTAATTGCCCTGAGGCTACGGTTTTATTCTTATATGTACCAGGGAACAATGGACGTGATCCAGCTTCCCCTGCAGTCAGTGGAAAGATTCACACTGACTTCAGGGGCGAGTTGGAGCGGACCCTAGCTGCACATTTACATTACCCATATAAGCAGTAAGAACTGTACTCCCTGGATCGTTCTCTGGGCTTCCCAATGACATTTCATCCCTGTAAGTGTCAACATTCTGGGTCATTTGCTCCAGAGCTGTCATCTCTGAAACTATGAAAATTTCAAGATAAGATTCTACTATTTGCTGCCAGTCTCCCCCCGCCCCTCCCCATTTTTCTAAGAGAGGGGAAATGAAGTTTCTACAAGACATGATTTCACAGTGTGTCATGTTGCTAGTCTTCATAAATATCTAACAAAGTCCTCCCGGGGAAAAGGTTAAAGCCATAATCGATGATGGAGTTCTGCTGGAATCTTCTTATAAAAACATGAATGGTGACTTAAACTAGCATCCTCATAATGGCAGATCCCTTCAGTTAAAGCTGCCCCAAAATATCCATCCATGTCCTCTCCTTTTTTCCTTGCAAGTAGCAGGAGCCAGTCACTGGAATCGGAGAGTTCATTTTTTAGAATAAATGAACTCAAGCTAGTTTAATATTTTTGTTTTCATCGATGGCTTTCAGGCCTGGAGATTAGGATATTGTGTCAATCAAAAGCTCCTGGTGACTGCTGCCTTGCATCAGAATTTTTGTACAGTAACAAAGTCTTACAGGAGCAAATCCCTCCAAGGGAACTGTAGCCCTTCATATATTCCCCCATCACCTTCATGTATTTCCTTCTGAAGTTGAGCAGAAGAGAAAACATTTCCATTGTACATGTAGGTGGCATAAGGAATGTGCTAGTTTCAACCAACCTCATAGGCAAAGTAATGACTTGGCGAGACTGTAAAATTGTGCACTCTGTCAAAAACACTGGGCTGAAAAACAGAAGATCCCGTTTTGAAACCAAATTTCCTTAGGCACAACTCATTTTTGCTGCTGTGTGTGTGCTCACGCACATTCATATTACAGAAAAAAGAAGCAGAACGCACGACGTAGAAAAAGAAAAATGAATGTAGCTCTACTAATAAAAAAGAAATCCTTTTGAAAACACAGATGCAAGGAAAATATTGCTGGAGTTTTTATTCACTTGTTCTCTTAGAAACAATAGTGTAGTGCTATGGTACTTGGTTAGGAAAATCATGAAAATGATTTCAGACTCCATAGCCACTTGTGGCTCAATGCTCTGTTGCCAGGTAACAAGCCCTAAGCGCTTGTACACAGATCTGCAATGAAGAGTCAGGGGAAAGGGTAAAAATCTGTTTTCAAAAGCATGATCAGCTGTTATAGGTTAACTGTTTGTAGAGCTCACCCAGCAGCAGCAGCAGCAGTCAAAGCAACATTTGTTTATTAGAGACCTTGTGATTTGCAAACAAAAAGGACAGGAAAGCAATTAAAGAGGCTTTCATTTATTATTTAAGAAAAGTATGTTATATGAGCGATTGGATCAAACAGCCCTTAAACTAAGCTAGGCATTAAGTTCCATGGCCTGAGCATTTTAGTAAACAAGATGTAATAAAGGAATGTATTGAATTGTGTTTACACTCTCTCTGCTGTATTCTGAAGGACTTTTCAGCATCAGGAAGTATATTAAGCTCCAAATTATGCTTTGATTTACAACCTGTGGCCTCGTTCATATCACTGGAATGGACATCTGTCTAGGATCTGCCTGAAGATCTTTAGCTCTCTGTGGTTATGAAGAGGGCACTCGTCCCACAGTATTGTAAGGGACAGGATCTACCCATTGTAGAATTTCAATACAACATTAGGAAAAGCAAGTGTGCTCTCTACTGGAAAGATTAGTGCTCTCAGGACTACTCAGGGCAACTACCATTCCAATAGCAGGAGTTTTTTGTGCCCGCTCCAGAAAATGTCATTGGAGGAGCTACCAGTATCCTGTATAAAAGGGGGCCCATTGTGTGTTCACAGTGACTTGACTTTCAAATATTGGGAGATAATTCATTTTCAGATCAAGCTTTTAGTTGTGTTAAAAGGAAGAATGTCTCTAAAGTTCTGCTTTGATTATCCACATTGAGAAAAATCTCTGGCTGAGAGAAAAGTTGATAGAGAAGAGGAATAATTCCATAGGTCATCCCGTAAATTGGCTAAAAACCCATCTAAGATTCTGTCACAGTGAATTTTGCCTCTCCAGTTATAGCACTCAATTTTGCATAAAAAATGTATTTGTTCTGCCAAATATTCTAATTGATTTGATTGCTATTAGTAGTATTTGTTTGTGACAGGTACGTTATTGTTCTTCTTCATGATTTTTGTTTGCACCGGTATGCCTCTGCCCTATTGTGCTAGGTGCTGTACAAAGCCAACACCATGACAGTCCCTGTCCCAGAGAGTTTACAGTCTATGTATTAGACAAGGGACATCAGATGGATGCAGCAAGCAGAAGGGATAAGTGCACGGTACTAAGCAGAGGACTGTGACTTATTAATACATTATGTTTTAGTAATACGCAAAACCATGGCATTGTGCATCCGATTGGTCTATGCACGGCATACCCAACGCAAGGGGAGGGTGTGTGGTGGAGGGCTGGAATCTGGGGGAGATGGCGCTGGCACCTGGCTCAGGCAGAGTAAAGGTTGGGGTTTGCTGTCTGAGCTGTAAGGCAGTTGTGCTAGTGGTGAGGTGTGTCCCTAGGTGTACTGTTCTGCCAATGGTGATCAGTTAGACCCTGAGCATGTGAACAAGAACCAGCCAGCCCATCACCCAAGAGAGAGAATGTTTGGTGCCACTTCAGAGCCCTGGCCCTTCCTGTCCAACGTCCCATCTCCAGCCGTGGCATCACTGATTCTTCACCTCAGTTCTGTCACCTGGAGCAATCTGTCTTCATGTTTCCTGAGTGTTGCTGTCCTTCGCTCGGCCCTCCTGAGCCCAATATTATTCTGTGAGAGGTTTGACCCTGACAGTGTCTGTGGGCTTAGCTACAATGCTGTACTTTAGTTGTATTGGCAGCCTAATCAAATCACACAACGTATTTCTTTTCAGTGCTGGGAATGCTGCCAGCTAATAATTACGGATTATAATACTTTCTTTGGCAATCAATGGCAGCTAAAGTAAATAGGTTTTAAAGGGAAAAAAATTGTCTTCTCTTAATTCTGTTTCCGCTAGGCATATGCTTAGAGAAAACTCGCTTAAGCAAAAGTAGAACCTGGGAACTCTGCCACATGTCTTTTGTGTTCCGGTTTGGTTTGCTGCAGCAGATCAGAATTAGAAATGAGCCAAAAGAAAATGTTGTCTTGCAGATCCCACCGTAAGTCAATACCCATCATTTTAATTAAAAGTTGTCAGTGTAGCTCAGTGTATTGGGGAGCGAAGACCTGAAGCAGCAGACATAGAAATTCTAGTCCTGGAGCTAGAATGAGCACTGTTCCATTCTTTATTGAACGCTCGAGTGCATGGTTGAGTGGCTAGCACAGGAGTGCTGACGGTTCTGTTCAGTTCTCAGGTCCACCACTGACCTGCTGTGTGAACGAATTAGATGGGGCAAAGGCAGGGATGCAGTGAAGAGGAAGGCCTGGTAGCTAAGACACGAGGTGAGCCAGGTCTAGAGAAGGGTTTTACTAGTGGGAATGTAGAATTAACCCTTTCACCACCACCACCTCTGTGGTGACGCCCTCTTCCTAATCAGTGTTCCTGCTGCATGGGGGCCTGCTTGTAGGCCCTCTTTTCCCAGCATTCCTTTCTGGAGTGGGTTTTCCAGATCCCGCAGAGCCAAACAGCTGCAGCCCTAAAGTGGCTGTTTTGCAAGTGCTGCATCTCTCCCTGTAGCTGCTAAGTGCTTCTCTCTTCCTGTGCTCCGTACCATTTCCCTGTCTCATTGCTTAGGAGATGACACGTTCCCAACAGCCCTTTCTAGAGGTTTCTAAATTGTATTTGATATCGTGTTTTTCTCCTGTGAGGCCTGTTGAGTTTGACTGATGTGAACCAAGGCCGCTTGGCTTTACTGGGTCTGTTTGTCTCACCCCAGCCCTTGTCAAGCCAACTTCAAAACACTAAAACATTCTTAAGCCTGTTTTGTGATCATATGTGGCATTTCCAGAACACGTCATAGTCCAACACCTTGGGAAGGGCCTGCCACCACCCACCTGGACTGACGGCCAAACTCAATGGCTCGTTCCTGGCTTGGTCACCAGGCATGCTCCAAGCACATGCCAATAAAACCTTTGTGCCACATCATTGTGTTTTTTTCTTTCTGCCCCCCCACAAAAATGAATATTTTTGTATTTCTATGCTGCCTTTGGGCTAGATTGTATGCGGACGGGTGTGTGTGTGATTGCAAAGAAGTTCAGATTGGTCATGACCATCCTCCCTTACTCCCTGGCTACGGAGGAGGGGAGTCTTGGCATGGGCCAGTGGGTAGGAGAATTCAGTGAGGGGATCCTAGATTGATCAATTGACAGAAAAAGCAGGACGGAATGAAAGAGTCGGCTATCATAGCCCACCAGTCCCCATAGGTGTTCAGAGATCTTTGGGGAAGACAGCACCCTTGGCTTCAAGACCTGCGTCCTCTCAGTGGATGCAGCAGGGTCCCAGATAACATTTAACTTGGGCCCAGGGTAGGTGGGTGCCATTGGCTTGACCCTGCCTGCACTTCAGTGAGTGGGAGTTGTTCCATGGGCATACTGGGAGCAGAAGGAAGCACAATGCCCTTGAAGGCAGTGGGGACAGTGCCATCAGAAAACAAGTGACCTGAAGGCAAGGCTGGGCCCTTTGTTCTCAGGGTTCATCTGAATAATACCTTGTTACACAGATAAATACTGATCTACAGGGCAATGAATAATTTACCTCCACCTCCTGCCAGCATATAGGCAGTTGTGGCTAGCATTGAAATGCTGTTTAAGATCTCTGCAAGAGTAATGAGCTGTATGTTGGGGAGAGGAGGACTTTTAATCTGTTTAATGGAGGCTTCCCTGTCCCAGCAGGCTTTTTGATTGACATGTACCTGACAAGTAGTAGGTGCGGTAGTCACCTCTCAATAGCCAAATGAAACCTAGGAGACTTTAATCAAGGAAGTGGCTACACAGGCTGTCTGGAATGTGATTATTGCTACACCCCTTGTGGTGGTTAAACACATGCTTTGGGAAGGAGTAAAAGACACTGAGGGCGCACTGTACTATTCTTCCCAGACCAGGAGAAAGTGACAGTACACATCTATTTCTCACACACACTCCTTTCTCTGCTGGTGAAATGAGGTAGGTGGGTGGCGTTAGTTTGGGCTTCCCAGATCTGTCTGTATTTAAAAATTCAACTGAGAGTCAAGCATTGAGAATATGAGACAGGGGATCTAGAACAGGAATTATCCCTTATGAACTTGTAGGGCAATGACCAGAGGTGAAATCAGCTTCTATTGAGATCAGTGAGACTTTAGCCATTGATTTCACTGGGGCCAGGATTTTACCCTAAAAAAAAAACCCTGTTTCTATAAACTTTTTTAGACCACTTGGAATAAAAGAAACCTTTTAAGTCGAAGTTGAGCCAGTAACAGAAAATCCTTAGATTGTGGCTGCTACCCTTAAAATGGAAGAGGGTTTTTGTAGGCTGTGTATACTGAGTTCTGAAAACTGAAGGGCACCCATTCTTTCCAAGACAGACAAGCTGTGAGAGCGTAAGGATCTTCCATTTAATTGGGAAACGTTACTCTGATTTTTATAAGTCAAATAGACTTGAAAACTAGGCCCCGCAAGACTGAAGAATTGCAGAGGAAAAAAATGACATTTCCCCTCTCTCTCTCTCTCTCAAATACAAGCAGTATTTTTGGAATGCTGATAATATTGTGAAATCTATGCCATGGCAGGACACGTGCTCTCCAAACAAATCCCTAGAAGACTTATTGTGAATAGCAACCCCCTTGCAAGAAGCATCCCTTAGTCTGTAATGCAGCCAAGTTTCCCATTTTCCCCCTATAGGTACCAGGAAGAACAACCATGTCCAGGTGGACTGCAGTGCTGTTTTCTCTCTTCATGAGCCAGCAGACATGGCTAACCCCAAACCAAATGATGTCCAATCTGGTTTATTGCAGCTCTTCAGAGAAACCCTTCCCATTAAACCTTTTGGATTGTTATCCTTCCTAGTTCTTTAGTTTCATGGCTTTAGCATTCCTTTTGTACTAGAACAGTTCAAAGCTCTTGGCAGGCTGCCCCCCAGCACTCCAGCCCTTTCTAAAATCTGGGTCCATGCTGTTGGTACCACCAGCTTGTATTGAAAACTGGATTAAAATTGTGATCTGTCACTTTAAATTCTCAATTTTTTTCCTGCTGCTGCTTACAAGTAAGGGGCTCTGTAGGAAAGCATGCAATCGGAGTCAGTTTGCAGACGACCACCCTAGGGAGCTATGCTTCTCTCTGTTTTTATGGAGCAGCCTGCTTTGTGTCTCTCTGTTTGGGGGTTTGTGTGTTAAGTTTTTGCATTATCAGAAGTAAAATAGCGCTCATCATCACTGTCCTCCCTCTGTGTCTCTGTTGCCTGGAGCTCTGGACCAGAGCCTGCAGGCCTCCCGGGGCTCCTGGGGCTCATCAGCCTTCCTGAGTCCCACCTTGTCTCTTGGCTGCCTCATCGAGAGATCCTCCTTCCCGCTCTCCTTTCTCATGTTGCCTTTCCTGGGCCCTTTCTCACAGGCTCCTCTTCACGGTGAGAGGAACCTTACTCAGGAAGTCAGACCAGATGATCTGCCTCCCTGGTCCTATCCAGTGTATGGACCTCTTCCTCACAGAAAATGGCTCCTTCCTGCCCCTCTCGAAAGCAGCCTGACTGGCTGGGAGGCAGACCCTCAACTGCCCCTCCAAACATGCTCTGAGCAGCCCCATGCACTGCTGGAAGGCAGCTGGGACCCTCTCAGGGCCGCTCCTCCTACTTCTGGCATGGAGGGAGAGAATGTGAAGCAGCTGCCCTGAACGTAGGGGAGAGATTGGAGGGATAAAGTGGGGCTGAGCAGAGCTGAGGCGAGTCTGCAGTTTGTTCACTGATTTAGCTGGTGGTTGGTCTTCTGAGAGGCAGGAGACATGTGGAGCGACAAGGACGCTGAGGGTGGTGTTAACCGGAACCCCTGCCAGCTCTTGGTCGGTTATGTATATTTAGGGTGCTTCCTCGCAGAGGTTCAGCTTGCTGCAACGTGTCAAACTGCCTTTTCTCACTTTCTCACTTGCACTGGCTCAAAGCACTTGAGGAACCCAGCAAGTGGCTGCTGGCCTTTCCAACTGCCAGCTGGCTTGGGATTCGTGCCCAGGTTGAGTTGACATATTCTGACAGGCAGAGGTGTCCCTGTAAGGACAAGACGACCCAGTGGGGAAGGAAGAACTAGTAGAGAGATGCTAGGATTGACATTTTGCTCCCATTGATTGGGTAGGGTTGGCCTATGGGATTTCACTGCTGTTGGCTACAGCCCCTAATGCAGTTGGGCAGAAGTCACTGAAACCAAAGCGCAACACGCTCGTGTATGAGGATGTATGAACTGATCTGTTCATTAAAGCAGGCTGAATCAAGCAGTTTTGTCTCTATGACAATTTCAAACAAGACTTAACACTCACATTGCCAAGATAAAGACTCCTTCTGTGGCTCAGGAAAGATTTACCTTTAATAACCATCTTCAGCTTACACATCCTTGGAGAGAATCCCTGCGGAATTTCGGTGTATCATAGCCCCTACTCTTCTCACCTATAAAATCTATTTTTTATAAAGGAGCAATTCCCAGATCTCTCTGGTCCACAAGAATAGGAGCTTTATATAAAGCTTTTATGGTGTTGGCTTTTTAAAGTCTATTTCTGCCTTTCAACTCAGAACAGTTTTGTCTTTTGTTGTTGTTTGTTGTTGTTGTTAAAATGTGAGCAGTGTAACAATAAAGCAATATTGTGGCACATCCGCTAATAAGTTAAAGTGACCATATTCTATTAAAAGTCAACATGGAGAATCACAATGTGCATATAGCCACATTTGTTAGCATCATAGGTACGGTTGTAGTCTATGGAGGGGGGATAGAGAGCTGAAGGACCTTTGTGTTTAAGCATGAGCTCTGTGCTATCTTTCAACCTTCACATCACTAGTTTGCTGCCTTCACTACACGTAACTGCCTGAAAATAGATAGGTGGCATTTCTGCCTCTACTTGTGATGTTCTAGCTAGGAGGATTTTGAAGATAAGAGCAACAGGCACGGTATGTCTTTGGCATTGACTCGGTTGTACATGTCCTGAACCACACACACATCCTTCTTCAGCTGCCTCTGGACCACTGTACTGCTGCACCATTTTGTTCTGGGATCCTGACAGTGCTCACAAGCAGAGAAGGATCAGGACGTGTCTGTACTTGGTTAACAAGACTTCAGACATGTAGGTTCTGTTGGAAATGATTCCTCACTTATTCAGTGGGAAAAGTCTCAGCTATTAAAAAGTGAACACCAATGTCCCAGGCCTGCTGCTGGAGCGGACTAGGCTACTGACTACATTATCTTTCACATAGGACATATGTCTCAACCCTTGGGGTCAGTAAAGGTGCCACAGCACTTTGCACGAGAGTGGGGCTATTAAATAGTGTCCTAACCAAACCCCAGCATGGGTAATCACATTCTGCCTACCTAGACTCCCCCTGCAGTTGCAGCTAGATAGGGCACTCTGAGAGACACGGCGGGTGCGGTAATGTTGTTTATTGGACCAACTTCTGTTGGTGAGAGAGACAAGCTGTCGAGCTACACAGAGCTCGTCTTCAGGTCTCTGTCACTTCTGCTGTGCAACAGTGTGTGCTGTTAAACAATTGCTGCATTGCACCCTAGAAATGACTGCATTTTAGTGGTGGTGAAGTGAACTGCATGTAGAGTTCACATGCCAGTTTGTTAAATTAGTAGACTGCTTTGGGCTCATTTGAGATGAAAGAATTTATACACCTGTGATAATATTAGTACCCTCTGGCAAATTAATAAGTGATTCAGTTCTGCAGTCCTGTTGCTTCTCTTTCAGAGTTTGATGAAGGCAGGGGACATTTTCTCCCTGCCTGCCAGCTACTTTACAGTTCTAACCAGGATGAATCTCCTAAAATGTACTGTGTTTCCGTCAGTTTATGTGAGAGGCTGAGGGGATTTTCTAGGATTGTTTTCCATTGGAACAGATGTTTTACACTGTGAATACAGAGATCCAGAAGGTCACTTTATTTTCTTTTCCTTTACAGTGCTCGTGGTAGGGGCGCATCACTGGAGCGGTTTCTGGGATTCACTCGGATCCTTTGGAGGCTGTATCTAGCCTATATGGGTGTTGTCATTAATAATGTAGGACAATTATATAGGAGCTTTATATTTTCCAAGCTCTATCCTAACATTAACAACTCCTCACGACATCCCTGAGCAGTAGGGAAGGATTATGATGTACCTACTCTGCAGACAGAGTAAAGTCCAGCACAGAAGACAGGCATTTAGAAATAAGTTATATCTGCAAATGGGTGGAAGGAGATCTCTGTTAGAGTGTCGTGCACACCGAGGATGTAAAAGAAGGCGTACATTCCATTAGGGATGCCTCCTGCTCTTTTTCCTACCATACCCACTCTGCTCTGGGTCCCCAGTGCAGCTCACTGTACGTTTTTTAAGCCCACTGGACTTGGATTCAGGGGCCCAAATGCAAAGGTGATGTGTAAAGAGATGTATGGCAAGCATTAGTAAATAGGTGCCAGCCTAAAATGGATAACAGACATGGGACCCCATTGTGCCAACTGTGTCTGAGCAGAGCTTCCCAGTTCAAATCAGTGAGAAGTTCTGAAACTACTGGCATCATAAGGCCCATGCTGAGAATGCAGAAAAAAGGTGTAAATTACATTAAACTGGACTCAGCCCTCAATTTAATCTACATTTGTTAAAGCCAAATTTTCCAGTTACCAGTAATCTGCCTAGAGTCAGGCACCTTCGTAAAAATGGCCATATTTTGAGAGGCACTGAGCTGGTACATCACCGGTTGGCTTTAGTGGGTGCTGTGAGTGATCAGCACCTCTGAAAATCAGGCTTTTTTCACTGAGGTGCCCAAATACGTTTGAAGTGCCTAACTCTAGCTACACAGATCTGGACAGGTTGCCCTAAGCTTTCCTGAGACCGCCTGCTGGTCATGATCAGAACCAGGATTTTTATTTAGAACTTCCCACTTCCAACTCCATGTTCAATAAACTAGCCCATGGCACCTCCTCTAGAAAACATGAGCCTATAAATAGTTAAGATTCAGAAGGTATTTATGTTTTAATCCCTTGATTTCACTCTTTTGGAACTCCATCAACATTTTTCCTTTTTGGCCCGAATGTTCCATTTTCCGTCTTCACCCAAAAGTGAATTTGTTGGAAAGTTTGCATTAAATTGGCTTATCCGTTGTTCAGTTATGTAAGGATTTTGAAAACTCACTTTTCTGATGACTTTTTAAATGTTCAGCTGTTGTAACCTTAGCATGACCATAGTCCTCAGTGAGTATTGTTAAAGTTATAAAGTGATATGACTGTAAATGAGATCCAGGGATTAGATGTGTAATATATCTATTATATGTGTATCTGTGTCCCATGGATCTCATTTACATATTGTCACAATACTTTATAACTTTTTAAAAATGCTCACCGAGGACTATGACCATTATAGGTGCTTCTGTAGGTGTGCACACATTAGATGGGTGTAGTGCATTAATGCATCTGCCTCCCATTGCTGGGGATCTGAGTTCAAATGATGACGCTAGTTCACTAGAGAGAAAGCTTGGTTGTCTCACCCTAATCTATATTTGTAACATCATTGACTTGGGAGGGGACGGGAGGGTAACTCCTTTGGGGTCCTTTAAAAATCCCACCCATTCTGGATTAGGAGGATCTGTTGGCAGAACTGTGTAATGTTTACAGACTATCACTTCTTTATTTGGATGGGTTGCAGTGATGCTCTCACGCCCTCAAATTCACTCCCTGTTGCTGAAGAGAGGAAAACTACCCAGCAGTGCCAAGTCTTGGGAAAGGAACAGTAAATCATCCAGAGGTGATTTCTTTTCAGTAAGAAAAGCTTTTAAATACATGTTTGGTAACTGATTTTACATAGGACACATGCATCTAGCTGATTGTCTCTGCAGTAAGACATGCAATCTCAGCTGTCCCCCTTGGAATCCTAGTCCTCTCTCCCATCCAACCGGAGTTATTGTTTATCTTCTCTTTGGTTTTGATGCTGTCATTTTTCATTCAAGTCAAAGTGTCTCTTCCTTTTTTATCCCATACCAGGGCACTGCTCTTCACCAGATATAAAGACTTTATTGTGTCATTCTTCAGGATGCCATCCAAATTGCAAAAAAGCGGGGTAGTGACTGTGTATGGAGAAATAACAGGTTAGAAAGAGATGAGAAAGCACTTGAAAGAACAGCTGTGTAAAATTAGAGACAGGCAGTAAATGGGGTCCCAGAAAGGTCGGTATTCAGTGTTTTAATGTTCCTGTAAAATACCTGCAATGAGTGAGGATGAATTGCAGACTTCAGAGGACATACTTTATTGGAACACAGGCAGTACAGGGGAAAGATTCTTTACAACCCCCACCCAAGACTGCGTGCGTTGACCCCAGTGGAAGCAAGAATAGGCTATTATTCCATTTTAGTATGGTCTGCATCTGATGCTTGATGCTCCCCCTCTACCTCTTGGGAGCACGTTCTTTCTTGCTGCCGATCGCCTACCCAACTAGGGGAAGAGCTCCAAAAGTAGGGTGGTGGAGAAGTGGGGACATGCCCCCTCGGAAATAATAACATCCAGTTCTTCTCAAACCATACATCTCAGAGTGCTTTACACAGGAGCTCCTGGACAGTGTTGCCAACTCTCATGATATTTGATGTTTCTTCTTAAAGCCCCAGCTACTGGACTCAGGTGATTCCAGGAGAACCTCATGTTGGGTGACAAATGAGATCCACTCCAATTTAGGCTTAGAACAGGCTTTTGTAGCCTTTATCTTCTATGTTTTTAAGACAGTGCAGTTATCACCTGCAAATTACATATGCATGCCAACACAGATAAGGCAAGAGAAGTAATTGATCAAGTTCTCTCTCCTAGGGACAGGGTGACTTCTTTCAAATCTCTGGTTTCTGCTATGGTCTTCCCCTATCTCTTCTCCACTCTCTTCTTGTCAACCACTATCTTTTATACCCTGTTCTGTAACTTTACGCAGACTCAATTTACTCAGTTACCTCTTCTGTGTACCTATCCAATCTAAACCCTTTGGCTAAACATTTTTATGGCTAAACATTTTTATGCATAAATCACAATACTAACCTAAACTAGTATATTTTTGCTGATCTTACCAAAATGTACTTTTGTCTACTTCTGTAATCTACTCCCTGCTGTTAATCCCACTGGCTCCTTCTGGTTGTTTTTACCTTACTGGTCTGTTTTTTCAACTAATTTCTGGAGTGCTGCATCAGCAGGGACACATACAAAAGCCAAATTCCTTGAAATGTTCCTATTTTGTATATAATAATTCATTTCTCTAACATTGGTTAGAATATTTATTTGACCAACACAATTCATTACATAGTTTGACAATACTCTGCTTTCTTTTTGTTTTTAAAAGTACGTTTCTGGCTTTCATGGCTATGGAGAGAGCCTGAAAGCAAGAGGTGCAGGCACAAATCCCAGAAGGCGAATAAACAGACACCAACGTTGATTTAAAAAAAACCCACAATTTTTAGAACAATTTCATTATTTTTGGGCCCCCACATGGGATTTTTTGAATGCTTGGAGTTGGTGAAACTGCGACTAACCTCTGAAAAGTCCGAGACAGCACCATTGAGCTCACCACTGAATCTGGCCCTTCATGCCATTTTCTGTTGGTGGGACCTTACAAAATAGAGATGCTGAGACAAGTAATCAGCAGCCACTAGCATGTAACTGCTATAGGATTGCTGAGGTCATAAACAACATCAGATGAAAGTGAAGGCTCCTATGTACCCATCTGTGAGTGTATCTCTCTGTGTACAGGAGTGTACCTTTTCTGAGTGTCTGTCTTAGAATCAGGTTGTATGTTTTCACACCTTCTATGCAGTTTGTTAATATATAAAATTTCAGCATTTACATGATAAAATATGTAAAAGCAGCAAAGAGTCCTGGGGCACCTTATAGACTAACAGACATATTGGAGCATGAGCTTTCGTGGGTGAATACCCACTTCGCTGGTGTCATAACTTTCCTACTTAGATCTGAACCTTAGAGTTCAGAACATGAGAAGCTAGCATGAAACCTCAAAACTTAATTACCAGCTTGGATCTGATATTGCTGCCACCAGCCAGAAAATTCCAGTGTCTGGCTCACTCTGGTCTCCCCAAAACCTTCCCTGGGGGACCCCAAGACTCAGATTCCTTGAGTCTCACAACAAATTGGAATAAACCATTTCCCTTCCCCCTCCTCCCCTCCAGGTGTTCCCTCCCTGGGTTCCTGGAGAGATATACAGATTCAAGCTCCGTGAATCTAAACAAAGGGATTTCACCCTTCCCCCCCCCTCTCTATTCCTGTTAAGTACAGACTCAATTCCCTCGAGCCTCAACAAGGGGGAAAAAAAACAAACAGGTCTTCAAAAGCAAAACTTTATATAAAAAGAAAGAAAAGACATAAAAATGGTCTCTGTATCAAGGTGACAATATACAGGGTCAATTGCTTAAAGGAAAAAATGAATAAACAGCCTTATCCCAAAAAGAATACAATTTAAAACATTCCAGCAACTACACACATGTAAATACAACAAAACCCAATATAAGCCTATTGTCTTACTATACTTGTACTTACAACTTAGAAACAGAAGATTAGAAAGCCTGGAGATAGAGAGATCACTCTCAGAGCTGAGAGGGTCACCGAACCAAGACAAAGAACAAAGAACTCACACCCAAACTTCCCTCCACCCAGTTTTGAAAGTATTTTGTCTCCGATTAGTTCTCTGGTGAGGTGTTTCAGGTCACTATTTGTTAACCCTTTTATAGGTGAAAGAGACATTAACCCTTAGCTATCTGTTTATGACGGCTGGATTCATGTAATGGAAATTTCCAGAGGTAGGTAGGTATATATATGCAAGCAAGAAGTAGGCTAGAGATAACGAGGTTAGTTCAATCAGGGAGGATGAGGCCCTCTTCTAGCAGTTGAGGTGTGAAAACCCAGGGAGGAGAAACTGCTTTTGTAGTTGGCAAGCCATTCACAGTCTTTGTTTAATCTTGCTTGCATATATATACCTGCCCCTGGAAATTTCCATTACATGCATCCGACGAAGTGGGTATTCACCCATGAAAGCTCGTGCTCCAATGCGTCTGTTAGTCTATAAGGTGCCACAGGACTCTTTGCTGCTTTTACAGATCCAGACTAACACGGCTACCCCTCTGATAGATGATAGAACATGTTCTTGTTGTGGTGAGGTGCAAGTTTTCAGGACCTGTTTTAAAATTTAGTCAGAGAACCATAAAATCACAGAAATGTAGGACTGGAACGGATCTTGATAGGTCATCTAGTCCTGTCCCCTACACAGAGGCAGGACTAAGTATTGGAGACCATCCCTGGCAGGTTTTTTTTTCTAATCAGTTCTTTAAAATCTGCAATGACAGAGATTCCACAATCTCTGTTTTGATTGTGATGATTGATCACTAGTATTTCTAGTTCTTCGTGTTTATTCCCGTACTTCTTGTATTAGTATACTGACATCTAAGATATTCATTAGCTTTCTCCTTTATATTCTCTCTTGTCTCTGCTATATTGCCCATGTTAGAACATAAGAAGGGCCATATTGAGACAGACCAATGGTCCATTTAGCCCAGTATCCTGTCTTCCGATGGTGGCTGGTGCCAGATGGTTCAGAGGGAATTAACAGAACAGGGCAATTTATCAAGTTATCCATCCCGTCATCCAATCCCAGCTTCCAGTAGTCAGAGGTTTAGGGACACCCAGAGCGGGAGGTTCAGTCCCAATAGCCATTGATGGACCTATCCTTTATGAACTTATCCAATTCCTTTTTAGATCCAGTTATACTTTTGGCCTTCACACATCCCCTGGCAAGGAATTCCACAGGTTGGCTGTGCATTGTGTGAAGAAGTACTTCCTTGTATTTTCTTAAACCTGCTGCCTATTAATTTCATTGGGTGACCCCTGGTTCTTGTGTTATATGAGGGATAAAGAACACTTCCTTATTCACTTTCTCCACATCAGTCATGATTTTATAGACCTCTGTCATATCCCCCTTAGCTGTCAGTTAAGTTGTTCTGGATTTACAGAATCTGGTCCACCTGTCCTGTATTGAACATATAACGTTTTTTACACACTATTTCACAGCTCATGTAGTTTACATTGATTCGATAGAA
This sequence comes from Gopherus flavomarginatus, assembly GCF_025201925.1. Classification (NCBI taxonomy): domain Eukaryota; kingdom Metazoa; phylum Chordata; order Testudines; family Testudinidae; genus Gopherus; species Gopherus flavomarginatus. Next base: position 244,636 of record NC_066620.1, on the reverse strand, counting down.
TAAGAACCACAGTTTTTCTTCATGAGTAAAATGCTTTGTAATGTAATGTTACTATCAGGATTATTTTGGAGATAAATTAAAAAATGGTCTCATGGCTAAAGTACTTGACTGGAAGACAGGAGAGCTGGTTTCCATTCCCAGACTTCCTTTTTGATCTTGGGAAAGTCACTTTTGGTTCATCTACAGTGCAGCTGAGACTGTAATTACCAGCTCGAGTAGATGTACACACGCTTTGATCAAGCTGCCATGCCAAAAACAGCAATGTGACTGTGGCCAAGACCCACGGTATGTACACAAGTTGGCTAGCCCGTGCCACTGCCTATGCCACTCTGGCCTGATGGTTATATTTAGCTCACTAGCTTGATCACAGCTGACATGTCTGCCTCAGCTGGAAATTACACTTTCAGCTGCAAAGTAGAGACATTCCTTCTGTGTCTCTGTGCCTCAGTTTGCCATCTGTCTGTTTTTTTCTGTTTTATATTGTTAACTCCTTGCGGGGAAAGAACTGTCTTTTTCTCTATGTACGTACAGCACCCAGCACAATGGGGCCCTGATCTCAATGTGCACATCTAGGTAACACTGTAATATAAATAATAACAGAAAGAATGAAGGGCTCCATTCTCTCCTAAGCAGGAATAGCCCACACCAGAGAAAGCAAACTCTGTGAGCTGAAACTCAAGAAGTGATCCAAATGGGAGCAGAGCTGGGTGAAAATTATGCAATTTTTCTTCAGGGCAATTTAAATGTTTTTTTGACAGAAATCTCACTGCCATAATTGAAATGCATCACAAGTGGTGAAAACTGTTTTTTTTATTTCAAACTATCTTCTTGTGTATAACTGAGGTCAAGATATCTTTACTTGCTTTATATTATTCAGCCACCAAAGCCATCTTTATGCTGTACAGAGTTCTAGACAGGCTATGGTCCCTGGTGAACAAGAGAAACAAGGCTGGAACTCAGGTTGGGTGGAAGCCAGTTTGTATGTGGTTTATTTAATAAAATTCTGTTTAAGATTGACTGTGATTCCATATATCTTTACAGCTAGAGTAGGCCCAGATCTGTTGATTTCTGTGGTGGTTATTGGTCCCCTGGTCCACTACATGCTACATGTTGGTCCACTACATGCATCCGACAAAGTGGGTATTCACCCACGAAAGCTCATGCTCCAAAGTGTCTGTTAGTCTATAAGGTGCCACAGGACTCTTTGCTGCTTTTAAAGAAGTTTCCTGTTCATTCTTCTATAGACAGGTGGGGGGCAAAGCTTCCTTAATCTGTACATCTCACAGAAAACTTCTGAGACTGGCGGGGGAACCATGGATTATGCCACAAATGTAGAACTTCCCCCTTTTGTGGCTCTCCTCTACCTTAGCATGTGGCCCAGGATCAGAACAGACCCAAACATTTGCCTACAACCCAAAATGTTTTTAGAGCTATTCTTTCTCCCACCTCCTGGGCTCTGATCAGGGTTGGAAATGCCCAAATAGCCCCCAAAAAGCTTTTTCATCTGCACAATAAGCTCAGGGGAACAGAATCTCTTGAGAGAGATTCTTCTCATGTGGTTTCCCGTCCAGTTTGGCAGCCTGGAAAAGCATTGGTACTTTGGGGGTGATTATACAAACCACTTGAGGTTGTGATTCAAATCATCCTCAGTTTCAGACTGAGAGATTGCATTGTTTACAAACATTAAACTGATTAAAATGTTGTTTTCCACACATTTATATAGTGGTTACTGATGAAACACAAATCATATGTAAATCATTGTAAATCACTGGTTTGCACAGAGAGCTCAAAACTAGGTTGATTTTTATTTTTCATGCAGCATCCAAGCTTTTTGGTTTATATGCTAGCAGCTTTCACATGGCTAGGCAGGAGGAACCCACGTGAATTGAGAGGATAGATAGAAACTAGAGGTTCATGGAAAGAGAGGGTAGCTAATTGCTCTCCAGGGGACCAACAGCCACCACAGAAATGATCAGATCTGGGCCTACTCTAACTGTAAAGATATATGGAATCACAGTCGATCTTAAACAGAATTTTATTAAATAAACCACATACAAACAGGCTTCTACCCAACCTGAGTTCCAGCCTTGTTTCTCTTGTTCACCAGGGACCATAGCCTATCTAGAACTCTGTACAGCATAAAGATGGCTTTAGTAGCTGAATAATATAATGCAAGTAAAGATATCTTGACCTCAGTTATACAGAAGAAGATAGTCTGAAATCAAAAAAGCAGTTTTCACCACTTGTGATGCATTTCAATTATGGCAATGAGACTTCTGTGTGTAGTTTAAAAAAAAAAAAATTAAATTGCCATGAAGAAAAATTGCGTAATTTTCACCCAACTCTGCTCCCGTTTGGATCACAAATCTATAGCAGTACTTAAATCAGAAGTTCTATGCAGCACATTTTATTTCTTTTGAACAACTTGGTAGAAGCCCTGAGGTCAACATAAATAACTAAATAAAAGACTTGCACAGAGAAATGTTATATTTAACACGAACGACAAGTCCTTCTGAAATACAGTATTGAAAGGTTTAAAGAAGTGTCAGTTTCCTCTAGCTGTTGACATGTTCGGAGAAAAGAAAGCCCTGTAGGCAGTCAGATTCTTCCCATCTACTACAGTGACCTGCCAGCTGGTTTGATTTCACTTGGATAGTGCTAATTTCTTATTACTTATGACTCAGACTGAAATCTTGGCTCCACTGAAGTAATGGGAATTCTGCCATTGGCTCCAGTGGGGCCAGGAATTCACCCTGAGCCATAGGCACCAACTGCGTGGGTGCTCCGGGGCTCAAGCACCTGTGGACAAAAATAGTGGGTACTCAGCATCCACCAGCCACAGCTGTTTGGCGGTGCTATTGATCAGCTGTTGGGCAGGGGGAGAGGCACTTGAGGGAGGGTGGAGAGCAGTGGGCAGGGGCTTCGGGAAAGGGGCGGAGCAGGGGCAAGAAGAGGCTGCGTGAGGACGAGGCCTCGGGACGGGGTGAGGCCTCAGGGCAGAACAGGGATGGAGCACCTTGAGGAAAAATAGAAGTCAGCACCTATGCCCTGAGTGCTTTACCCTCTGAGATGGCCATCCTTTGTCACGTGATGTGGGGCACGCATCTGGGATGGAAGCCCTTACATTGCATCTGGGAGGGTAACGAAGCCTGGGATCAGATTTACCAGACTATTCTGTGTGTGAGCTGCAGCTCTCCAGTCAACTGACCTCCATTCACCTTGCTAGTTGGTATGCTGAACGGGGAAGAGTCGTACAGAGAGAAAACCATGTGAATCAGTTCACACGCTCTGGCAGTCAGGGCTATGGCTAGTCTGCTCCCCCTCTTGTACACATGTTTAGTGAATGGAGACCAGAGTCAGCCCACGGGGTAAGCAGCCATAATTCCCATTAGAGCTGGGCCCTTGGCCATAGGGTTCAGTTTGGCCCTCAGTTCCAGGGGCATTATACGTGTGTAATACAGGGCAGATGTGGCCCCCTCTTTTTAAATCCACCCTACGTACTGCACCTGGGTCAGTTGGCTGGGCCTGCTCTGCTGCTGTTGGTTATAGAGCAGTTGTCTCCAGCAGCGCAGGGTTGCCGGCTCCCGCCGCATGTTCCGTAGCCTGTGGCTCTGCAATGTGAGAGAATCGTCAGTTCGGTTTTGTTTTATCTGTGCAGATTTTGGCACCTCCTGGAGGGATCTGAACCCTGAGGCACCCTGTCTTAGGGATGTTCCTGAGAGGAGGGCTCACAGGGCCACCTAACAGCTTAGGATTTCATGGGTTAATTCCCGCCAGGGTTTGGAGCGGCTCAGGGAGGCACTGACCATATAACAACTTAAAATCAGGGCAGAGAGAGAACCAAGATATTTGTGCTGAAGAAAAGCCAGAGAAGGGATCTCTGGGGAGACCGCGGTATCGATCCTCAGCCCCAGTTCTGGAGACAACACTAAATCACCAGAGAACTGCCCCAAAATGGCAACTGAGGAATCCTCAGGTGACACTAAGCCAGAGCACACGGCTCCACGCCACCACAGTCCCACTCTCCCATAGCACGGGGGGCTTGTTGAGGGCAGGACCAAGCACTCAGTCTTCCACCAAACCCCTGGCTGGTTCAGCTGCTGGCTGCAACAAGGGTACCGAAGAACAACAGAGCTGCGGCTCAGACCAGGGTCCATCTTGAGCAGTCTCCTGTCTATGACAGTGGCCTGCACCAGAGGGACAGGGGGAGTGTTTAGAACAGGGCCAGCATGAAATGATCCACCCCGGTCTTCCACTCCCTGCTTCTGGCAGTCCGAGGTTTAGGGTCACTCTGGGCATGGGGTACATACAGCTAATTTAGAAAAGTGGAAGGGTTGTTATTTGTTACTCTAGGCACTGACCCGAGATCGGGGAATTGGATCAGTGGCCGAGAGCCACCTCTCCTTTTCTCCCTCACCCTCCTCTAACTGCAGGTTGATCCTGTGCAAGCAGTGCTGGGTAGTTGGTCGTTTTGAGTTTACTGCGGTCAGAATGCAGTTTGAGGAATTTTGTCAAAGCGGTGTCACTCTGGATTAGCCCAGAATGCCTGCTGTTATACCCCTAACCTGGAGAAGTTGTGTCTAAACCTGAGCCTCTGCAGACTTTTCTCTTCTCATGCCACACCTCGGCCCTGTGACTTACTAAAAACAAAATTAGCAACACAAGGCAATTGAGGGGAGGAAAGCTAAGCTGGTTAGTTCCAGTGTTTGAGTGTGTTTTAATCCAGTGCTTCCTTCAATGTCAGCAGGCAATGCTTCTCCAGAAAGGGTGCTGCAGCTGCTGGAAAGATTGGAAAGAGAGCCTGATTGCCTTTGCTCAAGCACATGATCCGTGGCTAAAAGGAAGCGCTCCCAAAGTGAGAGAGCTGATAATGACTCTGTATGGCCAGAAATGAGAGACACATCAGATGCTTCTGCTACTGTGTCTCCTGAGGCATTGCGGGCATGTGCTTTGCCTGATGAATGACCCTCCGTTTGCTTGAGAGAAATTTCAGATTTTCCCCCAGGGAAATTAAGTAGAAGGCAGTAGAGCAAATTTCCCTCACCCAGGATCCAATGAGTTAAGAGCATGTGTTGGGCAGAGGTAAAACATAGGCAGTGTGTGTGTTACATCCCCCTCTAATGGCTGACCTTGGGCTTCATTCCCTGCTGATGAACAATGAGATGGGGCTGTTACAGACTCTTGAAAATGACCTGAGATTAAAATTGGCTAACACCCTGCTACATTGTACTGCCACCTTTTGTATCAGGTGGGTCAGCACAACAGACAAGGGGACGAAGATTTAGCTACGTTTTCCAGCATTTATTAGGAATTCAGTTTGATTTGTATAGACCAGATTTAGTAAAGAATCAGATGAGAAAGAGTGAAGCGTAAGAAACCCATAACGTCAGCTCCCCAAGTTTTTATGCCTCACTCAGAGGGTATGGAAAAAGTTTGGTAAATTGGCTGAATAGTGAAAAACAAAGCCGGAGTCGTTAATACAATGCCAAGCTTGGACTGCTATGGTTTGCCATGTCCTATTGGTTGTTGCTCATACATGGGTTTTTTGAAAGTCACCAAGTATTCCATTGTACATCCTGCCACTTTCAGAGTTGAACCTGCAGAATAAGTACTCTGAAAATTCATCCTGGAAATGTTTTATTAATTAGTCACTTTTTTTTTTTTTGCAGTTGTTAAAATACTGCAGTTATCTAAGCAGGGACTAGAAATGATACCATGTGACTTAGGAAATCAGCCGCACTACACAAATAACAAATAATCAAAGTGAATGGTTCATGGGAATTATTCATCCAAACTAATCAGCAAATTCTTGTAATGAACAAGAAAATCAGGATGAGTTCACGAACATTTTGTGGGTCTAACAAAGAGCAAGATTCATAGTGAATATTATTCCTATCTGTTAGGTTGGCCACTTTTATTCATCGCAGTGTCAGTCTCTCTTTTCAGTGCAGTGTCTGATAGCTGCAGACAGCCCCAAACTCCTAATGTTCGTTGGCACTGTATGTACACATCAAGGGAGAATAAATCTTTAGGTATGGGTGGTTGGTAATTCTGAGCAGAGGTAATAGGGGAAAATAGGAACAGTGCTGGTTTTCTCAGTGCTTAATTTGTAATGAAAGAGGTGCTGGGGCTCAAGCAGTTTATTTACTCTAATAACCGATGCGGCAAGCGCAGAGGTGCTGGGGTGATGAACTGCCAAGCCTAGAGGTGCTTAGGCTCATCCCTGGCAAGCCCCGGCACAAACTAAGTGCTGGATTTTCTGATATGAAAGCAAAAGTAATGTAATATGGCCAGTTGCAAGGCTGCAAGTGTTTTCAGGCACTGCAGTTCCTTATTGTATCTGAATGTCTCTAGGATTCTACAGTTGCATCTGTGTACGTATATACACACACATGACATCAGTGTATGTGTGTTGCCATCTGTATCTGTGCCAAGGGAGTACCTGAGCTGGCAGGTTAGTTACAGTCATGCCTTTCTCCCCTCTTAAAGGCAAAACCTTGCTGTCCCCGTTAGGAAAGAAAAAGGCCGCCTTTTTGACAAATCCAGAGAATGGGCCACTTCCCATCTCTATGTGAAATCAAGAATTCCTTGTACAGTAAGACCACCAGTGCTGACAGTTTCCCATGCTGATACTACTGAAACTGTGCATCTTTACCTTTGCATCAGCCATCTCCTGGATTTTGTGTAATGTAGACAGAGATCCCACCATATTCAAAGGAGAGAAGAAGGGCCTTACTTTCCTTCCCCTTTGGAGCAGGCATTCAGTCATTAGCAATGTGGCAGCCTGCTCCCAGGGCTTTGGAGCACATCACACTTGAAAACGGTTGAGAAGTGAGACTGACCTGGTGGCAATGGGTCTGACCGCTCTCGCTTGGGCAGCTCTACACTAGGAAATTAGATTCGTATAATCCGCAGCCATGAGTGAGGCAATAATACTGACCTAACCCCCAGTACAGGCAATGCCAAATTGATGGGAGAATTCTCATCGGCATAGCTACCGCCACTCAGGGAGGTGGATTTCCAGCACCGAGGGGAGAAGCCCCCCCATTGGCATAGGTAGCGCCTTCACTGATGTGCTAAAGCCATGCAGCTGCAGCCTTTGAAGTGCAGACCTGCCTTTTGTTTCTAACAAAAGGGTTTTCTCTCATGGGGCTTGATCTATAGAACTTGCTACTCCTGTCATGTTTGTTGCCAGAACAGTGATGCAGCCTGGTTATAGCCCTGATAGATCGCTTTGTGCATCAGCCCAGGTGAGCTTGAAATATGACTTTACTACTGGAATGAGAGCAAATTGTGCAGGGAATTCTGCAATCCGGACTCTCAGCTGTTTATGGCCTGAACTGCGTTGTTACATTGGCCTGATATGCAGCCAGAGGTGGGTTCGCTCACACACCGACAAAGGGAAAAGCTATAGGAAGCAGCTACATTCCTAGGCTTCAATTTTGACCTCACTGACTGAATGGGATTTGCACCAGTCTAAGTGAGGGCAGAATTGGATCCGTACGTTAAATGGAAGTGCTGCCAGATATTGCCATCTGGGAAGCTGGGAGTCAAAAGCTTGGACATGAAGAAGCCCAAGTTCTGTTCAGCCTGATGTCAGATGGTTTAGTCAATTCTCTCTACATCTTTCTGTAATAATGATAATAATCATCCTTTGTTTCTGCTTCAAAAGAGGGGGAGGGAGATTCTCAAAGGCACAAATGGGAGTTAGCTGCTCGTTGAGTTTCAAAGGGAATTTAGCATCTAGCCACCTTCTGAAAATCTCCCTCTTGTCCCTCTATGTATGTGACTGGCTTAGACATGTCCTTTGAGTCCATCTAGCTGGATATATGTTGGATCCAGTTTGGGAAAGTATTAGCTCAGATTATATGTTGGGAAAATAGCTAGCTCAGATGACATAGTGGAGGCTAGGCAGAGTACTTCTTAGTTAAATTAGGAATTACTTTAAAATAAGACAGTGATTTGATTAAGACTTTTAATGACCTCATTTCTGTCATATCTCAAGGCCCTGTTTTAATTTTTCTTGATTGTTCAATGGCCTTTCACAAGGGATTCTTAAACTCTGTTTGTCTTCTGCTATTGGCATACAAAGAGTGACTCAAGTGGCTTGAGTCCTATCTTTCTGAGTGTTCACTTCAAATTATATGTGGCAAGAATTCATCTTGGGAGTGTGACTTAACTATGTAGGTTCTTTAGGGGCTCTGTTTCAATTCCAGTACCTACAGACTATAGCCCATGGGAGAGTCAAGCTATCCTGATTTCTGCATAGAGATGAACACTTAGTTATGTGCAGTTTTTCAGCTCATCTGGCAACATCTGTCATTACTGTTTGTATTACAGTAGCTAGAAGCCCTACAAAGATGAAAGCCTCATTGTGCTGCGTGCTGCACATACACATAGTGAGAGACAGTCCCTGTTCTGAAGACCTCACAGCCTAAACAGACAGCACAGAAAAAGGAAGTGTTACCATCTCAGTTTCCTAGATGCATAGAGAAGTTAAGAGACAGGCCCAGAGTCACACAGGGAGTCTGCGGCAGAGGTGTCACTCATCCCACCTCTTCTGAATCTCAGTGCAGTGCCTTATCTAGAAGCCCATCTTTCCTGTTGTTTCAAACTGACTTAAAAGTTTAGATACGTCTGCTGCTGAACATGGTCAGGATTGAGGTCTTATTCACAGGCTATACCAGGCAAATATCTTCAACTTTGTTTACACTGAGATTTTTCTTAAAATCTTCCACTGGTGCAACTGATGCAGCCTGAGTGTAGCTGGGAACCCTGTGAGCAGTACAGTACACTGCATCTTCAGACTGGTACGGTAGAACTGGAGGGGTTGACAAGCTATTAGGATTGCTTCCTTAGAAAAGAGAGAAATCAGCAGGGACACACTAAAAGTACATAAAATAATTAATATTATCAAAGGCACATTGGGAGTTTGTCCTTCCTGTCTCATAACACAAGAACTAGGGGACACTCAATGGAACTGAAAGGTGGAAGTTGATTCATCACCCCAAGAGGCAGTAGTTATGTCGAAGATGGGTCAAGAGATGGGAGCAATGCAGTTACACTGACCTACCCCCATGATAGGCAGTGCTGAGTCAACAGCAGACCCTGGTCCTAGGCCCCACGTCCTTACAATGTTCCTGTGGAGTCCATGGAGCTAGGCCAGTTTATAATCGCTGAGCATCCATCCCTTTCATTTCATACTGTTACCGTACAACAAAATCCATTTTTTTCCACACTAGAAAAGGCGTTTTTAGTTGACAATTCACCCTGTGAGACACTCAACAAAATCTGCAATGTATAGCCAGAGTACGAAGTGCTTTACTTGTGCACCAGGAAATATGAGGACAAATTGGAGGGAGTCCAGAGGAGAGCAACAGCAATGATAAAGGTTTAGAAGAAGAAAGGTTAAAAAACTGGGCACGTTTAGTCTTGAGAAAAGACTGAGGTGGAACCTGATAAGTCTTCAAATATGTTCAGGGCTGTTCTAAAGAGGACAGTGATTCACAGGGTATGTCTACACTACCTGCCGGATCGGCGGGCAGCAATTGATCCAACAGGGGTTGATTTATCGCATATGCTATAAATTGACCCCCTGAGTGCTCTGCCATTGACTCCTGTACTCCACTGCTGTGAGAGGCACAGGCAGAGTCGACGGGGGAGCGGCAGCAGTTGACTCATCGCAGTGAGTATGTCTAGGTACAGCGACTTAAGCTACCTTATTCACGTAGCTGAAGTTGCATAATTTAGATCGATCCTCTCCCCCCACCCAAGTGTAGACCAGGCCATAGATTCTAAGGCCAGAAGGAACCATTGTGATCATCTAGTCTGTCCTCCTGTATAATACAGATCACAGAACTTCCACAAAACAATTATTTTTGAGATCAAGCTTGTCTTTCAAAAAACATCCCATCTTGATTTAAAAACTGCCAGTGATGGAGAATCCACGACGACCCTTGGTAAGTTGTTCCAGTGGTTAATTACCCTCACTGTTAGAAGTGTGCACCTTATTTCCAGTGTGAATTTGTCTAGCTTCAGCTTCCAGCCATTGGATTGTGTCAGAGCTTTGTCTGCTAGACTGAGAAACCCATTATCAAATATTTGTTCTCCATGTACGTAGACTGTGATCAGGACACCCCTTTACCTTCTCTCTGTTAAGCTGAATAGATTGAGCTCCTTGAGTCTGTCACTAAAAGGCAGGTTTTTAACCCTTTAATCATTCTCATGGCTCTTCTCTGAACCCTTTGTGATCAATTGTTCTCCAAATCCACAGAAGGTAGAACAAGATATAATGGGCTTAATCTGCAGCAAGGGAGATTTAGGTGAGATATTAGGAAAAACACTCAAACTTTCAGAGTAGTTAAACTCTGGACAGGCTTCCAAGGGAGGTTGTGGAATCCTCATCACTGGAGGTTTTTAGGAACTAGTTGGACAAACATCTGTCAGGGATGGTGTAGGTTTGCTTGGTCCTGCATCAGAGCTGGGGCTGGACTTGATGATTTTTTGAGTCCCTTCCAGCCCTACGTATCTATAACTCTATATGTCACAAGAAAACCAAAAGCGAAAAAGCAATCATAAGATTTAGTGGCTAACTGGACCAGGATTTAATCATAAGTAAGCAGGCCCACCAACAGGGGGACAAAGGTGTCACTTGCCCAGGGGCCCGGGCTATTTAAAAGGGCCAAGTGGCCCCTGACTGCTGCTGTGGCAGTGGCAGCTTGGGCCCACGGGGCCTTTTAAATTGACCAGGCAAGCTGCAGGGCACCTAGGTGCAGGAGACTGCTTCAAGCCCCTGTGCTTTGGGTGGCCCTGCGGGCCGGCACGGACAATCCTGGAAGTGACACATTCGTCTCTTCCACCCTGGGCCCCACCCCCACTAGGGATGGCCCTGGCCCTGGGGCCCGGAATTTCTGTTGGCAGACCTCTAAGTAAGAAAATGGCCATAGAAATCTTTGCTCTTCCTGCTGTGAGGGACTTCATGAGTGACCAATAGGAGGCTCAGATCAGGAGGAATGATGAGGCGATGTGGAACAATCTGTTTCGCTAACACTTTAGAAGACTGCTGATTAAATCAATGTAATTTGTGCATTGCTGGACATCAGTGATGGTGCATTTCCTATAATCAAAGGAATCAGCAATCAAGATGAACTTGGAAATGATGATAGGCCAGGACACCTGGACAAAATAGCTAATGGATGCTGTAGTGCCACTTTTATGTGTCAACTGACAACCTCAGTCGGAGTGTTTGAAAAGAGGCTGAGAAACCAGTTTGCTCTTCCTGTGCACTGGAGTTTGATGTTCTTTGGTAGAGGAAAGCAATGAAAGGACACTCTGCAAACACAAAAGTCCTGGGGTGCATAGAGCTAGGGTTTAAGATACCGGAGTGGGACACACAAGTGCTGGCTTCAGTTCCCATTTCTGCCATAGACTCCCTGTGACCTTGAGCAAATCATTTAATCTCTTTGTGCCTCAGGGCTCCATCTGTAAAATGAAAGAAATAATCCTTCCATGGACCCGCTTGGTTTTAGCGATTCTTGCCTTCAGAATTTGGTAATTGGCCTCCTTAAAGCCATACTGTACTACCTAGATGCATTTTGGCAGCTAATGAGGGCAACTAAAGGCAATCAATTTAATTTTGCCAGATTCCAGTTCTTTAAAGTTACTGAAATAAAATATCTGTTGCAGCCACAAATTTTATGATAATGATTGTATTTATGGTCTTAAATTTGTTGTAGTTCTCACTCTACATCTATTTTATAGGATGCTTCATATGTCTTTGAGCCTGCCTCAGGCAGGGAGCTGAAAGTACACTTTCATGCTTAACTGCTCATTTTTAGACATGAAACAGTTTGTGTGCAGCAGAGGTGCTGAGTTCTTTTACTCACAAGTCCCTCTGGAATTTTCCTCTAAAGATCAATAGAAGAAACAAGGCGTTCATCGGGTAACATGATGCAGCATTTAGATCTCTCTGCAAAATACTACTCTAGGCTCTCTGGTGGCCACAAATGTGTAGAGGGAAAGGCCACTGCTAGAGATTTTATAATGCCGTTGATGCATAAAGAGCTCTCTTAAAAAGAGAGGCAAATTAAAAATCTCTCTTCACTATGTGTGCAGAACAAGCCCAAATCCCAAGGTAGCTTTTTTTAACCTTTTCATGGCTTGACAACTTCACTGAGGTAAAACTGATAACATTAGAGTGCTTCCTTTAATGCACTCTTGGACGTCTCCGTGGGGAAGAACCTCAGAATAATAAAATTCGTCTTCTCAAAATGGTGCCCGTTCAGAGTCGCAGCAGCTGTTTTCTGACGTCTGAACGCTGCTGGATGTGTGGCCTTGGCGTAGAAATAGGGCTACACTCCACTTTCCTTTTAAGCTCATCTCGTGTTCAGCCCATATACTGTCTATGTCTGAATGCTTGAGTTTACTTGTGCATGACTTCCCTACTGAGCCCTCTTGCCCAGTGTAGCTCTGAAACTCTGTTGAAGTGCAACCCCCAACAAATCCTCACCCAAAGTTTGATCGAATCCCAATCACTCTTGCCCTGTTCATTTTTATTTGCCTCTGTGGTGCTGGTCTCACTCCAGGAGTGGAAGTACTTAAAAAGTGCAAAGAAGGTTAGTCTTCTAGTATGTTATTTCTGGCCCAGCAGGAAATAGAAATATTAGGAAACTTGACAAGAAAGCCTGTTCTCATCAGAGTTCCAGGCCAGATTAGCAGACACAAGAGGTGTAGATAATTCCAGTGAATATCCAAATGGGTTATGAGTTCTGATCTAAACCAAATGTGGGGGCTGATCCCGAGGCCACTGAAATCAGTGGGAGCGCGTAGATCAAGCCTTTAAACTCCAGCCCGTGAAATGGTTTTCTCGTAGAAAGTTATGTGGAAGGAGATTGAATACCAGGACAGGGATGGAACTGCAGGAGGACTGATCCTGCAAGGTGCTGGATTGCAAGGCTCAATTTTGCTAGGTATTGATGCTGTTCATAAGCCTTCTACCCTAACTGTAGGTTAAATATGATTTAGTGCCACTTGCCTTTGGCCTAGTCTGATTGGCCAATAAATGTTGCTTTATTTAAATTACTTTTTGAATTAGTCGGGTTTGGGAGGAATCGTTTCTCAAGGCAAGAAAAGTTAACTTCTGACCTCTGATAGCTGGAAAGTGTGTGGGGAGGGTAGAAGGTACTCGGCCTGGAGTGCTCAGTCATGGGACTGTAACGTGCCTGTTCCCAAATGGTGCTAGCAGAACACTGTCTTCACGCCGTCAGAGGCTCAGTAATGGCCTGGTGGCAGGAATGGGGGAAACTATGTTTACTAGAGCATTGGAAAGGAAATGAAAAATGACTGTGCCTTGCAGCTGTGTGGTGTTTGCTGAATACTGATGGACCAGGTTTTCCGACTTCTGGATGCAGACTCCACAGGGACTGCTGAGCAAACAGTATCAGCACATCCAAATTACACCACGGACTGGTGCTCTCCTGTACAGGTGTTGTAGTTGCCTCCTGGTGCTGCACCTCATTGCCACAGCACTGCAGGGATTATTTCTACCTATAGTCATTTCATGCTCATTCACTCTCTCAGGTTCTCCCTCATTTTCCAAAGAAATTGATTTGAACAAATTAGTTTAATTATTATGATTTTCTCCTTATATGGCAGCATAAGGAAATCCCAGCTTCCAGTGTACAGAACAGGGCAGGATAAAGGGAGGTAGAGCCAGACCTCAGGAGCAGCATAGTAATTATTCTGATTCTGTCACCGTGATGCTGTGATTGGGAGTGTTGGCTGTTCCTCTGCTCCCTGTCCTCCCCAGCACTCCAACAAATAATCAGACAATGGCTGAGGAAACAGGAGGAAATAATGATGCTGTAACCAATCAGATTTCCTTGCCATATAACCAGAGCCCCCATCTGTTTATGCACAAGAGCCATCACTAAGAGCTCCGCTATTGTACTCTGGACGAGGTCCTGAAATAGCAGGCCATTGTCTGGATGGCCATGTGCTTGTGAGCAGGAGGTCAAAAGATCACTTCCCCTCTTTTAGAGAAGCTGCCTTTTCTGCCAGCTTTTTCATCCAAGATTGGGACGAAAATAAATTGGAGATTCAGCCCATGGCAGTGCCAGCCCTGCCATCTGGGAGATCTCAGTTTGATTATAATTCTTGCTTGACACTCAGTTTTCAGGCTGTTGGGGGCTGATGGAGCTGCAGAGAAGAAAGAGGTCCACAGAACTCAAAAGCAACCCTCCTTAATAATAATAAATAGCCTTTCATCTGCCCCCTTATTGGAGCCATTCAGCTTTCCCTGCTCAGAACACTGGGAGGGAGTGTGGCCCCACCCCCCTCTTGCACACCTCTCCATCAGTATCTAAGACAGGCACTGCCAGGATTAGGGAAGAATTTCTCCAGAGCAAGCATGGCTGAAGTCCTATGCTCTGCCCCCTCATCAGGCCCCAGCATAGGTGATGAAGTGGGGCTGGTTTAGGTATGGTCCATGGTGCATCAGGGATTCAGTGCTGCCACCCAAAAGCAGCCTGGGACCAGGCTGCCGTGGGAGCAACTGGGGCTTTAAAGAAAAACCACCAAATATCACAAGAATGGCAGTTAAGTCACAAGAGTTAGCAACGCTGCCTTGGGCACCTCTTCCAAACTCAAAGTAAGTTAACAGGAGTCTTCCACTGAGTTCAGTGGAACGTGGGTCAGGCCCTGGGAGCTCTTACACACATGCCGCTGTGTGAGAGCCCAGTTCTCTTCATCCAGTCAGATCAGCCTGGCAAAGCCCAGCCTGTTAAGGAGAGGAGAGAGAGCTGAGCCCCACTGCCTGCTGAGGCCCATAGCACAAAGGGAGCAAAGGGTGAGTGGAGCTGACTAGACTGCTGCTCTGACATGACAAACAGCTGCTGTGCGGCAAGCAGATGTGCCCTTTGATGGCTTTTCGCACTGCCGCATGGCATCCTGTTGTTTGTAATGCATGTCAGCACAGCAGCTTTTGTAGCAGGTGTGACGGGTTTCCCCACCCCCTCCAGGGTGCCACCTGGAATTTGGGTACCACGTAGGGCCGGCGCTTCCATTTAGGTGACCTAGGTGGTCGCCTAGGACACTAGGATTTGGGGGGGGGCCGCATTTTGCCACCCTTGGTGGCAATTCGGCGGCAGGGAGTCCTTCCGCACTCTGGGTCTTTGGCGGCAATTCTGCGGCGGATCCTCCACTCGCTCCGGGACCCGCCGCCAAAGTGCCCCGAAGACCGGGAGCCGCGGAAGGACCTCCGCCTAGGGCGCCAAAAACCCTGGCGCAGCTCGTGGTACCACGGAGCCCACCTGACCTACCAACCTGGGCGCCCTTTATACTGCACTGCGGTGCAGTCTGCCAAGCCCTCGCCTAGGATCAGACTGTGCTTTACCAGCACACATACTGGTAGGGACACACCCCGCTGCAGCTACACACACGCATCCTGAGATCAGCTTTGCATGGGAAGGCTCAGCTAAGCTATCTCCCAGTTCCAAAGGCACCCCCCCCCCGAACCTCCAGAGGGTGAACCCAAAATTATACCATCTTGTGCTACACAAAGAACTGTGCAGCATAATCTCATGAAATTCGCCCCCTCCATCAGTGTGGAGGAAGATATACACAGCTTTATGTCCCGAGTTATGATTTCCACACACTGCTTTTAGACCAAACAAAAACAAGTTTATTAACTACAAAAGGTAGATTTTCAGTGATTATGAGGGATAGCAAACAGATCAAAGCAGATTGTCTAGTAAATAAAACATACAATCTAAGCTTAATATACCAAAGAAATTGAATACAAGTAGCAAATTCTCACCCTAAATGTTGTTTTCAGGCAGATTGCAGAGATTCTTGAAGGCAAACTGCACTTGCAGCTTAAAATTCCAGATAGTCCTATCACAGACTAGAAATCCCTCTAGCCTGGGTTCAGCCCTTCCCCCAGTTCAATCCTCCTTCCTCAGTCATCTTGGGCAGGGAGTTAGTGAAGAACCACCACAATGATGTCACTGCCCTGCCTTAAATACCTTTTACATAGGGCGGGAACCCTTTGTCTCCAGACTTAGTTGGTTCCCAGGCCTTTCAGTGGAAAAACATTGGTATTCCAAGATGGAGTCCAGTACCAGGTGACTTGGCCACATGTCTCTATAGGGCCATAGCAGCCATGAAACTGAGGATGTTTGCAGCGTCCTCAGGAAGGCTCCCTGGTGGGAGATTAGCATCTTCAAAGACCTATTGTTTTCCCTAATGGGCTTTCCAGACGGCCATTGAGACTGATTGCATTCTGTCTAGTGGGCGTTCCCCAGGTGTAAACACATTTGTAATAGATGCATAGACAATATTCCTAACTTCAGATACCAAAATGATGTATGCATACAAATAGGATAATCATATTGAGAGAATCATAACCTTTTCAATGATACCTCTCATAACCTATCTTGCATAAAGTGCATCATAGTTATGCCATAATCATATCAAAATAATATCTCTGAAGAATATGGGGCATAATACCACAGCAGATATGAGGGGGGACAGCAGCCACGGCCCTGGTTCACATACCACAGCCCTTCCCCCAGGCCCCTCCATTGGCAGGGTGGGATGAGGGGAGAAGAACCCCGAGGAGTGGGCTAAGCAGCTGCCAGAACCACTGCAAACAGTGTGTGGGGAGGAGGGAAGCTCTGCTGGGACCAACCCTCTGCCCTCCCTCACTAGACACCAGCAGGGTTCAAGCCTCCCCAGCAACCCTCCTGGGCTGAAGCAGAAGGAGCATCTCCATGGGAGCTGGAAACTGCACCAGCCACAGGCAGGGGGCAAGCCCTCCTTTCCCAGGGGCAGGGCTGGCTTTAGGCCTAGTCCACCAATTCCCCCAAATCGGGCCCTGTGCCTAAGGGGGCCCCACACCCAGTGAGAATCCCTTTCCTGGCTAGAGGCGCCTTTTTAAATTTTTACTCACCTGGTGGTGCTTCGGGTCTTCAGCTGCACTTCGGCGGCCGGTCCTTCAGTGCTGCTGAAGACCTGGAGCGAGAGAAGGACCCGCCGCCGAAGACTCGGAGCACTGCCCGGTGAGTACAAGCCCCATGTGTTTTTTTACATGTCTATGGTGGTTTGTTTGTTTTTTTGTTTGTTTGTATTTTTTAAAAGTCACCCCTGCCGGGGCCCCGTCGAAACTGTTTGAATTGGGCCCCGCACTTCCTAAAGCCGGCCCTGCCCAGGGGGATAGTAAGGGACCAGATGTAGCAGAATCCCTAGGGCCTGTGGATTGGCTGCATCTGAGAGATCTTTCCTACTGTCCATCCACGCAGGCAGCCTACTGGGAGCTGGGTGATATGGCGTAGGGACCAGGACAGTCTTCACAGCTGGGGTGTCAGGAGTGCTGGAGGGGAAAGGGTGTGGAATGAGAGCAGTGTAACTTGCCTGGGGGTTTGCTGCACAAAGAGTGATTGGTGGGCAGGGTGCAGGGTGAGGTGGAGGCAAAGGAATGGCAAGTGGGGCATCTGGGCCGTGAGAAAGGAGAGTGTGGGTTGTGAGGAAGGAGCAGATTTAGGTATGAGGGGCCATTTGCTCTGTACAGCTGGGAGGAGGGGGAAATTCTGCACCTATTGGGGAACGTATTCTGCAACACGCATAGGCAGAACAACTACATAACCATGTAACCCTTCTATTCACCCCTCCCCTTTTCATCCTGTAGGCTCTTTGGGACAGGGAGCATGTCTCTGTGCTGGAATACACCTATCACATTTGGGTGCTATTGCAACATAATCAGACTGTGGCAAGATCTACCAAGAAGATCAAACAGCAGCTGCTTGTGTTTATTAAAGGAACACTAGGTGGTTTATAATAAATGCATATCAACATGATGGAGTTGGGCAGGGGGTTGCATTATAACTGAGATGGGGTGTTCATCCACATATTAGCCTGGAAGGGGCTAGTTAACAGATAGAGCCCAGCTGAGGGAATTAGGTGGCCTATGGAATCCCCTGAATGATGACAGAGCTGAGAAGGAAGAGGCAGGGAGAGGAGAAAGCCAGGAAGCTGGCAGCAGAAAGGGGCTGCAGTGAGGGAACTTGTAGCATGGATCAGTGGTGGGCAGCCTGCGGTCTGCGGGCCACATGTGTCGCATAAGGGTAATCTGCTGGCGAGCCACCAGACAGTTTGTTTACATTGACCATCCGCAGGAACGGCCACCCACAGCTCCCAGTGGCTGCTGTTTGCCGTTCCTGGCCAATGGGAGCTGCAGGAAGTGGTGGCCAGCAAGTCCCTGCGGCCCGCACCGCTTCCCGCAGCTCCCATTGGCCAGGAACAGTGAACCGTGGCCACTGGGAGCTGCGGGTGGCCGTTCCTGTGGACAATCAATGTAAACAAACTGTCTGGGGCCCCGCCAGCGGATTACCCTGACGGGCCACAGGTTGCCCCTCACTGCTCTGGATGTTAAAGAAGCAAGAACATAAATCAACCTAGGAGAGGGTATAGTACAGGCTCAGGGAAAGTGCAGCAAGGGTTAAGATGGTACGGACCTTGGTTGCTGATTAAGGGGTCCCTGAGCTGAAAC
The DNA here is from genome assembly GCF_025201925.1 of Gopherus flavomarginatus. Classification (NCBI taxonomy): domain Eukaryota; kingdom Metazoa; phylum Chordata; order Testudines; family Testudinidae; genus Gopherus; species Gopherus flavomarginatus. The sequence goes on along the minus strand of NC_066620.1, from coordinate 226,092 downwards.
CCAGAGCAGAGGGTGAGCCATGAGGAAAATGGTATCATCTGGGCAGAAAATGGGAAGACTGCCTGAAGTGGCTCTTATGGAGAGACTCTGATACCCTGGAAGGGGAGAGTTATGTTGAACTGGCCAGAGGGCTGAGTCATGGAGGGAGAGAGGGGCAGCAGGGCATGGCAGAAGGGGGCATCGGACCAGGAAGAGGGTAATCCCCAGAGCAGCCAGGTGGAGGCGCTCTAGTGGCTAATGTACCTGTTGATGATAACACTTAATCATATAATAGCTATGGGTAATAAGTTGTGATTAATTTCAGCAGATCTCTGGCTTTCACTGGAAGTTTTGAAAATGCATCGTAGTGTGATCTGAACTGGTTCTTTGAACAGAGCATCATGTAGAGATTTCACTCTGTTACGGCTATGGCATGTGCCAGTGCTTGAGGTAAAATGAATGAGTCTTGAAAAGGAATAACTGCAGAACACAGAAGGAAGCCTCTGTGTCCTATGTGGTTGTTTTGTTCTTTTTCTTTCTAATAGTGTTGTCATGCTTTTTGTTGTTGTTTTGCCTCCTGTTAGACTTAGATTTTTATTTCCTTGATTTAGTAATAGATAATAGTTTTTAGTATGTTTTTTTTTTTAAGAACACACTTTTTTTCTTAAGTATCAGAGGGGTAGCCATGTTAGTCTGGATCTGTAAAAAGCAACAGAGTCCTGTGGCACCTTTAAGACTAACAGATGTATTGGAGCATAAGCTTTCATGGGTGAATACCTACTTCGTCAGACGTTCTTGAACAATATGTACCATCAGCACTTTATATTACTAGAACTGAAAGCAATTGCACAAAATTATGTCTCTCTTCTCCCACCCCTTCCCCCCGTTTGTGAATTTCAGAATAATTTCTGTCAAATCATTAACTCCCCTGAGCAGTCATTTAATTAGGCCCTATCTATGCTCCATGTTTCACCAGTATAGCTATACCCGCAGAGCTCCCTAGCATAGACACAGTTTATGCCATCAGAAGGAGTTTTTCTGTCGGCATAGTAACACCACCTCCCCTATGCTATGTTAGCTGTGCTGACAGAAGCACTGCTCTGTTGGCATGGCTGCAACTGCAGCTACACTGGGGGGTTTGCCGGCAGAGCTACGTCCAGGGTGGGATGTAGTTTTTCACATCTCTGACAGACATAGTTATGTGGACAAACTTGGGAGAATAGTCCAGGCCTTAGTCAGTTGCAGATGTTTTTCATATGGGTCTTTCAAACAGCAGCGGGAGAGAGTTAATAGAGAAAAAGAAAACACAAAAGCAGCAACTCCTGTACTTCTAACTCTTTTTTTAAATTGACTAGATTTCAGGTTGGTGCCTCTTAAGCCAGTTCGTTAACACTGAAGTTGAAATGTACAGTAAAAATACCATGGAATATTAATTTAATAAAACCCTATGCGTTCAAAAATATGGAACTAAGCCGTTCAGTCTGATAACAAAATGTACGCGTGTAAAGTCCTAGTTTAGGAAAACATCCCAGTACAAAACAGCATTTCAGGATGTGCTTATGTGCCTTCCTGAATCAGTGCCTAACACATCACAATTACTTGCTGTAGTAGGATCTTCACCACATGTTTTTTCTAAACTGCAGGCAGGCACTGGAGGGGACTTTTCTGCCTTAAGCCAATTGCAGCATGGCCCTGATTCGCCAAAGCAGTTGAGTACATGTTTAAGTCTCAGTGAAACTTAAGCATGTGCTGAAGTGCTGCCTCAATGCACTTTGGCCTCAAGTCCGCATGGTGACCACATGTGCCTGAACGCTCCCTGCCCACCCAGAGCAGCTGGCGGGAGGGGATCTAGTCTGCACCTGTGCATGTAAAGCCAAGGCACGCTGCGTGTATATACAGCTGGGGGCATGTGGAGGCAGAGGAGAGGAACTGACAGATGGGTTCAGTTCCTCTTAAACTTCCTGGTGCTCCCAGTGAGATGGTAAAACCCTGCAGGTAGGAGGATAGGAGAATAGTACCATAGTTTATAGTGTGTGTGCTGGGGTTGTAGGCGTGTCGGTCCTGGGATACTAGAGAGACAAGCTGGGTGAGGGAATATCTTGTGGTTGGTGAGAGAGACAAGCTTTGGAGCTACGCAGAGTCTTGTTCAGGATGTACTAACATCTAACCCAAGCTAATTCAGTCTGGGTCTTTGTCCCCTCTAGTAGCTGTATCATGCAAAACATAGGAGTTGGCTGCAGCCTTTTAGGCCTGGTCTACACTACGCGTTTAAACTGAATTTAGCAGCGTTAAACTGATTTAACCCTGCACCCATCCACACAACGAGGCCCTTTATATCGATATAAAGGGCTCTTTAAACCGGTTTCTGTACTCCTCCCCGACGAGAGGAGTAGCGCTGAAATTGGTATTGCCATGTCAGATTAGGGTTAGTGTGGCCACAAATCGACAGTATTGGCCTCCGAGCGGTATCCCACAGTGCACCATTGTGACTGCTCTGGAAAGCAATCTGAACTCGGATGCAGTGGCCAGGTAAACAGGAAAAGCCCCGCGAACTTTTGAATTGCATTTCCTGTTTGCCCAGCGTGGAGCTCTGATCAGCACGGGTGGCAATGCAGGTCCCAAATCCAAAAAGAGCTCCAGCATGGACCATACGGGAGATACTGGATCTAACCACTGTATGGGGAGACAAATCTGTTCTATCAGAGCTCTGTTACAGAAGACGAAATGCCAAAGCATTTGAAAAAATCTCCAGGCTATGATAAAAAGAGGCCACAGCACAGTGCTGCGTGACAAGCGTAACGGAAAGCCAAAGAATCAAATGGATGCTCATGGAGGGAGGGAGGGGGGACTGAGGACTCCAGCTATTCCACAGTCCCCGCAGTCCTCGAAAAGCATTTGCATTCTTGGCTAAGCTCCCGATGCCTGAAGGGTAAAAAACATTGTCCGGGGTGGTTCAGGATATATCTTGTTAATTTACCACCACCACCACCACCCCCCCCGTGAAAGAAAAGGGAAAAAAATTGTTTCTTGCCATTTTTCAATGTCACTGTATGCCTACTGCATGCTGCTGGTAGATGCGGTGCTGCAGCGCTGAACAGCAGCATCCCCTCCCCTTCTTTTCCTAATGGCAGATGGTACAAAATGGTGGAAAACCGTCATCATCCTGTTAGTGCTCCTGGCTGGCCTCGGTGAGGTCGGCCGGGAGCGCTTGGGTAAAAATGGGAATGACTTCCGGTCATTCCCGGCAGATGGTACAGAACGGCTGGTAACTGTCCTCATCATAGCAACTGGAGACTGAGCTCTATCAGCCCCACCCCCACTTTCATGTCTAGAGAAAAGATTATGTACTGCCTGGACTATCATAGCAGCGGGAGGCTTCCTCCCCCTCATTTTATCTCACTAAAAAGTCAGTGTTTCTTATTACTTCATCACACAAATGGGAGGACACTGCCACGGTAGCCCAGGAGGGTTGGGGGAGGAGGGAAGCAACGGGTGGGGTTGTTGCAGGGGCACCCCTAGAATGGCATGCAGCTCATCATTTCTGCGGGATCTCTGGGGCTCTGACCTGGAGCGGCTGTGCTCTCTGGCTCTCCAATAGACTTGCCCCATATTCTAGGCGGGGCTGACTCTATTTTTAGACAAAACATAAAGAAGGGAATGACCTGGGGAGTCATTCCCATTTTTGTCCATGCGCCCCTGGCCAACCTCAGCGAGGCCAGCCAGGAGCACTCATGACAGCAGCAGACGGTACAAAATGATTGATAAACGTCATCACCAATTTCTAATTGCAAACGGTACAAAATGATTGATAACCGTCATCTCATCGCCAACTTACAATGGCAAACGGTGCAATAGGGATGGTAACCGTCTCTGCTACCTTGCAAAGGCAAATGAATGCTGCTGTCTAGCACTGCAGTACCGCCTCTGTCAGCAGCATCCAGTACACATACGGGGACAGTGACAAAAGGCAAAACAGGCTCCATGGTTGCCATGCTATGGCATCTGCCAGGGCAATCCAGGGAAAAAGGGCGTGAAATGATTGTCTGCTGTTGCTTTCATGGAGGAAGGATTGAGTGACGACATTTACCCAGAATCACCCGCGACACTGTTTTTGCACTATCATGCTTTGGGATCTCAACCCAGAATTCCAGTGGGCGGGGGAGACTGCGGGAACTATGGGATAGCTACAGGATAGCTACCCACAGTGCAACGCTCCAGAAATCGACGCTTGCCTCAGTACATGGATGCACACCACTGAATTAATGTGCTTAGTGTGGCCGCATGCACTCGACTTTATACAATCTGTTTTACAAAACTGGTTTCTGTAAAATCAGAATAATCCCGTAGTGTAGACATACCCTTAGCTAACAAATCTTACAGCTCAGGGGGCACAGGGAGTGGCTTTCCACCAGCAGTTCTTTTAGCTGGGGCAGTAGAGGGAGCTCAGGCATTTAGATCTAGAGCTTTGGGGTTCAGTACCTGCTTCTGCAATGTTTGCAGGGTGTCCTGTTACAAGCACAGAGCTACTCTGATAAAGCATGGGTCTCAGTATAACTCAGTAGTATCTGGAACTGGAATCTGAGGAGACCTACTGACTCCATCCTTGAGTTTGCTAGTTGTTTTGTGTGTCTGCCTGTGGGTGTGAAATGTCAGTCCAGTCCTCGTCTGTCCTAATTCCAGCTTTTCGATAACATGCACATCACATCCCCACAGCATGAGCTAACAAAAAAGGATGCCAATATTGTTTTAAAGAGCTTGTCATTCTCACGGCGATTAGCAGAAACCCATGTGCGCACGGAAATTAACAGCATAGGGACTGACCGTGACTAATAGTCCTAAAATGGGGAGTTGTATTAATTTATTTCAGTATGAAGCTTTTCTCTTCGTCCGGTATTTCTCTCTATGGCATTGCTGGCAGGGAAACAAACCTTCATCGTCTGACCGCCCCCCAGATCTCCTCACAGCAAAGGATACACCTGCCCAGCCTGCAGTGAGGGGGCAGGAAAATCTAGGGGGAGATAGTGTCCTTGTTTCGTTTTCCCTCCCCTCCCTCCATCTGGGAGCTCCAAGAACAGCTGGAAGGCCAGTAGAGACAAGCCAGCAGGCTGAAATGAAGGGAGCCCAGTGAGCGTCTGTCCATAGCCTTCCGTGGCTTAGCATAAGGCCCTGTGGCCCACGGGGGTCCTTGGCCTCTTCCCCCATTCCGTCAAATCTCTCCCTTCGTGGAAGGCCTCTTTCCCCATCCCTCAGGGCCCCTCGATGGCTAAAGGGCCTGTCTTGCCTTGGAGGAGGGGTGTTTCCTCTCCCAGCCCCTCCTGACACCCAAGTCTAGACGCTTGAGGAGCAGAGACTGGAGCTATCTGGGCCCCCCTGCTAATGATGTGCACCTAAAAAACAATGCACAGGCAGCCTAATTTCTGGCATTTCTGTTCCGGCATTAAGTGCTTGACTTTGCAAGCTCAATAATGTTCTTTTAACGTAGAGTGGGCGGGCGGGCTGTTGTGGGGTGGTTGGGTTGGGGTAAAATTTCCTATGTGTTTTGGTCACTTAAACATTGAAAAAACAAAAATGTCATCAGGTGAAAGTATATTAACCCTCCACATGCATCGTCAGCAAGGCTGGGATCTTCAGACCCACAGAGTGGTCCTCGGCCACTGGAGCTAACGGCATATGTGGCAGCAGTGGAGACTGTCTGCTGTGCTGACCTGCCACTAGAGGACACACAGGTTGCCAGAGGGTTTCATAGCTATTTAATGTTGGGACTGAGGAACCCCAAGTTCCAGTCCAGGTTCTGGAGGGGAGTGTTCTCTAGTGGGCACAGACCCTTCTGCCCCTGTCCCTCCAGTCTCTCCCCAGGCCCTCTTGTTCCTGTGGCCACCTTTTCCAGCTCCTGTCCATCCCTTGCTGCTGTCCTCCCCCCAGCTCCTGCCTGTTCCCCCTGCTTGGCTTCTGTCTGACCTCCAGCTTGTACACCTGCCCATGTTCTCCCACCTTGTTTCCTATCCTCCCCACCCCCAGCTCCTTCTTCTAGTGTCTCCTCTCCCTTGTTCCTATTCCCTGCCCTGAGCTTCTGCTCCTCTCCCTCCCTCCCACCCCAGCTCTGCATCGCTTCCCACTTCTCCCCTCTCCCACTTCCGCGCCCTCTATCTTCGCGTCAGGTCGCTTACTCCTCCTTGTCCACAGTGCCTCTGCTCTCAGTTTGGGGGCCCTGAGCCACACCAGCCCAGAACAGCAACTGCAGAGAAAACCCTGCTCAGGGCATCTCTGCACTCAGAGCTGCAGCTGTGCCACTGTAGCACTGAGTGAAGATGCTGCCTATGCCAGAGGAGGGTTTCTCCCATCGGTGTAGGTGGCGATCAGGGGAGGTCCCAAACGACTGGAGAAAGGCAAATATAGTGCCCATCTTTAAACAAGGGAAGGAGGAGAATCAGGGGAAGTACAGAGGGGAACTGAGTTCAGTCTTGTCTCAGTCCCTGGGAAAATCCTGGAGAAGGTCCTCAAGGAATCAGTTCTGAAGCACTTGGAGGAAAGGAGGGTGATCAGGAACAGTCAAGATGGATTCACCAAGGGCAAGTCATACCTGACCAACCTGATTGATTGCCTTCTATGATGAGATAACTGGATATGGGGAAAGCGATGGATGTGATATACCTTGACTTTAGCAAAGCTTTTGATACGGTCTCCCACAGTACTCTTGCCAGCAAGTTAAAGAAGTATGGATTAGATTAATGGACTATGAAGTGGATAGAAAGCTGGATAGATTGTCGGGCTCAATGGGTAGTGATCAGCGCCTCAATGTCTAGTTGGCAGCTAGTATCAAGCGGAGTGCCTCAGGGGTTGGTCCTGGGGTTGGTTTTATTCAACATCTTTATTAATGATCTGAATGTTGGGATGGATTGCACCCTCCGCAAGTTCGCGGATGACACTAGACTGTGGGGAGAGGTAGATACACTGGAGGGTAGGGATAGGGTCCAGAGTGACCTACACAAATTGGAGGATTGTGCTAAAGAAATTTGATGAGATTCAACAAGGAGAAGTACAGAGTCCTGCACTTAGGAAGGAAGAATCCCATGCACCGCTACAGGCTGAGGACTGACTGGCTAGGCAGCAGTTCTGCAGAAAAGGACTTGGGGATTACAGTGGATGAGAAGCTGGATATGAGCCAGCAGTGTGCCCTTGTTGCCAAGAAGGCTAATGGCATATTGGGCTGCATTAGTAGGAGCATTGCCAGCCAATTGAGGGAAGTGATTATTCCCCTCTATTTGGCACTGGTGAGGCCACATCTGGAGTATTGTGTCCAGTTTGGGGCCCCCCACAAGAGAGAGGATGTGGACAAATTGGAGAGTCCAGCAGAGGGCAATGAAAATGGTCAGAGGGCTTGGGCACATGACTTACGAGGAGAGGCTGAGGGAACTGGGTTTGTTTAGTCTGCAGAAGAGAAGAGTGAGGGGGGATTTGATAGCAACCTTCAACTACCTGAAGGGGGGCTCCAAAGAGGATGGAGTTAGGCTGTTCTCAGTGGTGGCAGATGACAGAACAAGAAGCAATGTTCTCAAATTTAAGTGTGGGAGATCTAGGCTGGATATTAGGAAACAGTATTTCACTAGGAGGGTGGTGAAACACTGGAATGGGTTACCTAGGGAGGTGGTAGAATCTCCATCCTTAGAGGTTTTTAAGACCCGGCTTGACAAAGCCCTGGCTGGAATGATTTAGTTGGTGTTGGTCCTGCTTTGAGCAGGGGGTTGGACTAGATGACCTCCTTCGGGTTGGAAGAGACCTTATCTCATAGACTCATAGACTCATAGGTCAGAAGGGACCAATCTGATCATCTAGTCTGACCTCCTGCACAAGGCAGGCCACAGAACCCCACCCATCCAATTTTATACAACCCCTATCCCAGGACCGAGTTATTGAAATCCTCAAAAATGGTTTGAAGACCTCAAGCTGCAGAGACACCACCAGCAAGCGACCCGTGCCCCACGCTGCAGGGGAAGGCGAAAAACCTCCAGGGCACCTGCCAATCCGCCCTGGAGGAAAATTCCTTCCCGACCCCAAATATGGCGATCAGCTAAACCCTGAGCATGTGGGCAAGAGTCACCAGCCAGCACCCAAGAAGGAGTTCTCCGCAGCAACTCAGTACCCATCGCATGCAACATCTCCCCGCAGACCATTGAGCAGACCTGTCTGGTGGTAATTCAAGATCAATTGCCCAAATTAACGATCCTATCATAACATCCCCTCCATATACTTATCAAGCTTTGTCTTAAAGCCAGGAAAGTCTTTTGCCCCTACTACTTCCCTCGGAAGGCTATTCCAGAACTTCACTCCCCTAATGGTCAGAAACCTTCGTCTAATTTCAAGTCTAAACTTCCTAATATCCAGTTTATACCCATTCGTCCTCGTGGCTACATTAGTACTAAACTTAAATAATTCCTCTCCCTCCCTAACGTTAACCCCCTTGATATATTTATATAGGGCGAGCATATCCCCCCTCAGCCTTCTTTTGGCCAGGCTAAACAAGCCAAGCTCTTTGAGTCTCCTTTCATAAGGCAGTTTTTCCATTCCTCGGATCATCCTCGTAGCCCGTCTCTGAACCTGTTCCAGTTTGAATTCATCCTTCTTGAACATGGGACACCAGAACTGCACACAGTATTCCAGATGGGGTCTCACCAACGCCGTATACAACGGTACTAACACCTCCTTATCCTTGCAGGAAATACCCCGCCTGATGCATCCCAAAATCGCATTTGCTTTTTTAACAGCCGTATCACATTGGCGACTCATAGTCATCCTGCTATCAACCAGTACCCCAAGGTCCTTCTCTTCCTCCGTCGCTTCCAACTGATGCGCCCCCAACGTATATCCAAAATTCTTATTATTAATTCCTAAATGCATGACCTTGCACTTTTCACTATTGTATTTCATCCTATTTCTATTACTCCAGTTTACAAGGTGGTTCAGATCTTCTTGAATAGTATCCCTGTCCTTCTCCGTGTTAGCAATACCCCCCAGCTTCGTGTCATCCGCGAACTTTATTAGCACATTCCCCTCTCTTTGTGCCAAGGTCAGTAATAAAAAGGTTAAATAAGATCGGTCCCAAAACCGATCCTTGAGGGACTCCACTGGTGACCTCCTTCCAGTCCGACAGTTCACCTTTCAATACGACCCTCTGGAGTCTCCCCTTTAACCAGTTCCTTATCCACCTTACAACTTTCATATTCACTCCCAGCTTTTCCAATTTAACTAACAGCTCCCCGTGCGGAACCGTGTCGAACGCCTTACTGAAATCTAGGTAAATTATATCTACCGCATTTCCTTTATCTAAGTAATCCGTCACCTTCTCAAAGAAGGAGATCAGATTGGTTTGGCACGATCTACCTTTAGTAAATCCGTGTTGCAATTCATCCCAATTACCATTGACCTCTATGTCCTTAACTACTTTCTCCCTTAAAATTTTTTCCAAGACCTTACATACTACAGACGTCAAGCTAACAGGCCTATAATTACCCGGATCACTCTTTTTCCCTTTCTTAAAAATAGGAACTACATTAGCAATCCTCCAGTCATACGGCACAACACCCGAGATTATCGATTGCTTAAAAATTCTCGCTAACGGGCTCGCAATTTCACGCGCCAGTTCCTTCTATGATAAGCCCTCCCATCAACATAGTGTTGTCTACCCTGGGAGTCTGGTCAGTGTAACTTCATCACTCAGGGTGTGGCTTTTCCATACCCCCGAGTGACATAGTTATACCAACCTACGTTTGTAGTGTAGACCATGGCTCAGCCTCTGCATCCCGGCCTGGAGCTTGCTCAGCTATGGGTGAGGGATGGTGGTGCATGGGCAATCTGATCACATGTAGGAACTGTGAGGAGATGGAGCATGTTCAATGCAGCTGGAATCTTTGGAGAAATTTATCTGCCAAACTCATGTTTACTGAGCATGTGTAAATTGAGATTTTCCAAGGCTCATGCTTGGGCATATTTTCACAAGGTTAGCACAAGGCACATCCCTGGCACGAGGGATTTTCATATTTTTACAGGGATGATGCCAAATTTCAATCCCTGCTCCAAAGCATCAAGGCACTGCAGCTTCCCAATGAAATGTTGGAAGCAATTTTTTTTAACATGGGCAAAACAGCATGTTGTTCCCTAAGCTTATTCTCAGAAATGTCTGGACCATTTTAGCTGAAACCTTTCCAGAAAAAAAATCAGCCTGAGGCAGACGCTCGGCATAGAAAAATTCACCCTGCATGGTTAGAGTGTGTCGAAGTTATACGCAACTGAAAACAGTGCTTTTGGGTACGCAACTTGAGACACCTTCAAGGGTCCTGACTGGCAGAAAGTTCTGAGCACCTGCCCTCTGAAAGTCAGGCCCTTAAAGATGCCCAAAACTGAGGCACTCAGAATCATTTTGGAAAATGTAGGCCTCCAGGTGGAATTGGAGATGTTAATGCCCCGTGATCCTTAGCGTGTGTTCCTGGTGAGGAGTGCATCTCCTGATGAGCACCGTCTCGAGTAAACCAATGCAGCTTCCTCTCTGGAACAATGCCATGGATATTCCTGGTAGGCTGATGCTGAGCCAGAACTGTCCAGTGTGTTTGGCTCTCTGCAGGTCTAGATATGATCTTGGAGCTGGGATTTTATACATCAATTGATCTTCAGTGCTTATAGAGACTAATGCTACTAAGCTGACCACAAAGGGAAATCCTCTGTTAGCAGCGGAGTTAACTAGATTTAGCTCATTTTCAGCAGAGAAGTCTCCTCTGATGACCTTAGTGTATGCCAATCTTTTGTTTACAAAGAGCATCGAATGATGACCTCTGCTGTAATGATTGCCTTATTTGGGACTGAAACCAGAGGACTCCATTGGCAGGATTTATTTATTCCAGTGTTCTTAAAATGTTCCTGCTCTTTCTCTGTAGAGGCACGTACAATAAAATGTGGACAAATTAGTAATGAATTCTTCTTCTCAGAACTAATAATAATCCATCTGCCCTGAATTTACGTACCCTGTGCTTAATCTACCTCCTTCTCAAAAGCCTCAGGAAACAAAGGATCTCAGGGTTGTGATGCACATGCAGTGTGCACCCAGGCATTGCTATGGAGGCAGTGGTGGGGTAGCGGCACATGCCTATCCTGCTGTACTCAGCATCACTGGATCAGTGGGATCCCTCTGTGTCTCTCCTGTCCATTATGTTTCCTAATACCCCCAAATTCTGCTCACTCACTACTACAACACTCCAGCCATGCAGCTCTCGGGAGGAGATCCCTGCTGACTGATTTGAGGTGGCCACAGCTCTATGCCTGACTTTTATATCCAATGCTAGGTGGATCACTGAGGCACACAGGGTCTGTGTGGGAATCCCCACAATCACATACACATCCTGGCTGTGAGGGTCTTGCTGGCCAGTGCTGACCCTCCGTTTATTCTCAGTGTCCCTGTCTACATTACTAATAGTGTGTGCTATAATGTTGCTGTCTTGGGCACAGCAGTGCATTATGCAGAGGATGTGTGGCAGCCCAGAGAACATACCACACAGCAGATATCCTGTAGACATGCTCACTCTGCTCTCTGGGTAGCCCACATCCTTTCTGATGCTGTCATACCTTTTGTGAACAGCGGTCACACTTGCCAGCACACCTGCTGCCTGCATGTTGGGGAGCCCAGCCTAGCCTGTTTTTGTCAGTTCCCTGCCATTGAGATTGGTTTAAACATATTCCTGCAGGCTGCTTTGCAGATGGAACAAAAGGGCCCGTTGTTTGCACCAGCTTTGTTCTTTAGACTTCCTATCACTTGAGGTCTTCGTGTAATAATCAGCTACCAGAGGAGTAATGGGGAAATTCAGGGCTGGGTTTCCACAACGAGCCATGGATTTAGGAGTGCAAGTCCCATGGACATGCCTAGTCTGACTTGGGAGCCTTTCCCTTTCTTTGAATCTGTCTGGTTTTACTAAAGAAGTGGTGAGTGTTACTGTCACACTGCAGTGGCTAAGAACATGTGGTTGGAAGGGAGCTTCTCTTTCCCCGCCTCATCACTCGAATAAAAAACATATCACAAAGCACTGGGGTGGTTTTCCACATTCACATTACTGGCAGCCAGTCGAGTCCCCTTTGTTTAGCTCTGGTTAAATAGTCTCCTTGGTAACTGAAGAGAGAAGTTGACGTTTTTTTCTTCTGTCATTGGAGTAGCAGGTTTGATTTCCTGTGTGCCTCAGAACCAGACCCCACTGCGCAAAGAACCACCTTTGGTTGAAAATTCACCATTAACACATACTTGTTGTTTACTTTCTGCCTGCGAACATATTTTAGCATCCTGTTGCTGGGAAGCTTAATGTGCTGGTGTCTTTAACAAAGACAGTGTTTTAGTTCAGGTTTCATATGTTCATTTTTTGATAGTAGAGAGACGAGGTGAGTGAGGGAATGCTCTGTTATTGGACGGTCTCCTGGTGGTGGGAGAGAGAAGCTTTCAAGCCGCACTGTGGTTGCTCCAATAACAGATCATTACCTCATCCACCTGGTCTCTCTAATATCCTGAGACCTACATGGCTACAACAACACTGCAAACACTTGGGATTGTTTCATTTATTCCACGGTAAATATAAACTATGTCAGACACACTGCTTCAGCTGTACTTCTGGAGATAGACTGCGCACTGGTACTTTGACCTAAGATCTACCTGACAGCAAAAAAAAACCTTGTCGTATTGGTCTGGTGCCTCCTTGTTCGTGTTAACACTCCATGGCTGTAAGGCAAACAGCTATGAAATACTTTATAAGAGACCAGGAAAGCAGGTTGCCTGGATACGTTTGTAACTTCAGGGGAAAAGGCTTTTCATGAGATGCTATAATGCCTGCTGGCTGTTAGTCTAATCCATGGTATTTGCCAATCTAATCTTTATTTCAGGTTATTTAGTACCACGTCAGGCATAAATGCAGTCGCTTATGTTTTGCTCTTTATAGAACATTGTCAAATGCATTTTTTAGTGGTGAAGTTTGTAAATAGTATGCGAAAAATATTTGTTCTTGTCATTCCTTAGTGTTTGAGAGCCATGTTAGACAGTCTATGCAGTATGAAATTTATGCCAAAAACCAGGGGCAGCACTGTTGTCAGGAGGTCAGATTCAGAGTGGACAGGTGGGTGGTGTAAGCAGGTTCACCTTCCACACTTATGGACTTCCTTGCACTATTAGAGTTCTCTGAATCAACTTTTGCCCACTCTGCTCCTGAATGAGGGAGTTTGTGCTGGCATAATTTAAACAATGAGGAGCCCAAAGAAGGTGTAAAGGAAATCAGCCCCCATGCTGCTTCCTTTGTGGTATTTATTCCAGCTCCTTACTTGATAGACTCATGGGCGTCGAAGGGAGTGCATGCACAGGGGCTTAGTGAAAGGGCTAGAAGAGTTCTGGAAAGCCACAGTCCTACACAGGAGGTGTTGCACAGCTGTGCTGCCCCAGGCAGAGCACCAGGCAGATTGTATCTCAGAAGCTGCTATTACCTGGTGGAATGGTCTGCTGCCTGCTCGCGGGGCACATCAGAGCATTGCTTCCCCTCAGTAACCCAGCCCCATTTTGTGGGGGAACACCTTCTTGCTCATCCCCCCAACCTGTAACACTCACAAGCTAGCCCTGGTTTTTTCCCCATTCCAGGGCTGGGCAGGACCCTATCTTACCAGCTCCACCACTTAACTGAGCTCTTGTTGTGAGGCCTACTGCCTCCCACAGGCAGGAATGTTTTGCACTTACAGAACAGCTGGGTCACTGGGCTGGAAGCTTTATGTGCAGTCTCAGAATGATCTCAGCAAACATCCCTACGAGCAGGAAATGAGACTTCCCTTCTGGGCGGCCAGAAGTGACCTGGGGCAGCTCGCAGGAGACTGAGGTGATTCAAATGAATGGTACAACGGGCTCGTCTCTTCCAGCACCATGTTGTAACTCTCTGGAGAGTCCCGCTCTCTTACAGTAAAGCAAGAAGCCAAAAGATATTTAACTTTCAGGAGGCCTGAGACTGGCAGGTCTTAAGATTCACTTGCTCACAGGGTGTGTCTGCACTACAGTGGGACAGCTACAGGCGCAGTGCTGCGATAGCACAGCCACTTCCTACATCAGTGTATGGGGGTTTTCTGTCAATGAAGTTAATCCACCTCTCCAAGAGGCGGTAGCTAGAGTGATGGAATTCTTCCATCAATCTAGCCATGTCTACACCAGGGAGTAGGTGGACCTAACTATGTTGCACAGGTTGCAAAATCTTTCCCAAGCTTGAGTGACATAGCTGGGTTGATCTAAATTTTAAGTATAGACCCGACCTTACTGAAAGGTAGAGATGGCCTCAAGGCACATAGCGCCAGATCAGAATTTCCCCAGAACTCTGCTATGGTCAGATCCAAGTCTTCTGGTCCCCACTCACTTGACAACTATGCCTGTTCTTGCTTCAATACAGCATCAAAAGCCGAGGTTTTTATATGACTGTCCTGCTGTTGCTGCAGGGCCGATAGAGCAACTGTTGACCCGACATCAGTGTTTTCACCACAGTGGTGTTTTGATCTTCTCTGAGCGGTCAGAAAACTCAGCAGTAAAGTTCCAGAGACTGGTGTGTTACTTCCCTCATTACTGCTGGTGGAGCTACACTGGAATAGGGGATGTCTTTCACCCCAACCTCAGTGTAGGCATGGTGTTGCAGCTATTGTGAAAATGCCAATTCACACTTCCCCCATTTTCGTAATACAGAACAAAGGATCTCAAGTTCGATTGTGCATGAAAGTCACTCCTTATGCTAGCGAAAATTATTTTTCACAGGAAAAAATGGGGCAATTCCACACTCCCAGAATCTTTTAATTGGGAGAATTGATTAATTAATGAAGTGATGTGAAAAAGGCAAGACAATAGACTGAATCTCAGGTCATTTTTAAAGTCATGTTTTCACTACTTTTGCCATTTTTTTGCTACCTACATCAAACCCTCAATACTTTCACAAGGTTCTGATGCCTAACCACACCTTTAGAGCATGCTGCTTGCACTTTGCAGGAGATTCTTTGTTTATCTCCATTATAACTGTTTGACGATATAGCTCTTTTGTCTTCATGAAGCATCGTTTGTGACATTCAGAAAGAGAATGTGTTTTGTTCAGAGGCTTTAATTTACTGCAGGCCTGGATGACAAGTGATTCTCAGAAAAGATTGTCCTTGATGTGTCAGTCCTGTAAGATGAGAACATGTTGCATCTCAGCATTCAGAGAATTTTTATGTCTTGCAAAAATAAGGCAGGACTCTGATATACCTAATTTGGGGTCAATTTCTCGGAGAACTTTGAAGTGAATCTGGACCAGTAATTAACTCTCTAGACAGTAACTTAAGTTTAGTCAATATAACTGTGTTTGATACCATCTCGCCAGCAACTTACTTACATTTCAAGGAGTTGCAACTTCAGAATGACAAAGGCATCCTTGTGACAGATCAGAGTCTGTTAACATCAGCAGTAGCCCAGCAGGTGGCATATGTCACTTGGGCACTGAGAGAAGACATCCTTCTGTTTTCTGTATGCTTCACTTTCATATGCAGAAGAAACTCCCAGTTTGTGGCAGAAGCAGGTGCCATTTTGTACATCAGTCTGTATGCAGAACGTTAGAGTGAGTGTGTGTGTGTACACTGTCTCTTGAGGACTTTATATTTGGTGTTTTCTTAATCTGAAATAAAAATAAACTAGACTGAAAATACATGTTTTTTCTTGGGCGGGGAAAACATAAAACAGGATAGCTGGAGGAATCTTACTTCCAAGTGCTCAAGTCCGTTGCTTGCACTTCTTCAGTAACAAGCAATAGTCTCACTAATAGTAATATTATTATTTATTATCGTGTTAGTACCCAAAGACCTCAGTCGTGACTGGGGCATTGATAGTGGGACTGGTTTACCACTCTGTCAAGTGCGTGATGGCTACCTCAGTTCCGCTCCTCTGGGGACACTCTTCCCTTGGCCAGTTGGGTGATCTGTCCCTCTGGCCAAATCAAAATTCTTCCCTTTCAAAGGCAAATATAGGCTGAAAGCTAAGTATGTGCATAGGTGCTTTGCTGATTATGGATTGTCATAACCACATGCTTAATTGTTCTGCAGCATCTGAGCCATAATGATCTGTAGCTTGTACCATTAGCAGGGTTCAAACCCTGAATGTGCTTGTGCCAAGAGAAGAACCCTGCTAGCCAGCTATTAAAGCCGTGACACCTTCTCAGGATACCCAGGACTGTGAGACGTTGGTTACTCCCCTGCCTCCAGTGTGAGGGAGGCTTGTTTCTGCTTAGCAGGGTGTCAGCTCCCGAGCTCTACCAGCCTGTAAGTCACCCAAGCAGTCTCCTCTGGGCTCTGCCAGCTCTTACCTTGCCTTGCAGGTTAACAACAGGTGAACCCCAGTCTCCGAGGCCCTTCAAAGCATTCCCCTGTTGTGTCCAGCACCTTCCCCGCAGACACTCACAGAAATACAAGGTCTGCTGTCCCCACAGGAACAGTGCACACATCAGCTTGGATGATTCAGCTCAGGATCAGCACCTGGCTTCATAACACAGCACTGAGATACATTTGTAGTGAAAGTAAGGATACTTTTGTTATCAAAGATTCGAGAAAGAGTAAATAAGGATAATGGAAACAACAGGCTACATATAAAACAAAATCATAAAATACTTTCTAGAGATTAAACTTAACAGGCTAACCTCCTGTCTAAAGCAGTTTATCTCCCCCATTGCCCAAAGTCCTCCATGGCTGGCTGAGATCTTGTTTTCATGACTGTAAATGCACTGCCCATTTACTTCCTACGGGCAAGATAAGAGGCCATCTTCTTGCCTTCTTCTTATACCCCCAAAGTTTCATTTTCTCTGCTCAGAAACAGGACAGCCCCTCATTGCTTGTTTTTTTCGGTACACTGCTCCCCTGTTCACTTCACATCTCTCTGACTGTGTGTAAAACAATATCCATTTTGCTCCCTTACAATGTTTAATTTACATCCCAATAGGGAGACAAGTAAATAAATGTACTTTGTCTGATGGAGGACCAGTTTGTCAACTCTGTCTTAATACAGCCCTTAAGAACTTATTTTGAACCTACTCTTTATATAGCATCTATACATACATTTCACAATGATATTAATGACCAGTGTAACCTTGGCTTTCATTTAAGACCTCACATGACATTCTTTGAACCAGAATGTACATGCCAGAATCGTTCCTGTGACACCCCCCCCCCGCTTCCCAGTTGTCATTGAGGGGTTCTTGGGTCACAGAAGTGGATGAGAGGAAGACAGAGTCATAGTCTCCTTGTGTGCTTTAAGTATTGTTGTTATAGTCTAATAATGGAAGGTGGTGGGCTGCTTTGTGGAAAGCAGTAGTGAATGGCAACATTCTGACTTCACTGAGATGAAGGATCTTTCATTTGGAGAAAACACGGTCATTTCTTGCTTGTAATATATGCAGCCGCTAAAATGAATTCTGCGCATGCAATATTGATGTTTCTCCCTGAATTTGTGGACAATGTGCTGATTTTGAGCAGTGCATTGTGTGTTTTGGTTTTCATGGATTTCAGCCTAATCCTCCTGGAATTTTTCTTTTCATATGTTAAGCCAGTTTACAAAGTGGAAATAGTTGTTGGGCTTATTGGGAATGACAGGTTTGGTGTCTTGCACAAGTGGTGCTGTGTGTGATATAACTGTTTGCATTTAGTGGAGACAGTATGAACTAGTAGGACACTCCATTGTGATTACATTAGACAGTGGTTTGCACATTTTCAGTGCAAAGTACCTTGCACTTGGAAAAGCTAACTTGCTTACATAGCTCACTTACATAAGGGTTGACATGGAAATCAGTCTGCATTGCCGACAAGTGCCCAGGAAGTAACTGGGTTTGGAAGTATAAAATAGACTAATTGGTGGTTCAATCTCTATTCAGAACTATTGTTTTTTTAAGTTAAGGGTCAATCTCTCTGCTGGTGGAACTCCACTGATTTCAGTGGAGTTACACCAGCTAAGGGTTGGACCGCAGGACCCTGAAGTTGCTATAATCAGAGATTGTATGTATGTTTTATCGAGAAGAGGTCAAACTTTGT
Source organism: Gopherus flavomarginatus (assembly GCF_025201925.1). Taxonomy (NCBI): domain Eukaryota; kingdom Metazoa; phylum Chordata; order Testudines; family Testudinidae; genus Gopherus; species Gopherus flavomarginatus. The sequence continues at coordinate 208,035 of NC_066620.1, read as the reverse complement.
GTAAGCTCACTTAGGGATGTGGCGGTTCCAGGGCCCAAGAAGGCGGGATTCCCTTTACAGCTGCCTGGACCCCTGCCCACCAGGCATGGCCCTGGCATGGGTAGAGACTGCTGTCCTTTTTAAATCCCTTTCTGCTTATTTTGGTGACTCAGACCTAATTAACTCCTCCTAATTCTTGTTTTACCAAAGGCAGAGCCTCCTTCATCTTCAGGGGTGTATGTATATATAGGAAGCATGTGCAGCTCTCAGATAGTCAGCAAACCCCAATAATATGGTAGTTACATTTTCATCACATAAGGTTTAATTGAAAAAAATGAGACCACATAAAGATAATCCAAGAAATAAAATAAGCCATCTGCTTGGCTGTTGGCTCGACAGCTGTGAGGCTGGGTTAAGCATCATGAGAGAGCAAGATGCCGTAGTTACATGGGAAAGCGAGGGTAGCAGTTGCCTTCCATGTCTGCATCTTTCTCTCTCCCCCAATTCCTGATTGGCTGACCTCTGCTCATCCATCATGCCCGTGGTTCCTTCCTGGCAGAGACAGGCTCTGACATGTAGAAGCCCAGCTCTCTGGACTTCCTCAGAGGCCACAGTCCCAACTGCATCGCTTTAGCATACATCAGTCTGTGGCTGATTCAAACTGGTTTTCCTTAGCTCCTCTCTCTGTACAGAACCAGGTGGTTTCTTCCTATAGGAATGTCATTACATGTTTCAAGTGGATAAAAATATATACCCTGACTTAGGTTCTCAGAAGTGACCAGTGATATTGGAATTCACAAACAGCTTAAAGTGTACTGAGTTGCCGAGGGGAGGGCCCTGGTACTTCTGAAAATCAGTCTCTTTTAAGGTGCTTCTGTTTGGGCTACCAAAAACTAAATCACCCAAAATCAGCAGTCACTTTTGAAAATCTTGGCCGGTATAACTCCACCACAGCACTAACTAATATATTCAAATCTAGTAAGGCAAGGATTTGGTTTTCCTACCAAATATTTAAAAACACATAGAAACTATTTTTGACTCATTCTTCCTTTCCTGACCTGAGCACGTCAGCATAGAATATTAACTATCCTGCTCTAATGGTGGCTGGGCCATAAACAGGAGGTTCCTGCAGCCCTGGCTAACAGGGTTTTTTAGCTCAGGCAATATAGGCTCATTCTTCACGGAATTGTAGTTTCAATCCTGGGTGCTGACTAGCCACCTCGGGGGCACAACATTATAACAGCAGTGGCTGTTAGACTGTGTCCTGAATTAGGGACTGATGCTGCAAAACTGAATCATCCTCAACTCCTACTGAAGTGTCAAAAGAAGCATTTAAATATTCCTTGAACTCGGAGCACCTGTTTTTAGGCCACATTACTCCAATCCACTCCCAAACTGAAATAAAATTCTAACTTGGCCCCACATCTAACCTACCCATTTTGAAACTGCACTAACTTTTAAGAGGGTTTTTGGAGTGAGGGAACCAAATTCAGTTTATGATGGAAACTCAATGGCAGCCTTAACTGTGGATCAGCTGCCACCATTCCAGAACAAACTTATTTTAGGCATTCTTTACACTCCCGATTCCTGACATTTAGCAGTAGGGTTGTTTTTCAGATGGTGGCTCCTGCTGTGTGGTTTGTTCAGTTTTAACTTGGCCAACATTGCTAAATAATGTACAAGCTTCCACAAATTTCCCCTCTTGGCTCTCGCCCATTAAAATGCATCTTGAGAATGCTGACATCATTTCAATACTGGAATGATTCCTCGTGTTTGAGAAGTGTTGTCATGACAACCATAGCTGGTGCATATAAAGAGGGTAAGCTTGCATTTATCTGAAAGGTTACAGCAATTATTACTATAAAGGTAAATCTTATTACAGATAACGGCAGAGTGCATATTTAGTTGCTTAGAGGAGCAAACTGGTTTCCAAAAGCAATTGTATGAGTTCACATTTTCTCTCTCAGGGAAGTGTGTGTAAGAAAGAGGAAAAGGAAGCATGGTTTGAATTTGATCCCTAAGCTTAATACACCAAGTTTCTGCAGTGAGCACTGATGTTGTCTTCATCTTAAATATGGGTAATGGTCATAGAGGCTGAATCATGTATTGCCAGCAAGGTACATTTGCCTAATGCCAGCAGCCTAGCCACTTAAATCGGTATGGTGTGTTACATCTTTCTAGCCTGTGCACAGCTCTGTATTATGGAAGGAGGTGGCTGCAGTTTGCTCTGTTATGAGATATTAAATACAGCACTTAGTATGGTTACTGGCCGCCGTGCAACCTGTGCATGGTTACTGAGCACTCAGACAAAAATAAAATCACTCAGTGTTGCCAACGCAATATTTTATTGTGAGTGTTGTTGTATTTGATGTTTTACTTAAAGCCTCAGTTGCTGGCATCATGTGCTTGCAATGGAATCTCAGTTACCAATTAAAAAACAAAACTGTACGTTTCCTTGAAAAGAGGAGCTGATTGGCTCAGTCGCTGTGGTGCTCATGAGTATGCAGGTACTATTCTGCTGGGGAAAGGTCTGAGCAAACTTAACGAATGTCCCCCGTATATTCAGCTATAAAATAGGTGTTAATAACAAAATGGTATTCACAATGTGATTAAACTGTAACCAGAAGGAAATCTCTGCTACCACTGTTCTAAGATGGTGCTTATTCCCATACTCACATGAAACAGGATGTACTATCCCTCTAAGCCAGCCTTCTGGTCCAGCATCGCCATCCTCCAGATTTCTGCGCAGCCCCTTGGAAAGCTGGAACAGGATAGAGCTGAGCCTGGTGGCTGCATTCAAGGGACAGCACACCCCGTTATACCAGTCCTGGCTTCCAGGCACAAAACCATCTTTTCATGCCACTGAAGTCACCTTGGCATGGAGCAGGAATACCAGAGTGGGTACGTCATTTGGGGATCTTCCCCATTAAACCCCACTCCCTGATGGAATGATTGGGATGAAATCTCACTGTGATTTCGACCCTTGGAGCTGACTCATGTGGGTTTTCCTGCAGAAGGGAGTCATCAGGCCCTGAGAGAGGTCAGTAGCCACATACAGAGTTACTGCAGAGTAATGCTTAGGGAAAATGTCATGCTAACAAACCCCTCGCTGCAGAAGGAACAGTATACTGACTGTAGCACTGCCCTGGTATCATGTGATGTGTGTCATCATGTGCCAGCTCCAGAAAACAAACCCTCCAGCACAAAACAGAAAGAGGAAGAAGCACAGAGCAGAACTCCAGTTATTACTCACCAGACTAGCTGTCCCACATTCCCTGGTGCACTACGCTGAGAATGTTTTCCCCTAGTGTTAAACAGAGGGAATCTTTCAAGGCACCATGTGAAAGTCGTCTAGCTGTCAGACTCCCTGCTCTGTGCAGGTCTGTGAAAACTGCGGCAAAATCTTGAAAACAGTATGTAATAAAATAATATTTTTTTAAATACTTTCTCCATTACCTAATAAATAACTAAACTAAGCAAGTCAGCAAAATACCAAGGGAAAACCCTACAAGCCAGAATGCAGGTAAAATGCAGGTAAATGTTTAAGATCTAATCACTGCAGTGTGTTTTCTTTGAATAATTAATATTAAAATACTACCATTCCTTTTATACGTTTGAAAAATGTAAGAGTACATCTCTTTTGACCTTTAGAGTGGCTTAGGGTGCAGCATGCATCTCACAAATAGGTACTTAGACAGCAGTAGATAAATCAGGCATGTTCAACCTTCAGGCAGTGCTCAACCATACGCAATCTGCCTTCAGCTCAGCAGAGCCACACGGCAGAAAACAAAACAATTACAAAGAGCTTGAAGCATGTTCTCAGCACTGTCATGTTAATATTTTCCAGACCAGCTACAAAACAGATAAAATAGGAGGCATGGGGTTGTATTTCCAAAAGCACCTACGTGATATGGGAGCCCCCATCCATTTGACTGAGATCTGGCCTACACGGATTTATAGTGTTACCAGTATACACATGTCAGTTAGGCTTGTGGCATTTCCCCCCAGCATAGTTACACTGGTAAAAGCCCTGTGTAGACACAGTTATAGTGGTATAAAGGTGCCTTGTACCAGTAACTCAGTTCATTTCCTGACCCAGAATGAGCTATACTAGGCCTTGTCTAAATTACCGTGGTAAGTCGACCTAAATTACGCTACTCCAGCTATGTGAATAATGTAGCTGGAGTTGACGTAGCTTAGGTCGACTTACCGCAGTGTCTTCACTGCGCTGCGTTGATGGGAGACACTCTTTGGTCAGTTTAGCCGGTCTTGACTATATCCGCTAAATTGACCCCTGCTGCATTGATCGCAGCAGTAAGTGTAGACATGGCCCTAGTGCAAGTCCTTTTGTACTGGTATAACTGCCTCTGCAATAGGGGCATTGTACCATCTCAACTCTGCTGGGATAAAGCAGCAGAACTTGTAAGTGTAGACAAGCCCTGTGGCACTCAGGTCCAGATCTTCAAAGGTATTTAGGTGCCTAACTCCCACTGAAATCAAGGGGAACTCTATCCTTGAAGATCAGGACCTTAAGAGCCTGAATCTTATTGAAAATCAGGGGTCCTAGGCTCCTATATGCCTCTGTCACTACTGAAAATGGGTTTTAGGCTCCTACATCACTTAGGTGCTTTTGAACATTTTACCCTAGCTCTGATGGGGAAGGAAGGGTAGAGAATCCCATGCACTCTGGTCAGACAGTCCCCTGGTTGGTTGTTGAACCACAGAACTCTGAGAGGATAATCCAGAGAGAAATTCACTGGACCACAGAAAAGCACTGGTTAGGGCAGGCTGCTTCATGCTACAATTGTAGAAACCCCCCAAAGCAGCATTTTTGCTACAGCCCATCGCAGCGAATTGGGCTTAATACAAAAGAAATGGAACAGCATTCCAGTTGGCATCTGACAACACTTTACAGGGCAGTGCCAGTTTCCAGAAAGCACGGCCATGCAGTGACAGGCCTGGCAAAATGGGCTCCATCAATCTGACAGGAGTGGTGATGAGAGGCTGGTGGGAGAGGAAGGGATCAGAGGGAAATGTTCTGCAGTGTCATCTTGCATTCGGAAAGAGCCATTTGTTCCTTGAGGGACCCTGCACAAACTTCATTACATGGGAGCAAACTAAACTCTGAGTTCTTTCCTCCCAGTGCAGGCACCAAAATGCAAGGGTGTAAGCAAAGGCAACATTGGCATCCACCTGCAGCTGGCTGTGAAAATTAGATGAAAACCATTTTCTGTTGAAAAATGTCCATCAAAATGTTTTTGCAAACAGCGCTCCATCACCACCCCACCACCCCTCTCCTAGCACTAGCTGACTACCACAAGAGGAAGGATTGCCCGGTGCGTAGATCACTACCCTGGGACTTGGGTTCAATTCCCTGCTGTGCCAAACACGCCCCCCGTGTGACTTTGGGTAAGTCACTCTTTGCCCCAGTTCCCCCTCTGTAAAATGGAGGCCATAGCACTGCCCTCCCTCTCCGGGGCATTGTGAAGATGAATGCATCAGTGACTGTAACTCGATGCTTGGATACTGTAGTAATGGGGCCCATAGAGAGATACTATCCAGTGTGCGTACAGCAGTGCTTGCAAGTAGCAACAGAAGTAGCATCACTCTGCAGTGAACAGTCTGACATGGATTTGTGATTGATTATGAGTGTTCAGTTAACCTCCCCTACCCCAAGCTATCACAATATTCAGCCACTCCAACATACTAATCCTCCTTCTATCAAACTCCCTCTCAGGGCACTCATCAGAGAACAACACATCCCCCTGCTTTCTCTGACCTTCTCACTTGTCATTAAGTTATTAAATAAAGTCAACTATAGGCCTAATTCAGCAGATGTAGGCACATGCCGACTGTAAGCTACCAGCAATCCCACAGGCTTCAGTGAAACTATTCACAAGCTTCAAGGTAGGCGAGTGCTCAGATACCTTGCTGAAATGGGTTCCAAATCTCAGACGCAGTGTTAACATCACTATGCACATCCGCCAGACGAAGGGTGCAGAGCTGATCACACACTCCACATTACTTATATAGAAGTTTGAGGTTTCTCTGTTTACATTATGAGTCTCCACAAAGCACATCAGCTATGCAATATTTCTGCACTGAGTACACGTGTTGTTCAGATGTTCGTATGCACAGTTCCATGTCTGTTCATACTGTCACATAATGAAGTAACAAGCTCCTCTATCCTGCTCCAGAGTTCCTCAGCCAGTTTTCATTCATTTTTCAAGCAGATCTGTTAATTAGTTTGTGAGTTCATCATTTTTAAGTGGCCCCTTTAAGAATACTTTTCAGTGAGTTTGACTTCTTTGGATCTTTCTCTTAGGTACTTCCCTGGCCCCCATTACCATCTTGCAGTCCTTGAGGTATGTATTTATCCCTGTCACGCCCCTGAGAGCAGGGCAGTGCTGCTGTCCCCCTTGTAGAGAGGAGGAACTGAGACATAGTGACTTGCCCCAGGCCACGCTAGCAAAGTCTATGGTATAGCAATAGGCTACTACAGATTCTGGACGCCATGTCAGAGTTTCCAACATGCAGGACAGTTGTGGTACTTCCCAGCTCGTGAACACTACTAGAGTTACCTTTGTGTGTTCCTGTTTGGTGGGATGGGGGAGGTTAACTGAACAAACATAAATAAGCAAAGCGATGTCAGACTGCTCACTGCAGTCTGATACTTCCATTACCACCTGCAAGTACAGCTGTACACACACTGAGCAGATGTCCATGCGCTAGCTCTGCTCAAGCTAGCGCTTAAAAACAGCTGTGTTGCCATGATGGCATGGGCACTAGCTCAGTCTAGTCATCTGAGTACGTACCTAGCCCAAATCGCCACCCCATGCTGCTATGGCCACACTGCTATTTTTAGTGCACTAGCATGAGCAGAACTAGCACATGTACATCTCCCTGAGCTGAGAACTTGTGGCTGCTGTGCAGGCAGGGCCTTGGAGAGGACAAAGTCACCCTGAAAACACAGTGAGGAGAATGGGTTACAGACCCATCTGGAAAATGGTGCCAGGGAAGGGGGCGAGGCTCATAGGTGCATGGGACAGGATCAGACCCAAGGTAGTCTAGTTCAGTGTCTCTCTGACACTGGCCAGTGCCAGATGCTTCAAAGGAAGGTGCAAGGACCCTGCAGGTCTGAGCCCCATGGAGAGCTGATCCTAATTGTCTTTAGCCCTGAAGGATGAGGTCTTCTGTCCCTCCCATATTTCGGTTCAAGTCGCAGTGCCTGGTGGCCTAAGGAAGCAGTGTTCTGGAACCTCATAGGGCTGATGGGGAATTTTTCCCTCTAGTTTTGTCTGATTTTTCCTGTTATTGCCTTTTAGTTGGTTGTGAATGAGTTTTTACAATATTTGTTCTGTCGAAAAAGAGAAGCTCTGATAAGTTCCTCACCATATTGGGGATACTCCGGGCAGTTCGTGCCCACCCCATCTTCCTCCGTCTATTGCCAATCCCTGATTCACCAGGAAACAGTAGCAACATAGTTACAATTAAGTCATTAAACTACAAAAAGCATTCTAAAAAATCACAGCACGTAGGTACCAGTGCATCACTTCAATTAACCAACGCAGTCTGAGTCCTAATGGAAATCAAGGGCCCTATCCTCATCTGGTGAAAATCACTGTCATTCCATTGAAATTCCATAGACAATCGGCATTGCAGTCGGTGGAGTTGACACTGCTTTACACAAGCAAAAGATCTATCCCTCTTGATAAGGAGAGAGTAAATCCAAGGTTGACCATACTTCAAATCCATAGAGACTTCACTCTGAAAGTGAGAGTGGGCGTTCATGTTCTGTAAGATGATGATATATAGCGTATCACAGCTTTGGCTTACTGCAGCTGTAAGTGTCTCTCCTCTGTCTGGGAGAGATGGCTAGTTAATAGAGAGAGCAGGATTGAAAGCCTCATCCAGGGGTACAGCAAGAATCTCATGTTTCTGGCACATTGTCCAAGGATTTGTTGCAGGCTGAAGTGTCCTTGCCTGACACCAATCAAGCCTTGTTCAGGTCAGAGGGAAAGGAGACGAAGTGTTTGGAGCTGAGGACTGAATACCAAGGAGATGGATTTTGCTGAGCTGGCTTGGCTGATCCGCATTAACAGTGTAAATCCTTCAGAGAGAGGCAGCGGCGTTGGATGAATAGTAAACCCATGGCTCCTGGTCCACCGCCAATGTTTGGGGTCCAGTTTTCAGGCTAAATTGGCACACCCAGCACCATGCAGAGATGTTTCAGTTGCATTTAAATGCTTGAACTGATGTTTCACGAGCTGGTTTAGGGGTCTAAAGGCAGAAGTGAGCTCACTCATGGATGTGCCCGGAGGTGAAAACTAGGCTCTTTGTGTGATGGGGCCTGACTTGGAGCCCATTGACATGAATGGCAAAACCCACATTGACCTCAGTGAGCTTTGGATCAGGCTCATAAGGAATCTTATAAGAGAAAGAGGAACAACGTGCTTGTAGTCTCTCTTCTTTGTTTTTTGAGGGTAAAATATCCAGCCATTCTCTCCCGTTACATGCTCAAGTCTCTCCGATACCTGAGGATAAGAAATTCTGCATCAGTAAATTCAGGTTAAGCCAAAGGTGGGAGAGGAGAACTCCCAAAGCATCTGTCACCCCAGGTGAATGCTCTGGGCCAGGTTCTGGGCAGCTTACTGCCATGTGCATTGGCCAAACAAGATTTCGGATTGCATGGTGCAGTATGAATGCCTCGCACTCTGATTGTCAGACCTCAGTTCTCTTTGCTCAGTAAAGGAGATTGAGACCACAGCTGGGTAATCCGTCCAGAATGTAATTAGAGGAAATCCTCTGTTCTTCAGACCATTTACCAGCATTACGACAATTAATTCTGGGACAAGGATTTCTCTTGGAAACAGAGACAGCGGGAACAGCTATATGGGAGGGAGGGATAGCTCAGTGGTTTGAGCATTGGCCTGCTAAACCCAGGGTTGTGAGTTCAATCCTTGAGGGGGCCATTTAGGGATTTGGAGATTGGTTCTGCTTTGAGCAGGGGGTTGGACTAGATGATCTCTTGAGGTCCCTTCCAACCCTAATAATCTATGATTCTATAACTCTGTTGCTGGGTGACAGTCCAATATTTAATTTCTTCAGATCTCTCCTCTTGGGTATCTGGCCAAACAGAATCTCTTAGAGATGTTGGGATTGGTCAGTTCAGCCAGCTCTCTAGAGCTGCTCACATCCATTCTTACTCAAAGCAGCCAGGTCAGGCCATTGAATGCGGGACAGCAGTTCTGGCATTGGAGAGTCAGGGAGAAGATCTGGGGCCTGTTCCCAGCTCTGCCACTGAGATGCCATGTGATCTCAGGTGGAACAGTGCCCTCTCTGTCTTAGCTATGTAGATTGCACGCTCTTTAGAGAGCAATCTGTCTTTCCATGTGTATGTATGGCAAAATGGGGTCCTGATTCTGCTGGGACTTCTCTAGCGTGTATTACGCAGGAGGTCAGACTGGATTGTCACCATAGTCCCTTCTGGGCTTGGCATGTATAAATCTATGTAACTCTGCTATTAATAAAGCATACTTGGTTATTATTTGGACTGCAGTAGCACTGAGCAGCTCCAGCCCCATTGTGCTAGGCCCTGCAAACATGACAAAAAGATGGTCCCTGCCCCATAGAACTTGCAATCAAAGGAATTCATGGTTCATAAAAGATTTGAGGGATATTAGTTTTGAGTAGAGTTTTTCAGTTGAAGTCCTGTTAAATAAAATCTATTGCATTAATATAATATAGACTCTGGTTCCCTCTTCTGCTGCTTCTGGAGACATTCTTGGGACTAAAGAGATTCTGGGGGCTAAAATCTGTTCTCCAGACACGTGAACGTTTACTGTGTCATAATTACAGCATCTCCCTTTTTATTCACCATGGCATAGCAGCAGCCTCAAGACACACAGGGATAGACAGGTTCTTGTTAGAACTAACAGTCTTAGCTGGTATGACCTAGGGTGTTGGTAATGGGACATGGAGGCTTTCCCCGCTACCTTGCAGCTCCCAAGGTAATTGAGTGCAGACAGGTGTCAATGAGCTGTTACCAATGGCTTGTGTGGGATGAGTGTCTAGTGCACAACTGTCTTCAGTCTGAAATCCATCATGGCAATTGGCAGTAATTGGCCCCTGATGAGCATTAGCAAACCAGAGACCCAGGACTGAGTGGGGCCGCAGGGAATGATCAGTCCTGTCAGCCCAGCGGTGCATATCAGAATGTAGACAGGTCACGGCTCCCCACTCCCCTGGCTCTGCCCACAGATTGTTAACAGCAACAAGGAGAAATATGGACAGTGAACAGAGGAAAGAATCAACCACAAACAGCAAATGCCATTTCCCGTCCAGACCCTAGGTCCCTTCTGCATCCCAAAGGTACTGCCTCACTTCCTGAGCTCCTTCAGGCACAGGACACACACACGGTGTGCTGCCATTAAATGTCTGGTTCTATGGCGAATAATGGACAGTACACCATGTGTTCACCTTAAACCTCCAGACAGTCATGGAAAATGAGTAAATTCCCAAGAATCAAACATTTTGTCTGAAAACAACTGGCCAGCAGAAGCCATTCTTCCAATAGCATTTTATGCCCTGACTACTTTGGCCGGCTCTAGTTTAAAGTTCTGAGCTTCATAACAATTTTTGATTTCTCTCAGCAAGAAGTTTCTAGCATTGGTTTGTTCCTGTAGAGTGGAGCTTGTGAACACAGATATCTCAAAACCCAAGCCTGCAGTGAGCTCTGCACAGACAGATGTCTAACCCAGGAGGGCTTCTCAGGAGTGCTGGGGCTCTGCCCACTCCAAGCTCCCTGCAAGACCAGGGTCTGGATCACCATCATCATTCACTTGCTTTGCTGCTATGTACTGGTTTTCAGGTGACTGTCATTTTCAGGGGCACAGTCAGCTGTGAACATTATTTTCCACAGCTCATTAATCCAAAGAGTCTTTATAGGAAGTGCGGGTTATGCCACCACCATCACTGAAATCACCCAACACCTGCAAGCTTTAAAAGCAAAAAGCAAATGTGAGAGATTTAATGTTCAGTTTCCATCACTGAGGTTTTCATTGATAACAGATGACAAATAGATCCAAATCCCACTACCATCCCTTGACAATAGGTGGCATCTCACTTGGTGAGTAGTTCAGCTGAAATGCAGAGTACAGTACTGCTTGTGAGCATGTATGGCAGAATCCAGGGCAGAGTGAAGGAGCGTATCTGGAAATAGGCTGTGCTGTATTTGGGATTGTGAGGGGGTATTTTTCTTTTCATCTATGTCGGGAACTAACCCATTACAGAACCAAAATGATGGAAAATTAAAGAAGAAAGTAGATATATGAAAATAAGCTGCTATTTTAGTGCGTCGATTGACTTACACAGTTCTTGCAGTGTTGTTATTTGTACTGCAGTAGCACCTGGGAGCTCTACTCATGGCCTAGGACCCGCTGTGCTAGGTGCTGTACAAACACAGAACAAAGAGCTTGGACATTATAATCTAAGTAAATATTCTTGACTCTTTGGGGTAGCAGTTTGGTCCTGTCATGCATGGACATGTAACTTGCCCAGGTGACTCCAAAACTCTATTTTGTAGCTGGACTCTGCATAGGAGAGAGGAGGGGGTCTCTACCCACAAGAGAGAGTCTATTTAAGCCCAGGGAAGACCCCTCCATTTTGTCTTCAGCTGGCTAAAGAGAGGGCCTCTCCACCCCCAAAGATACCTGAAAAAAACTGGAACAAAGGACAGTGACTGCAAGGAGTGTGAGTGGTTGCTGGACCCAGACTATAAGGAGATTAGTCTGTAAAAGGAGGAAGCATTCTGAAACTGGTGAGGGTCTTATCTGTATTCAGTTTCTTACTGTATTAGACATAGACTTGCATGTTCTATTTTATTTTACTTGGTAGTTCACTTTGTTCTGTTTGTTACTACTTAGAACCACTTAAGTGGTACTTTCTGTATTTAATAAAATCACTTTTAACTTATTAATTAACTGAGTATGTGTTAATACCTGGATGGGCAAACAGCTGTGCATATCTCTCTATCAGTGTTACAAAGGGCAAACAATTTATAAGCTTTATACAGGGTGAAACAAAGGTATTTGGGTTTAGACCCCACTGGTAGTTGGGCATCTGAGTGTTAAAGTTAAGAACACTTCTATAAGCTGCTTTCAGTCAAGCCTACAGCTGTTAGGGGACGTGATTCAAACCTGGGTCTGGGTTTGCAGCAGGCTAGCAAGTCTGGCCCAAACCAGGCAGGGCACTGAAGTCCTAAGCTGACAGGGCAGGAAAGCAGGGGCAAAAGTAGTCTTGACACATCAGGTGCCAGCCCCAAGGAGGGTTCTGTGATCCAGCCCGTCACAGATGCAAATTCTGGTATTTGCAGGGATCTGAATATCTTCACTTGGGCTCATCTCTGCCTTTGATCCTTCTCTGCGCAGTCCTGTTTTCTCATCTTTCCTCTTTCCATATAACTTGTGATTTATCAACATTTGCAGCTTCCTTAGAGAGGGAACCCAGGCTTAATGACTTCAATAACTCGCACAGGTAAAGGTAAGCATGGGCTTAAGGCTCTGCAAGATTGGAGTGCTAGTTTTCAAGGATAGCATTACAACCTGCCTGCAGCTTTTTCTGAAGTAGCAGAGGTCTGTGGTACATTTTGGTATCTACAGTACATGTGTTTGCTATGTATTTTCGATGCACTTTCTATGTACCCTTGCTGGCAACTTATCCTGTGCACTATTAAGCATCTGATGGACTGAGCAGTGATACCAGATGGAAATTTGGGATTTAATGTGCCAAGATGATGATAATTTCAGTCTCCAAAAGCTAGGATTGTTAATGCAACAAAATGTCACTAAATACAGCCAATGTGCTCCTGGAATCCTGAAGGAAAGCCTTGTCAGGCAGTGGTGATTGTACAGTGTGATTCCCTCTCCCCTGGAATAGCATATGTCAGACAGTATGCTGGAGAAGATCAAACTGCAGTGACGTAAAAATAGAATTTTCAGTACATTTTGGAATATGGCTTCTGTATTTTGTTTTTTCCTCCAAGAATTAAAAACAAGTTGCGTCAGAGTGAATGATGCACTTGATAGAGAATGAAAATCTGGTTGTACATCACACCTGGGAAACTTGATTGGCACGATTGTACTTGTTTCTGCTCTGTAAAGAGAAGAAGGAAGCAACCCAACTTTTGTACAAAACTCAAATTAGACCATTTTTCAGGTTTGAAAACATTTGGAGAGCTCTCTTAACATGATTTCCTAATTCTTCATATCTCCTTGGCTCCAGTGGTGACTGGTGAGAGAAATGCCAGAAGAGTAGGAGTAAATTTGTTCTTGCAAGTCTCATAGCGGTGTGGCTGGAAGCAGGAAGTACTAGAAACCTCAATTGTACATCTTTCCATGCAATGATCCACAGAGCCAAAAGGGTCAGAGAATTTGGAATCCAGCCTGTGATCTAGAATGCAGAGGCAGCATAGTTCAAGAGGTCTGTATTACACCTGGCTCTGCCACCAACCATTTGTGTGTTCTTGGGCAAGTCACGTCATTGCTCTGTCCCTCTGTTTCACTTCCCACTCTGTCTTGTCAATTTAGACTATAAATTCTTTGGACAGGCACTGCCTCTTGCATGCCGCATTTGTATCGTGACTAGCCCAGGTCAGCTGAGGCCTCTCTGGATATGTCTACACTGCAATAAAAGACCTGCAGCTGGTCTGCACTGGCGGAGCTATAAAACTGCAATGGAGACATTTGGGCTGGAGCCCAGGCTCTGGGACCCTTTCTCTTTGTGGGGTCTCAGGTTCCTGGGCCCAAATTCAGCCTGAACACCTCCACTGCAGTTTTATAGCTCCACTAGCCCAAGTCTGCTGTGAGTTTTTATCACAGTGTAGACATATCCTACATGCTACTGTGACAGCTGTCATCTTAGCCAGCATACCAGGAACTGAACCAGATACCTGGAGAGCTGAAAGCATGGCCCTTTGCAGCTTGAGTTAAACAACCAGGCTCTGTAGAGCCTCAAGTACAGAAGGGGCCGCGTAGCACATGCTGTCCCACGGATTATACTATCGCAACATTAACAGCAATGAGATGATCCCTGTGCCATGGGCGGGGAGCGAGAGGCCTGAGCCCCACCTCCTAGGAAGCAGGTGAGGTAAGAGCAGCAATGTCACTATAAAGCAGGCCTCCCTTCCTAGCTTAGCCGCTTCTGGGGAGGGTCTTATACCACACACATCACTGCGGTATCTGTGCACCTCCTCCTCAAGCTTTAGTGTATTTCTCCTCACAGCACCCCGTGAGAGAGACACAGGCAATCATCCCCATTGTAGAGATGAGGACAGAGAGACTAAGTGACTTGTCCAAGGTCCCAGAGCAAGTCTGTGGCAGAGCAGGGAGTCAAATGAGTTGTCATAAACAGATAGTTAAAGGTTTATGTCTCTTACCTGTAAAGGTTTAACAAACAGGGACCCCAAACACCTGACCAGAGGACCAATCAGGAGACAAGATAGTTTAAAATCTCGTGGGAGGGAAGCCTTTGTTTGTGGGATTTGGGTTTGGCTTTGTTCTCTCTGAGCCCTGGACGGGGCTAGAGGTGTAACCAGGTTTCTGCCAATCTCCCTGCTACAGTCTCTTATCTGTTCAGAATTGTAAGTAGAAAAGGCGGTCATAGGCTTTTAATTTGTTTTCTTTTTCATTTGCATATGTGTACTTGCTGGAAGTAGCTTAAATTGTGTTTCTGCTGGAGAAAGTTTCTTTCTATTGTTTATCAGTTGAAAGACCCTGTAACTTTTTACCATCTAAAATGCAGAGATAAACCTGTTACTTTTTTCTTTCTTTTTTTATTAAAAGCTTTGCTTTAAGACCTGTTTGAGTGTTTTCTCCTAGTTAAGGCTCAAAGAAGCTTGAGTCTGTATTGCCTGAGGGAGGGAATGGTAAAGTTCCTCTTTGTGTTAAGTATCAGAGGGGTAGCCGTGCATCTGAAGAAGTGGGTATTCACCCACGAAAGCTCATGCTCCAAAACGTCTGTTAGTCTATAAGGTGCCACAGGATTCTTTGCTGCTCTTTGTGTTAGATTCACGGAGTTGAATCAGGTGATCTCCTAGTGTTCCCAGGGCGGGAAGGAGCTGGGGAGGAAGGAGGGAGGGGGAAGGAAATGGTTTATTCCCCTTTGTTGTGAAACTCAAGGAATTTGGGTCTTGGGACCCCCAGGGAAGGTTTTGGGGGGAGACTAGAGTCGATCAGGCGCTCTACTCTAAGTCCTGATTGGTGGCAGCCTATCAGATCTAAGCTGGTAATTAAGCTTAGGGGAATTCATGCTAATACCCATATTTTGGACGCTAAGGTCCAGAATTGGGAATTATATTATGACATGGGTCTCCCAAGTCTCCCCATCCACTGGGTCATACTGTCTTCCTTTGTGCATTCCATGGCCCCTCTGCAGCCACAGAGCCAGGCCGCCTTGATTCTCGGGAGGCATTTCAGCAGTGGTGAGGCCTGGGAAGTACTTGGCCTTGAGTTCGGAAAGGTTCCACTAAACTTGCTCCTCCTTTATCCCTAGATAGAAATTAAAGCGTGCGTTGCAATGGGAAATGCTCCTCTTACAGTATTTGTCATGTATTACCTTGCTCAGATAACCCAGTTTGTTGCTCATTATTTGGCATCCTCTGCTCTTTAGTCCTATCTGGTTCTGCAAGATGTCAGCTGAGTTATAGATTTGCATGATTTGAAAGTGTGACAGGGAAAGGAACTGACCTCCCTCTAAGGGAATCTATTTCTGAGACTTCCCTGGAGGAAGGAATGTGTGTTTCCTTTCCTTTCTAGCTTTGCTAATGGGACTGAGAGCAGAGCTCTGATTTTTTTTTTAATTTTAATAATTAATTTTCAATTATTTTTTCCACCTGAGGACAATGGCTTCTTGGGTTGAAGTAAGATAGATTAGCACTGTGTTGCCGATTAGTGTAAGAGAGACGACAGGAACAGGCAATGTACTAGCAAGTCTACATATCAATTAGGACAGAGTTTCTCAAACTTCACTGCACCGCGACCCCCTTCTGACAACAAAAATTACTAAACGATTCCAGGAGGGGGCACCGAAGCCTGAGCCTGCCCAAGCCCTGCTGCCCCAGGTGTGTATGGGTGTGGGGGGGCAAAGCCTGAGCCTGCCCAAGCCCTGCTGCCCCAGGTGTGGGGGGCGGGGGGGCAAAGCCCGAGCCTGCCCAAGCCCTGCTGCCCCAGGTGTGTATGGGTGTGGGGGGGCAAAGCCTGAGCCTGCCCAAGCCCTGCTGCCCCAGGTGGAGGGGGAGCAAAGCCTGAGCCTGCCCAAGCCCTGCTGCCCCAGGTGGAGGGGGAGCAAAGCCTGAGCCTGCCCAAGCTCTGCTGCCCCAGGGGTGTGTGTGTGGGGGGTGGGGGGGCAAAGCCTGAGCCTGCCCAAGCCCTGCTGCCCCAGGTGTGGGGGGCGGGGGGGCAAAGCCCGAGCCTGCCCAAGCCCTGCTGCCCCAGGTGTGTATGGGTGTGGGGGGGCAAAGCCTGAGCCTGCCCAAGCCCTGCTGCCCCAGGTGGAGGGGGAGCAAAGCCTGAGCCTGCCCAAGCTCTGCTGCCCCAGGGGTGTGTGTGGGGGGGGTGGGGGGGCAAAGCCTGAGCCTGCCCAAGCCCTGCTGCCCCAGGTGTGTGGGGGGGGGCAAAGCCTGAGCCTGCCCAAGCCCTGCTGCCCCAGGTGTGTGGAGGGGGCAAAGCCTGAGCCTGCCCAAGCCCTGCTGCCCCACGTGTGTGTGGGGGGGGCAAAGCCTGAGCCTGCCCAAGCCCTGCTGCCCCAGGTGTGGGGGGGGCAAAGCCTGAGCCTGCCCAAATCCTGCTGCCCCAGGTGTGGGGGGGGGGCAAAGCCTGAGCCTGCCCAAGCCCTGCTGCCCCAGGTAGAGGAGGAGCAAAGCCTGAGCCTGCCCAAGCCCTGCTGCCCCAGGTGTGGGGGGGGGGGGCAAAGCCTGAGCCTGCCCAAGCCCTGCTGCCCCAGGTGTGTGTGGGTGGGCAAAGCCTGAGCCTGCCCAAGCCCTGCTGCCCCAGGTGTGTATGGGTGTGGGGGGGGCAAAGCATGAGCCTGCCCAAGCCCTGCTGCCCCAGGTGGAGGGGGAGCAAAACCTGAGCCTGCCCAAGCCCTGCTGCCCCAGGTGTGTGTGGGGGAGGAGGGGGCAAAGCCTGAGCCCCACCGCTCCAGGCAGGGGGCCAAAGCTGAAGCTCAAGGGTTTCAGCTCCAGGCAGGGGCCTGTAACCTGACCCCACTGCCCAGGGCTGAAGCCCTTGGGCTTTGGCTTCGGCCTGGGCAGTGGGGCTCAGGCTTCAGTCCTAGGCCCCAACAAGTCTAAGCCAGCCCTGGCGACCCCTTTGAAAGGGGGTCCTGACCCACTTTGGGGTCCCCACCCATAGTTTCAGAACCGCTGAATTAGGAGAATGACAGAGCTGGAAAGATCAGAGTCAGTTTAAGAGGTGGGCCCATTAAGCCAGTAGATATTTTCCCATTGACTTCCGTGAAGGTGGGATTTCATCCAAGATGCATAATATTCCGTTATACAAGCACAGGATCCAATGCCCATTGGAGTCAGTGGAAAGATACTTGCAGACTTCAAGGGAGACTGGGGCAGGACAGTGACAGGCACTAAAGCCTCAGTGAGGGTGTGTGAACTTCATGAAACTTTCTCATGAAAACCAAGGAATGTGAAAAGTTTGTGGAACAAAGGCCCTTAGTGCATCATGTTCCACTTCTCTGCGTCTTTTACCGTGCACGAAAGAGTGCCTGTAAATTGGCTTAATGGACTATTTCATGCCTCTCTCTGAATGTCGCAGTCCACGCATGTGTCACCCACAACAGTGACTAACAGTTACATTACAGACCTGGGTTTATAGTTTCACATTCTGCTGTCAGTTCATTGCGATCAGGTATGATTTGCTTGTCAGCTGATTAGAAGGAAAGCCAATCTGTTCACTTTCCTTCCCAGCAGAAATTATCTTTCTCTTTTAGCAGCTGTCAGAAATTTGAAAAATTAAGCCACTAAGTGCAGAAAAGCATTGCTTGTTGAAGAGCTTTGTGCTAAAGAAAAATCCAGTTAAGCAACCGTGCTTTTTTTTCGGTTTCTCAGCAAATGCTTGCTATGGTTTGTGCAACTAATAATGCAGGCAAGGTGTACCGAACTGCCCAAATATAGACTTGTCAGATATTTGGACATCAGCACTCAGCTTACTACATCCCATTTTCTGTAGCTACAAAAGACGCAAATATTCAAGCTCTGTAAAAAGGGCTATTATTTCTAACATTATAAACCAGTAAAACTGTATGTGCTTCTGCTTTAACTACTATGGATTGGGAATGTCAGTCTAGACAGTTTGTTTGCATTATGTAAACCACATAAATGTAACAAATAGAATCTATTGCACCTGTCAAAGTTTTATCTGGGTTATGCAGTTAGTTACTAGTGTTTTTAATAGCACACAACTCTTGCGTAGAATTGTGCCATACCTACTCTGTAATTTCTTTTCAAAGCGAAGCAAAATACTTAATGACACCGGGAAGGTATATCAATCACTTGTTTTCACCTTGTCTTATAACACAAGGACAAGATGATGTTCAATGAAGCTGGGAGTGGTAAATTGAGAACTGATAAATGCAAATACATTTTTCACACAACATAGAAGTGGCCTGTGCCACAAAATAGTGTTGAAGCTAAGCATTCAGAAGGATTTAAAAAAGGGTTGGGCAGTTATATGTATAATGAGAATATCCAGGTTTATCATAGTACATATAGGAATATAGAAGGAATACAAACCCCTCATGCTTCAGGGCTTCAACCAGTGTCTAACTACACCTGGTCTACAATTTTTGAGAAGTCATCTGCTTCAGAGATAAAATGTAATATTTATTATGTATTTTGATGTGCTGAATTCAAATATGACCATTAAAACAACTGATTGGCTACTGTTTCTAAGATATTTAAGTTTTTACATTTTATGTCTATGTATATTGTGTAGATAGTAGAGTTTTAATCATAAATTGTAAACCTAGGTCTTTTCATGTGTTTATGGTTGCTTTACATGATAATATTTCACCTGTCCTGTTTATGGAACACTTTAAAAATCAGCAAAAGGTTTATATAAATAAAATTTATTATGAAACAAAAGACAAAAAACTATTATGTACATAGTTTAGTCCTATTCAGTGTCTACTTGGCGCTTCTTGGCTTGTCTCTTGTATTCATTAAATGGATCATCTCTTGTCACTGTCCAGCAATAGTCTGCAAGCCTTGATGGGCTCCATTTGCCCTGACAGCCTGCCAGGAGATTCCACTGCTGTAGTCTGGAGTCCAACAGCTCTGCCTTACTCTTGGGTAGTTCCAAATCCCTGACAAGGTCATTCAGTTCACCTTGTGTTATGAGGTGTGTTTCAGAGGAGGAGGATGGGAGAAAATGTGGGTCCTGTGACATTGATGGTTCAGGACCAGAAATTTCATCCTCTTCCTCTTCCTCGTCTGACTCAAGTGAGAATGATTCTGGTGCATCAGGAACCAGCAGTCCTTCTCCGTGGGGTACTGGGCGTATAGCTGATGGAATGTTTGGATAATGCACAGTCCACTTTTTCTTCTTTGACACACCTTTCCCAACTGGAGGCATCATGCAGAAGTAACAATTGCTGGTATGATCTCTTGGCTCTCTCCAAATCATTGGCACTGCAAAAGGCATAGATTTCCTTTTCCTGTTCAACCACTGGTGAAGATTTGTTGCACAAGTGTTGCAGCATATGTGTGGGGCCCACATCTTGTCCTGATCTCCAATTTTGCAGCCAAAATAAAGGTGATAGGCTCTCTTAACCATAGTGGTTATACTGCGCTTTTGTGATGCAAAAGTCAATTCACCACAAACATAGCAGAAGTTATCTGCACTGTTCACACAAGTACGAGGCATCTCTGCGCACTTTGGCTAAACAGAAATGTGTCCCTTTGCAAAATCAAACACTGACAAATAAGAGAGCACGGCACTGTATGATTTCTAGAGCTGATATAGGGCAATTTGTTCAGCAGAGTGATGTAAGCTTCATTATGATTGCATCATCCATGACTTCTAGGAATAACATGATGCAATTCATATCATGTATGACGCAATACCAGCTTCAGATTGCATCATTCATTGTTTTGCCTAAAAAGCAAGTACTGTCCAAACCCAGTCATAGATTTATTCATAGATCCAGTCAAGATGTATTTCAGTCATTTCTGGTTTAAATTGAGATCCCTTCCCTTTATAATTCACTTATCCTCCGCCATTCCCAAGTCAAGGGTCGTGTATACTGACCCAATAGCATATCTTGAAAACTAGAGCCAATCAACAATTTTAAGCATCATTTTCATTCTCAGTGACCCAGAATTAGTAAAGTTGGACTACATTTATTTCAGAAACATTTTGGCTGTAGAGCAGTGCTATTGGGGATCAGGAGAAACTTTCACTGGGGGAAGGTTATCCCATACTGCCTAATGCAAGGTTTCTTCCCCTGAAGCAGCTGGTACTGGCCATTGTTGGAGACTGGATGGTCTGATCCAGTATGGCAGTTCCTGTGGTCCAGACGCTGCTTGGCATACAGGGAGCATGCACGCTGCTATCCATCTTCCTGGAGTGCAGCATCCTTCCACCCATGACATGGTTCACCTTCTTGTTGCACATCCATACCCCTGCTGGGGTGCCTCATTCGCCTCCAGGAGTAGTGAGGGATCAAATCCCGTGCTCCCCTCCATGCAGGGACTGCAGTTCTGCCCAGCTCTAATGCAGAGCATGCAAAGGAGAGTAACTTTTGAGTGTCAAATGTCATCTAAGACACACACCGCTTGAATTTATCCTCTTGCTGCTGTCACTTTAACACTCTAGCTATTCATTTGCAGGGGAAATATTTGGGCAAAGGGAGTGCTGGGTGCCAGCACTGAAGGAGTTAACCAGATAGGGGTTCTAGTCTCAGTTATTTACTCCAGATGTTCTAAGTATGAATCTTGAGCTGAAACTCCTCCAAGCCTTTTCTGTAGCTCTCTTGGGCAATCAGTGGAAGCTGAATGGCTGATGTGCTGCATGAACTCATTATTCATGCCAGCCATTTGGGAAGGAATGTCTGTCGTCTGTCTGTCTGTAGCAAGAGAATGCCATGTTCCTATTGGGTAGCTGAAGAATTAGGGTTAGCTCCTGATTAGCCTATTGGTTGTTTGCCTGGGTATTTACAGCATTTCTTTGTGTTTGCCACTGGTTGCATCATCCCTTTGTACATATAACACCTCCTGAGACCTTTGTGTGCAGTGGGTGAGAGCTGCTTAGTGACCGGGCTTCTCACTGTCCTGGCATTTTATGCTCATTTGGCTAAAAGCAGAGTTTAAAAAAACTCAATGTTAATGAAGCCCCAAAACAGAACCAGCTTGAGAGATCCTGGAGCTCAGCCCCAGGCTGGGGGACTGTCTGAGCTGCACAGCCCAAGGTGATGGGGAGGAGCCCTGAAAGGAAATCTGCCTCCAGAACAGGTGGATGGTGCTGTTGATCCTCATCTGGGTAGCAGAGCACGCTGCCTCCCCTTTCTTGCTGCCCCTTCCCCCCCAGGAGAGCAGCCATGCATTCTGAGGCACACAGGGTCACAAAGTGAATAGGGCTCATTGTACACACATAGGGCAGCTGGGCATGAGCTGGGCCCTCAGGCAGGGTGCATCCCCCTGGAAGTCAGCAGGAAGACTGCCATGGATTACAGTGGGCATTTGATTCAGCCCTTAGTAAGGATTCGCCTCCCTGCTCCCTTTAACATGAGCTGTGATCTGAGGAACAGCGATACCACAGGAACTGCTCTGCGAGAGAAATCTGAACCTGGCCCGGCTGTGAAATCACCATGCTCTCCATAGTAGAGCTGAACAAACTATATAAGAAAGTCACTGACTTGATCAATTTTGCCTTTTATACTGTTGATGACTTGGCCGCAACTGGATTGAGCAGGGCCCAAATATGTTTGCTACCTGAGATTATTCCTGGATTTCCCCAGAGCATGAGCCTGGGTTTGCAGATCACTGCTGAACTGGGAATGTGCACATTTCTTGCTGCTTTGGTAGTTATACCAGTAACATGGTATTGCTTCTGGCCTCTTATATAACTAACAACATAGTGTGAATTGGGAATTGCAAAGTTTATGATTGAATAGAGAATTCAGAATTTGCTTCTGCTGAATATTAACATGTTTGGGCTTAAAACGAGCTGTGTGCGCATTTTCACGTGCGTAAAGGAGAGGCAGGCATGTCTGAGGTAGGCTGGACTTGTGCTCCAGGTGCTGGCTTGGGACCTAGCCTGCCTGGGTTCCATTCCCAGCTTGTATGACTTTGTTCAACTCCTGGGATAAGCTCTGTGCCTCCATTTCCCCATCTGCAAAACAGAGGGGATAGTAATGCTTCTTCAGGAAGCTGTGTGGATAGATTTATTCCTGTGTGTTCGGAATTCAGTGATAAGTGGCAGAGAACAGCAAACAAACACAATTTGCTTTGAATTCAAGTGAATTTCAGAAATTCAGTGTATTCGCTTCTGCAGTTCATCACTCATGCATGAAGGTGCTCACAGAGATGCCTTTTCCTGTTGACATTTATCACGAAACGTTAGCTCTTCTTTTCTTTTGTACTCAGTCATTCCACTAGATATATTAATTTAATCTGAAGACAGGCCTCCTTAATGCTTGACCATGACTATCAGCCTAGAGGATAGTGGAGAACTTGGCTTGCAAGGCTTGTTAATGCCTTTAATTAAACATTGCATACATCATTCTCTCTCTCTTCCAAGTTGCATCTACTGAGCCTGGCATCTGTCATGTAACCTGAACAATGGTCTGTCATATCCCAAATCTGTCCCTTCTTAGTTTCTGAACTTTACTAGGATTTGATTTGTGAGACACACAACAGTTACTACTTAATGCAACTTTGAAAACAAGATTGCACCATGGAAAAGAAGAACAGAGTATCAAACAAGGAGCTTTCTAGCAGATCTATTTTGGGGAGGAGGGGGAAGAGACTTCTCTGGTTGCATTTTAACCAGTTTCACTTACTAGCCTTCTAAATGTTAGTGGGGAACTCTAGCCTGAAAGTTGGACCTGGCCCCCTCACTGCTGATGAAATCTACAGGAGTGATTGGAATAATGGTTTATTACTATTGGGAGACTGCTAATGCATCTTTGTGGGAGGCTGTCATAAACAGATAGCTAAGGGTTAACGTCTCTTTCACCTGGAAATAAGTATCTGAAGCACCTGACCAGAGGACCAATCAGGAAACAGGATTTTTTCAACTCTGGGTGGAGGGAAGTTTGTGTGGGAGTCCTTTGTGCTTGGTCTTCTGCCTGAGTCTCTCTCGGCTATGAGGGGATTTCTATTTCCTGCTTTCTAATCTTCTGTTTCCAAGTTGTGAGTACAGAGATCATAAAAACAATAGGGGTTATTGGTTTTTTCTTTTGTATTTACATGTCTATAGTTGCTGGAGTGCTTTGAATTGTATTCTTTTTGAATAAGGCTGTTTATTCAATATTCTTTTAAGCAAATGACCCTGTATTTGTCACCTTAATACAGAGAGACCATTTTTATGTAATTTTCTTTCTTTTTACATAAAGCTTTCTTTTTAAGACCTGTTGGAGTTTTTCTTTAGTGGGGAACTCCAGGGAATTGAGTCTGTGCTCACCAGGGAATTGGTGGGAGGAAGAAGTCAGGGGGAAATCTGTGTGTGTTAGATTTACTAGCCTGACTTTGCATTCCCTCTGGGTGAGGGGGAAAGAGAGATTAACTCTCGGTACTTCTGTTTTCCAAGGCTGGGAACGGGGAGGGTGGAATCCCTCTGTTTAGATTCACGGAGCTTGCTTCTGTGTCTCTCTCCAGGAACACCTGGAGGGGGGAAGGGAAAAGGTTTATTTCCCTTTGTTGTGAGACTCAAGGGATTTGGGTCTTGGGGTCCCCCAGGGAAGGTTTTTGGGGGGACCAGAGTGCCCCAAAACACTCTAATTTTTTGGGTGGTGGCAGCTTTACCAGGTCCAAGCTGGTAACTAAGCTTGGAGGTTTTCATGCTAACCCCCATATTTTGGACGCTAAGGTCCAAATCTGGGACTAGGTTTGACATGGTGTGCAGTGTTGTGGGAAAGATAGAATCCAGAAGCCAGTAGGAATATTATATTTTCTTTTCTCTGCTAGGGGCTTTTTAGCAGAGAGAAACAGTTTGGTTTTAAAAGGGAACCAGAGAGAATTTTTTTTTCTGCTCTCTCTGGCAGTTGTGGCTTGCATATTAAGCAAGAAACCATTAAGAGACTATTAAGGGTCTTTTGTCACACAATAGCACTCCCATTAGGAGGCAGATACCAGCACTATACTCATGCAAATAAAGTGGTTTTTCTGGTTTACTTTACATTGAAAAAATTAGCTAGAGAAAGAAAGGGAAAAAGGCACTGTTGCTAGGCAGACCCCAGGAGACAACAGAGCCTGCAGTTCAGACATAAACACCAGAGGGCACCCCAACACAAGAAAACAGGAACCATGACTTCCAAGGAAAAAAGGGAGGCAGAAGAACAAATCAAAGCTGAACACAGGCGACAACTGGAAAAAAGACAAAAAGAGGTGGAGCTGAAAGAAAAGGAAGAAAGCATCGAACTGGCAGCCTACAAAAGAGAACAAGCAGCCAAAGAGGCAGCCCACAAAAGAAAAAACCAATAACCCCTATTGTTTTTATGATCTCTGTACTCACAACTTGGAAACAGAAGATTAGAAAGCAGGAAATAGAAATCCCCTCATAGCCGAGAGAGACTCAGGCAGAAGACCAAGAACAAAGGACTCCCACACAAACTTCCCTCCACCCAGAGTTGAAAAAATCCTGTTTCCTGATTGGTCCTCTGGTCAGGTGCTTCAGATACTTATTTCCAGGTGAAAGAGACGTTAACCCTTAGCTATCTGTTTATGACAGAGGCCAATGTGCCAGCTTCCTTCAAAAAAACATGTGGCCTTTGCTATCACAGGCTTGCCAATTATCTCCCCATCTTTGGAGAAAGTCAGTGGGAAGTCTGGGGGTGAGGACTGGGAGAGGCATAATCCCTGAGAGCAGCGGGAGCTGATGGAGAGGGAAGCAGAACAGGAGGAAGGAAGTGGGTAGGAAGATAGGGTAAAGAGTATAGTCAAAGCATCAAGTACTGCCCTGGCAACACAAGAGAAGAGCAAGGCCCTGGGCTGCTGAAAGCATGAAGGTTGCTGGCTCGGGCCTCAGCACGAAGGTGTGACTGGATGAAGTCCCTAGCAGCTTCCTTTTATACAGCTCCAGTTCCCGGGAGCCTGGTGGAGGGAAGGGAAGCCATTGACACTCCTGGAGGGTGAGCCTGGCATCACAGTGATTGTAGTTGTTCCTTCCCACTTATAAAGCAGGAAGCTGACATCTGTCCTATAAGGTTAGCAATCAAACCCTTTGCAGTGCAACGGAGAGGCATGATATGGTGGGAGAGAAATTTTCCATAGAATTCGTTAACCTGAGTTCTGCTGTGACTATTTCATTTAAAAGCCTTAGATGTCAACTGAGACATCACTTTTTCATAAAGCCATGCTTGGACGATCTGAACAAATCCCAACAGGGGGCATCAGACTTGAAATTGTCGTGGATAATTAGATTCCGTGCTCATGAAAATCACATCACTTGTACTGCTGCTGGGGTTTTTCTTCCAGAGGCTCTGAGTCTCATTCCCTGCTGCCTTACTCCTGAAGAAATGGTGGAGTCAGCCTTTCCCCAGCCTGAAACTGGAGTAACACTGTGGTGAATCAGGTCCCACTCCTTTCCACTAGTTACCTTTTTCTGCGAGAAACTGCCAAGCCTGCAGCTGAGAAAAGTGATCAGGAAAAGCACTTACATCTAGGACAAACAGTTCCATCTCATTTCAACCTACCTGGCATGGGGAGGGGGAAAAGTGCAGAAATGCAATTTTAGCTCATCCATCCCCTCTTATAGACTCATAGACTCATAGGTCAGAAGGGACCAATATGATCATCTAGTCTGACCTCCTGCACAAGGCAGGCCACAGAACCCTACCCATCCACTTTTATACAACCCCTAATCCAGGACTGAGTTATTGAAATCCTCAAAACTGGTTTGAAGACCTCAAACTGCAGAGAATCCACCAGCAAGTGACCCATGCCCCACGCTGCAGAGGAAGGCGAAAAACCTCCAGGGCCCCTGCCAATCCGCCCTGGAGGAAAATTCCTTCCCGACCCCAAATATGGCGATCAGCTAAACCCTGAGCATGTGGGCAAGACTCACCAGCCAGCACCCAAGAAGGAATTCTCTGCAGTAACTCAGTTCCCATGCCATCCAACATCTCCCCGCAGACCATTGAGCAGGCTTATCTGGTGATAATCCAAGATCAATTGCCCAAATTAAACTATCCTATCATAACATCCCCTCCATATACTTATCAAGCTTAGTCTTGAAGCCAGATAAGTCTTTTGCCCCCACTACTTCCCTCGGAAGGCTGTTCCAAAACTTCACTCCCCTAATGGTTAGAAACCTTCGTCTAATTTCAAGTCTAAACTTCCTAATATCCAGTTTGTACCCATTCGTCCTCGTGCCTACTTTAGAACTAAACTTAAATAATTCCTCTCCCTCCCTAACGTTAACCCCCCTGATATATTTATATAGAGCAAGCATATCCCCCCGCAGCCTTCTTTTGGCCAGGCTAAACAAGCCAAGCTCTTTGAGTCTCCTTTCATAAGGCAGGTTTTCCATTCCTCGGATCATCCTAGTAGCCCGTCTCTTGCTGTATTTTTATGTGTTACGGCCACACAGCTCAGGAAGGGCAACCAGCCAGAAGCAGCCGCTTCACATAGTGCTAAGATCTGATACAGTGTGCACTGAAAGAAACCCATTGACTCCAGTGGGCTTTGGATCAGGCACTTAATGGACAACAGTGGTCCACATCTTCAACTGATGTAAACTGGAATTGCTCCATTCGCTTCAAGCAGGAACTTCATCTATTGATTTCCATGGAGCACTGCTCATTTACATCAAAAGAGGATCTGGCCCCTGCCTTCATATTCATTTAAAAACATAAATCTAGAAAGCGTGCAGGTGTCTGCCATCCTAGAGCAGCTGTGATTTAAGAAGTGAGAAGTATATCCCTTCAGCCTGACTTCCACTTGGGGGTTTTATTGCATGTGTCCTATCACATATCATTTATTGGTGAAAGTTCTGCAGTGGCAAACAATACTTTCCCTGCAGCCATTCCCCTAGTGGTACTGATTTTATCAAAGTATTTTATTATACCTGTGCAAATTGCTGTGGTTCTTCGGTATGGAGGTTGGATTGTTTGTCTGTTATCTGCTACAGGTTCCTTGTTTTAATCAGAACTTAAGAAAGAAAGAGAAAGAGAGAAAGAAAAAACATTTCAAGTTCACCTTGAAGTGATTGTACAGACGATGGTACAAACACTGTTCCTGTCCTTAAAAATATCCAGGGCTGGTTTCTGTACCCAGCTTCTAGTGCTTTGGTACTAATTTTACCGAGCACTTCTAGCCCATAGAGCACTTTGGGACACATGCACTGATGGTGTGATAGAGCAACGAAATTGTATCACGCTGTTTTATGATTAGAAACAAAGGGCTCGGTCCTGCCACCTTTTCTCCTGTGAAGTGTTACTTTGCTCCTCAAATAATCCCATTGCTTTCAGCTGGCCACACTTTGCCTGACCCTTACGCAGGCACCTGGTGAGGGGAAAGGCACAAGTAGCCTTCTCACCCCCCATGCCCTGTGTGAGGGCCAAGTGGAATTGCAGTCCCAGTATACAATGGCACAGAGGACACAGTACTGGAAGGGAGAGGAAATGTCCTCATGCACCAGGACCGGCGCAGCAGATGGAGCAAACTACACCCTGTAAAGGGCTGTGGCATCATGTGCTGCACTCCCCTGTGCTACGCTGGGCAACTCTGAGAGAATGCCTCCTTCCTGGAGATCATGCTTTCAGGGCCCAGTGGGGTCTTGCAGAGGGAGAGGAGAGAGAGCCAGCAGAAATACCCATAAAGTAACTCTGTGCAGAGTAGAGTGTCTTCAGGATTGGGCCCACAGGTCCCAGTCCTACAAGCATTCCCCAATCGCATTTAGTGGGAGTTCAGCCTCTGTCTCAAATAAACCAGCTGAAGACAACGGAAGGGTATCAGACCTCACTCGGTCCCTGTGCGCCACTCCCACCTGTGGGCATCATCTCCCTCCTCATCTATCCCTCATGGAAGGCACTTCGTTCACGATGGACCCACTCTTTCCATGCTTATTAGCATGACCCCGGCTCATATTAATTTGCCTCCTTCCATGTGTTGCTCCTGAAGATGCTACAGCGTGCTAACATGCCTCATTTGGGTTCTGTATATTTCCTTAGGTTCTCATTGCTTGTTTGCTGTTTCTGGGGAGGAGCTCATCCGTTGTTCTGCACCATGCATTAAACACAGAAAGATGACGTAGTGGAAAAATTGCAAAAGCTTCTATCTTCCAAAGACAAAAGGCCGCACATGCCTTTGAGTCTTCAATCTGCATGTGGAACTGCCATGGATGTCAATAGTAGCTGCACACATGGGTCGAGGGCAGCAGTATATTGCTCCTTTTGTGTATGTATTTCTCCCTTTCAACACATGGGGCTGGATTAGTGTGTCTCAGCCTAGCTCTGTTGACTTTAATGGAACTATGCTGAGTTACACAAGCTGAGGAGGTGGCCCATGAGCCACACGATACTCCTTTGCCCTGGGTAACTTAGATATATATTCAGCGCACCCAAAAAACAGATGTGTTATGTAAAGGCCTTTAAACAAAGAAAGCCATGAAAATCGCAATGAAGGATTACCTCTTGTCCATGAGTATGCTCATTTTCAAGGTAAAAAGCAGTGAGAGTTGAGGTTAAAATGTTGGCTTGATTTAGAATAAGACAGCTTTCCTTGTAGTTAGGAGAAGGTTGGTGGTTTGTAATTAAATCCTGTTCTTTAAAAAAACTAACATTAAAAGAGAGAAAAATTAAACAAGCAAAAATTGCCTGTCGTGGGCCATCTCCTCAGGTGGTGTAAATCAGGGTAACTCCACTGAAACCAATAGGGTCATATCCTCAGCTGATGTCAGTTTGTCATAGCTCCATTGGAATCAGTGGAGCTACTCCAAATTACACCAGCTCAGGATCTGATGGGGGAGAAGCACACGACCTGGTCCAGAGGCACCACCTCTCCCTCATCCAACAACGCAACTGTAGAGAAATCTCTGTGCAGAAACCTAGTGGGGCTTTCCTGCCCTTTCCCGTGCAGGAGGCAATTGGTCCCCTGATTCCTCAAGCTTGTGACTGTCATGTAGTAAGCAATGGTCATAGCCCTGAAGGAAAGCAGGGTGGAAAAGCACTCAGTGGGAGCCAAGGTGCTGTAGGCTTTCACTAAACCACTGGGCCGCAAATGTTCAGCCGAATGGAGGTCGCTGGAGCTTCTTGTGTATCTATTACTGTAGTGCTCCCCAGTCATGGACCTGCCTTGATTTCGTTCTGTATTTGTACGGTACCTGGCACAGAGACATTCTGTATTCAAAGGGCTTGCTCTCGCTATAACTTAAGGTTCCGGTAGCTGGAATGTTCATGTCCTTGATGCCATGATTGGTGGCTTTCATCTGGAATAGGTGACTGCAGTGCCCGGGCTCGGTGGGATTTGAGTGATACGATTTCAAGGGCATGACTTTCTGCACATTTCAGCTGCTATGACAATGGCAAAAGCCACGGCACGCCGTATTTCACTAACCCAGCTTGGGTATCTGCAGGGTTTCTTAGTAAACTAGACCTGATTTGTGAAGTGTTGTTACAGACCTAAAAGGCAATGGGCCAGATTCCCAGCTGATGTAATCAGCACAGCTCCAATGAAGTCAAGTGGGATACACTGTCCTGTGCACATGGGTGCAGCTCCCCCAAGTTTGCTGTGTGGTCTGTTGTCAAGACCTCTGAAGGGGAGGGAGAACAGCCCAATGACGGGACAGGAATGATGGAGTAAAGGAAGCTCAGGAGATGGAAGTGAGCACGTCTCTGAAATGCAACATTATGTTAACCCCCCACACCTCACTGACAGAAGCTGTGCCAACCTCCTGGGGAGGAGGGCGAAGGGAGCACAGAATCGAGAGAGAGGAGATCAGGGCCAAAGGGGACTTGTCAGAACAAAACTAGGGGTCCCGGATCTCTGGCCTTGCCTGCACTCAGAATGTTTACCCTGGTGTAACTGGATAGTTCTCTCAGTGCAGGCATCCCCCTGCGCTCTTAAAGGGACAGATCACGGAACTGGACTGATAGACTCTGGTATTAACACCTCCTTGTGGTAAACAGAGGGCAGGGGGAAGGGGAGAGTTCACACACCTGCTGCTGCAGCTTCCCCTGGTGCTGATTGTCAATCCTCTCCAGCCAAACAGTAGCTATTGTTCTGTTCAGGCCTTAAACCACCCTCAGCCCTATAGCATCAAGCTAGAAAGGCATGAACTCTCTCCACTCCATACTGTTACCTCTGATATGTTGATCCCACTGCTCGGATCAGCCTACTGAAACGTACAACAGGTGAGAGTATGTGGGTCTGACACGGTACTCAAGAACTCAGGCCAGGTCCTGCGGGGTAGCTGTACTGCACAGGTCACAGGTGCATGGGTGCTCATGCACACAAAGACGATTTAATACTCGCCTTTGCGCTTCCCTGGTCCTGCTGCTTCCATGGGCAGAGCCAATTCCCCTGCCCCGAGGCCTGCTTTGAACAGCCACACAGGGCCGCAAACACGGCTCGTCTTTGGTGTGACACAGGCTCCTTTGCCACATCCCCTTTCCTTGGGCCCCCCCCAGCCCATTCTGTCTGTGGCAGGGGGAGTGAGTGTCATAAGACCCCCTTCATCAGCTCTGCACCACAGTGGGTTATCGGTGTCTGTGGCAGCCAAGCTAGCTCTCCTGGCCTGGCCTGTTTCCTGTCTCCTGGCCCTCTTTGCCCTTGTGTTCTGGGAGGGAGGCTCCCCAGTGACACAGCCTTGGCCAGGCAAGGGCTGGGCTACTTGCTGTCCTTTCATCGCTACATTGCTCCTTTCTGCCTGGTGCAGCAACAGAAGACAGAGCTGTTGCAGTGAAGCTGCTGTGTGCATTACACACGCAATGGGAAATGACTGCCTAGGAAGGAGTCCTGGGGAAAGAGATCTGGGGGTCATAGTGGATCACAAGCTAAATATGAGTCAACAGTGTAACGCTGTTGCAAAAAAAGCAGACCTCATTCTGGGGTGTATTAGCAGGTGTATTGTAAGCAAGATACGACAAGTAATTCTTCCGCTCTGCTCCGCACTGATTAGGCCTCAACTGGAGTATTGTGTCCAGTTCTGGGCACCGCATTTCAGGAAAGATGTGGACAAATTGGACAAAGTCCAGAGAAGAGCAACAAAAATGATTAAAGGTCTGGAAAACATGACCTATGAGGGAAGATTTGAAAAAAAAAAGGGGAGGGTTGTTTAGTCTGAAGAAGAGAAGACTGAGAGGGGACATAACAGTTTTCAAGTACATAAAAGGTTGTTACAAGGAAGAGGGGAAAAAATTGTTGCTCTTAACCTCTGAGGACAGGACAAGAAGGAATGGGCTTAAATTGCAGCAAGGGCGGTTTAGGTTGGACATTAGGAAAAAGTTCTTAACTGTCAGAATGGTTAAGCAGTGGAATAAATTGCCTAGGGAGGTTGTGGAATCTCCATCATTAGGGATTTTAAAGAGTAGGTTGGACAAACACCTGTCAGGGATGGTCTAGATAATATTTAGTCCTGCCTTGAGTGCAGGGGACTGGACTAGATGACCTCTCGAGGTCCCTTCCAGTTCTGTGATTCTGTGATTACCTGGCAATGGGGCATATTGTAGAGCCATTAGGAAGCCATGTGGTGAATTAGCTGGTGAGTCGGAAAATGCCTGTGTGTTCCAGCTCACATGGGTACATTCCAGCAGCTCCTGTGTTCGGGCGCCATTGGAATTCCCCAGCGACTTAGCAGGAACTTGTAGGTTGGCTCTGCATTGCAAATTTGAGGCAAACAAAAGATTATGTACTAAGGCCCTTTATTATCAGAAGCCTAATGGGAGAACGGCAGTGTGCTGGGAAAGACGGACCACTACTGTCAACAGCTGGATTGCGAGACTGAGAGCTCACATTGCACTTCTGCACTGTGCTCCGTGCCAGATCTCTCAGAATCAAGTGGCTGTGCTCTGACTTGTCATCTTCCCTGGGGGAAAGAGCAATCTGGTAATGGGCAATCAATGACCAGCCTTTCCTTGCAGGATGCCACTTCGCAGTAATTTCCATGAGTGGCAGCAGTGGGGGAGGAATATAAATGTTCTAGCACCACGTTTCCAAATGGGCCTCTGAGTTGGTCTTGCCTATTTTGCTTGCACTTTTGCGCAGCAGCCACAAATGTGCCAAATGTAAAGCATGTTACTCTGTCTGCACACTAGCTGTGAGCCCTGTGTACCTTGGATTCCCTTCTCATTGCTTCTGACAGTTGAGATCAGCTTGGACTCGTAGGCCTTCAGTCCCTAGACCAGGGATGAGCAATCTTTGGCACACGGCCTGTCAGGGAAATCCGCTGGCAGGCAGGGATGATTTGTTTACCTGTGGCATCCACAGGTTCGGACAATCGCAGCTCCCACTGGCCGTGGTTTGCTTTTCCAGGGCAGCAGGAAGAGCAGCCAGCACATCCCTCAGCCCACGCCGCTACCTGCAGCCCCCATGATGGTCTCTGCCCAAGAGAGGTGATGGCTGAGGAGCCAGAAGCCTAGGATGGGTGCTCTCAAGGGACCGCGGAAAGGTGCCCTGAACCGTGTCAGTGCAATATATTTATATTATATAAATATAAATCACTACATCTCAGACAGAAATGCCAGCTGTGTGCCCTATGGCCCCCTCCCTCTCAACCCCAACCTCAAATTGTATAATGAGTGCCTGGGGTAGTGGCAGCCCCCAAGGAAAAACACAATGGCACCTCCCAGAAAATTTTTCTCCAGCTCCCCACTTTACATTCTTTCTCTCACTGAGCCACATCCTCTGTTGGCAGGGGCTGCTCCAGGCACCAGCACATCAAGCACGTGCCTGGGGCGGCAAGCCGTGGGGAGTGGCCTGCCAGTCACCGTGAGGGCAGCAATCAGGCTGCCTTCGGTGGCATGCCCGCAGGAGGTCCACCAGTCTCACAGCTTCTGCGGCAATTCGATGGCAGGTACGCCGAAGGTGCGGGACCGGCGGACCTCCTGCAGGCACGCCGCCGAATCCGCATTACCAGCGGACCTCCCACAGACAAGCCGCCGAAAGCCACCTGATTCCGTGCTTGGGGCGGCAAAATACATAGAGCCGCCCCGTCTATGGGGCTCAGATAACACAAAGGGAATTCCTGCTTACAACCACCCAAGGACCTGCAGCGTATTAAAGGGAGGCGAGTAGCAAAGTGAAAGCTCCTCCAAGCTAGGGGCTCATCAGGCTGACACAGTGAAGGCACCTCAGTTTCATAGCTAGCAGCACACAAGGGAGCATCCTCATAGCCAACCACCTGTGACTCCCCCAACCTGAGGGATCAGGTACCCATTTTGCAGCAGGGTGAACTGAAGGTGGACTTTCAGTGTGAGATTGAGAGTTGCAAACCCATGATCTTCAGAGTTATAGGTGAGGCCGTTAAGCACTCAGCCATTTCACCTCTGTTGGTATGGGAGTGCCAAACCCAAACTGACCCCAAGTACAAGAGTGCCTGAGAAAACCCTGACACAATAACATTGCTTCCAAGAGGGATAAAAAGACATGCCAATTGGCGGTCCAGGCACATGGTGCTGCTTCATTTAGACACAGGTTTCTGAGCCTCGCATGAATGGACCGTGGAAGCAATGAACCCTGGCAGATCAAGCTATAAAAGTGATCTGAACGCAGATCAGTGTTGCAGTCATTTAGACACACATGCAATACAGTCTCTGGGGCGGGCACAGATATATGTGCAGTGCAGTCACATGTACCAGAATCTATAGGGCAGGTGCAACATTTGGGACAAAGCAGTGTAGGGATGTGATGTTTGAGCATGGTTATCAAACTCCTCTCACTGTTTAGCCACTCAGCAGGGAGAGCTTTCCCAAGAGATGAGAAAAATATTTCAGAGTTTAAGAGTGTCTGACTGACAAATCTCATGAAATTTTTGTTGTCTTTCTTAAAGCCCCAGCTCCTCGAGGTAGGTGGTAGAGGAGAATGTCAGCTTACTTTTAAAAAAATAAATGCAAGTTCCATGCTTATGGAGGAAAGCTGGAAAATGTGACCAGAGTACACTCAAAAGGCTCTGAAACCAAAAAGCAAATAAGAAGAGCTTGTATTATTATGACTTTTAAATCACATGATTTTTAATCTCTTATGATTTTGGGAGCCTGACTCATGATTTTTGAAGGCTTCAGTTGGCAATACAGGTCTTTTCTTTGTGTAAACATTTTGTTTGTCTGGTCTGGGGAAAAGCTGGAATCCTTCAGGTTTGGAGAGTCTTTGTGGAGCCTTTCACACTGATGGGAGGAGACATGGGTACATTTTACCAGGGTTTTACAGGGCTTTAGAAGTGCCAGATCATACCTGTGCCATGTGAACTTGACTTAAAGAGGGAGGTATGAGGAGTGGAAGATGCATCCTGCAGAGAATGCCCGGCTGATGTTCTGACTCAGTAATACTTGCTTTGTGCCCTTTTCGCTGGCAGACCTGTCCATCCATTCCCCTAGCACAGGGGTTCTCAAACTGGGGGTTATTACATGGGGGGGGGTCGCAAGCTGTCAGCTTCCACCCCAAATCTCGCTTTGCCTCCAGCATTTATAATGGTGTTAAATATATTAAAAAGTGTGTTTAATTTGGGGGGGGGGGTGTTGCACTCAGAGGCTTGATCTGTGAAAGGGGTCACCAGTACAAAAGTTTGAGAGACTCTTCCCTAGCAGCTTCGCCTCTGTTACCTGTTGCACATCAACTGTTTTATATCCAGGGTTGGACTAACTGGCACAGTTGTAGTGTCAGCCAGATGAGGGATGGCAGGAGTCAAAAGTGTCCGCTTTGGAGTAGACCTGACCTTCTTTGTGGAATACTTTGGCACTGTTGGATGTGTAACACGCAGCTGGTGCGAATCTCTATTAGGAACATGAAGACTTCTGGCAACCACTGGGTCTGCCATACAGCTACTGTGGCTCTCAGCTCCCTCACTGGCTTTAATAAGCAGATTTTCCCCTAGGAGATTCATGTCACACTGTACAGCAGTCTTGTTCAGGCTATTGTGAGATGGTCATGACTGTTTCCATCCCATTGCAACAGGCTGCAGCAATAGCTCTTTGCTGGCGCTGTTCCAGGTGTCACCGCTGGCTGTGTTAAACAGCCAGCACACATTTACAAATCAGTCAGTGTAGCCCTGCCCCTTCTTTGCCCATGCTCAGTTGATTACTTTTGCTCAAATGTGCTTTACTGCACTTCTGTATTTAAATGAAAATGTCTCCATCCACTTTGCAGCACGCTAGAGGGCTGCAGGGGAAGGAGACAAATTGTTTTTACTGTTTTCAACTTAAAGTACTAGTGGAATAAGGCTCACTGCTTTGGACTCCTTTCTTGCTATAATTCAGTCATGACTCGATAATATGCAGTCTAAAGAAGTGTTAGAATTTTTGCAGTGTCTAACTTACTGCCAGTTCGTTAATAAGTTGTTTAACCTGCTAGCAGAAACCATGGCCATTTAAGGGACCATGGTATGTTCTGTGCACTGCTTATGTGCTGTTCTGCATACCAAGGATTTATTCTTATGCATCCTTTTTATGCTCCAGATTGTCTTGTATTAAGAATTACTGCAGCATCATGGCACTGGCTTCCCATCTGATGTCATTTCCACATCGGCTGTAGTGCAGTGCTTAATTTGTGCCAGGGCTGAGCCCCAGCAGCTGTAGGTTTGGCAGTTCAGAGCCCTGGCACCTCTGGGCTCGGCAGTTCAGGGCCCCAGCACCTCTGCGCTTGCTGCATCAGTTACAAAGGTAAAAAAAAATTGTTTTGACCCCAGCACCCCTTTCATTACAGAATAAGCACTAGTGTAGTATAACCATTTTCTCTTACTATTTTACCACTGAGAATGTATTGTCAGTCCAAACCATTGTACTCTGTACTTAGAATGGGGAATACTGCTAAAAGGGGAATATCTCACCTACGGGCGGAGGGTCAAGTCCTCAGCTACTATAAATCAGCATAGCTCCATTGATTTCAATGGTGCTAAGCCAGTTTACACCAGCTGAAGATCTGGGCCTAGCTGTTTGTTTATTCCCAATACACAGCTTTTTAGAGGAGGCATTTTCAGGACTGACAAATAGCATTCCCCAGGTACTGAATCGAAGATGAGCTGGGCATGAGCTGTTGATTAATTCTAGGCAGCTGGGTTCACTGGGCATGTTCTTCTACCTAGAAGAAAAATTAACACTGTCTTTTTTGGAAGCTCATTTTTAAAGCTTAGAAAAGGTGGTGGTGGTTGTTTTTCCCCTCAAGAAATGTTTGGGAAAAAATTGCAAAGTTAGAGATACTGCATTACTCTTGGCTTCCTCATTCTGATTCTAATTAACAGTCCACAGTTGCCAGGAGACCTACTTCCACCCCATGCCTTTGGTGCTAGCTCTGTTAATAAGAAAATATTATGCATTGCAGACTTTTTCTATCATGGTTACATTTTACTTGAATGATGCACATTGTCAGTTTCACTTTCATTTTAAATAAGTGATATTGTGTAATTTGTTGAAGGGAATCTCTGAGCCACCGGTAACAGAGTCTGATTTAAAACTGATGAATGAACTTGTGGAATTAACCATTATGGAGGCCTCACTGCTTGGTTGTGATATTAGTACTTTTCACTGATAGAGCATCTAGCAGAGAAAGATATAATGTGATCCAATGGCTGGAAATTGAAATAAGACAAATTCAGACTGGAAATAAGGCATACGTTTTTAATGGTGAGAATCTTAACCACTGGAAAAATTTACCAAGGGTCATGGTGGATTCTCCTCTTCACTGACAATTTTTAAATCAAGATAGGATACTTTTTCTAAAAGATCTGCTCTAGGAATTATTCTCTGGCCTGTGCTGTATGGCAGGTCAGACTAGATCAGGACTTCTCAAACTTCATTGCATCGCGACCCCCTTTCGACAATAAAAATTACTACATGAGCCCGAGGGGGGGGACCTGAGCCAGCCCGATCCCCATGTAAGCGGGGGGAAGAGGCCCAAAGCTGAAGCCCAAGGGCTTCAGTCCCAGGCAGAGGCCTGTAATCTGTGTCCTGACACCCCTGTAGCCTGGTGGTTAGGATATTCACCTCAGATGTGGGAGCCCCAAGTTCAAGCCTCTCCCTCAATGAATAGCTCATACAAAGTAGGACAGCTTCAATAGGAGGCATTGAGGAAGCCTTGGACCGGAATATCCTATAGCCTGCCCTAGAATAAGAAATTCACACTGCTCTTTTCACAAACCAACTCTCAGAGCCTAATCTAGGTGTCCTAACCCACAGCATCTGGCTATGAAGACTAAGCCACACAGTTTCCATATATAGTTTATATTTTGAGCTAAGAAAATAGTATAACAGTGATATGTGCCTTTTTGATTAAAAAAAAACAAAACAAAAAAAGACACTAGACCCAAGGGCTTGTCTGACCTGGAGAAATCGGCGCCAGTGTAAATCTGTTGCTATAGTAAACCCTTATTGTAGACTCACTGCAAAGCAATGCCACTAACCTGGGTAATCTACCAGTGTATTTTGCACCAGTGCACGCCCCCATCTTACTCTTGTGCAGGGCAGCTTATGCACCAATGCAATCACACCATGTAGACAGGGCATCAATCAACCTCTTGCATGCGCCCTCTTCATTGCATGGATACCCCTTTGCCAAGCAGTAGCAGGTGTCTGGGGCCTTGTAGGTTGGGTTCCCAGTAGAGGAGACATCTGTGATGCAGAGTCTGGGTGTCTTCTAAATGTAATTTATTTTATTTGCACATGTACGTGGAACAGAGGTAGTCAAATAGCATGCAGGGCAAGCCCTTCTTTCAGGGATCTCACCTCATCACCAATACCTGCTTCCCAGGGATAGGGTTACCAGATAGCAACTGTGAAAATACAGGACAAAGGGTGCGGGATAATAGGTGCCTATATAAGAAAAAGTCCCCCAAAAAAGGATTATTCCTTTAAAAACGGGACATCTGGTCACCCTACTCAGGGACAACTTTGCCTCAAGAATTGACTCTAATCAGAGACCAAACCCTCCTTCTGGCCCCTCTCCCCAGAATCTCACATAACAAACTAATAACAGCACATCACATGGCTATTCAAGACTGACCATTCATTCACATTCTCTGACAAAAGAACTTGGAAAACTATGTGTAACAGTGTCACCTGTTGGCACCTGTTGTGACTGTCTCTGGAACGCTGATCATGCAGCCAGCCTCCACTGATATCGGTGGGACTTTGCTCAAGCAGAGAGGCCTGTCTGTAGGAAGCAACTTGCAGGGTCAGGGCATAGGTGCCTCTTTGATGGAGAATATACACTTTCTGAGCACTTGTTTGCAAAATACGGGCCTGATTTTCAGAAGTACTGAGTGCTTACAACCCCAAATCAGTGGAAACTGTAAGTCCTCAGTACCTCTGAAAATCAGACATCTTACGCTTTTTCTTACTCTGTGATTTATAAGCGTAGAGTGAAGTTCCCTGCACTGACCTGCCTGTTACACTTGACATTGATAAATATGGGTTTTTTAATTTTGTTCGCTAAGAACAGCCATTTTATGCAGACACAGAGGAATCAATATGCATTTTAATGGGTGCTGTCAGGAAAATTATTGATTACTTTACTAATGATTTTGAAATTGTCATTATGTTAAGCCCATTTGTATGGCTTTGCCAAGAACTTTTTCATATCCTCCATTCCTTTTTCCAGCTAAAACAATTTCACCTACCACATCAATGCAAAGCAAGATCTGCTCCGTGTTTGATAACTGTTTCATCTGTGCATAAAAACGATTGCCGCGATGATTATACATGGAAGAAGTTAATACAGATATTTCTTAGAAAATACAGTTAGGCTGAGCCAGGCTGCATTCTTTTGTTTTTTTCAGCCATCACTTGTGCGGTCATTGATGTCATTATAAGCATGAAGGACAAACTTAATAGACTTTTGACTATATCAAATAGTGCAGGAAATCATACCTGTTGTTATGCTTCGTGATTTGTGGTGTTTGCACTAAGTTATGAAAAGCAAGGGATATAATGCCAATCATCTTAGCAGAGAGTTTTAAGTTGCAGTACCGAGCACTCAAATCTAAAACAAGGGCAGAAAGCCAGAATACGTACCTGATCTCTGATTTGGTCCCAATTCCCAGGTCCAGCCAAGTCCCACTGGACCTGAGGGGTGGCTTTATGCCGTCTTTGTGTGCCTCAATCCTGGGCCCTGCTGGGCGGGGGGAGCAATTGATCCCTTAGCATACATTAGAGCAACCTCAGGGCTGCTCTAACAGCACCAGGCTGCCTATGGAGAGTACGTAAGAGAAAGGAGATTTCTTTCAAAGAGAAGACAAGCCTAGCAAGAGGGACACAAGAAGAGCAGCTGGAAAGTTGGTTTAGCCAACAAAGTTTGAAAGAAGCTGGAGTGGACTAGGAATGGATTAAGGGGGCTGGATGCAGGCAATAAATAAGGAACCTCTGTGATGACACAATTATTTTGTTACTTTATTTACACATTTTGTTCTGACCCACGTTCTGGCTCAGCATGAGGCCTGGGCTCTGAAACTCAACCCTCTCTCAGAATTTCAGAGCCCAGGCTCCAACCTGCACCCGAAGGTCTACCCTGCTATTTTTAGCCCTGCAACGCAAGCTCTGTGAGCGCAATTCTGTTGGTGCAGGCTCTGAGACTCACTGCCGCAGGTCTCTGTTCGTAGTGTAGACAAACACTCAGACAGAAAGCAGACTCCTTCGCTGCTTGCCATAGCTCCCCCCAAAGAAACGACATCACAAAACCAGTGCCGGATTTCCAATTAGGCACAGTAGGCACGTGCTTAGGGCCACCAGTGTTCTTGGGGCGCCTAAAAGTGGGTTAAAAGTTTATTTTTTTATGGAAATCACGGTCAGCTGTAGGCGGGGAGGCAATGAAGATGCTGTGCCTAGGGGCGCATAAGGTACAAATCCAGCCCTGCACGAAACTAACAGAAGAACATTTCTTCAGATTTGCTGCAGGCCCCCACACGCAGAAAAAGGCCTGTGTGTAACAGCGCTATCGGGGGACTTCTATGAGGACAGTGTTAATGAATCTTTTCCATCTCCATTGTTTTTTCATGTGAACTTACTCTGTCACCTACTTTGCACTGTATTAAGTGCATTAGAAAACAAAACTCTGGGAAGTGGCCAAGGCCTCCAGTAAGATGGTGCCAGGTTTTGATGTTAGTTTATTGGTTCTCTAGCTGTGCTCTGGGCATGTTCTGAACCTTCATACTCATGTTATTGCTAGAACCGTAAATTCAGTAATAACAGACAAATAGTCTTAAGTGGCTAGTCTGGATAAGAATGTGGACGTGTAGGTCAATTTCCACATTAAGGCCCATGAGAAAAATATAATCAAAATAATTTTGGTTTGAAAAACAAATGTATTGCTTTAAAAAAAATAGCCTACCACCATTCATGCTTTCTCCACTTCCTCCTGCTTTAGCCTTCAGAAAGAATCTATCTCCTTTGAATTCCCAGAGTGTGAAAGGTCATATCTAGCCTCATATGGAAACCTATAAACCACTAGCTTCAAGAGAGACATCTTTAAAATCATACTTGAATGGCTGACCATTGTCGTATGCATGAGTCTGCAGGGTATGGCTACATTTGGAATTTCAAAGCGCTGCCGCGGCAGCGCTTTGAAGTGTGAGTGTAGTCAGAGCGGCAGCGCTGGGAGAGAGCTCTCCCAGCGCTGCATGTAAACCACATCCCTTACGGGTGTAGCGTGCAGCGCTGGGAGCCGCCCTCCCAGCGCTGCTGCCCTGATTACACTGACGCTTTACAGCGCTGTATTTTGCAGCGCTCAGGGGGGTGTTTTTTCACACCCCAGTTGCAGCGCTGTAAAGTGTGAGTGTAGCCAAGGGAGAGAAGCTGCCGTTTTCATTCCTATGGCTGGTTAGCTTAAACATTTTTCTGTTAGCTTCAAGGGGGTGAGTGATTTATTTGTTTGTTTCGAGTTTCAAATGTCAGCCAGAGCCTGCGGCTTTTTGCAGTGAGGTCACAGAGTCCCATCGTTACTAAGGGACCTAGGTTGCCGCAAGCTTGTATGGCTACACTTACAGTCATACAGTGCTGGGAGTTACAGCTGTCTTCGTACAGCTGTGTAGGGAAAGCACTGCAGTGTGGCCGCACTGACAGCTACCAGCGCTGCAGCATGGCCACATTTGCAGCATTTGCAGCGCTGTTGGGAGTGGTGCATTGTGGGCAGCTATCCCAGCGTTCAAGTGGCTGCAACGTGCTTTTCATCACCAGCACTGCAATCGTTACACCCCAAGCAGACCAGGTGTACAGCCAGAGCTGCAGCCAGGGAATTGCAGCGCTGGATGTGCCTTGCAGGTGTGGACAGTTACTAAGTTACAGCGCTGTAAACCCACTACCAGCGCTGCAACTCTCCAGTGTAGCCAAGCCCTAAGCATTACACGCCAGCCTAATATGGAAATCACAGCAAAATGCACAACTTAAAAATAGTGAGAGAGCAGTGGCAGAACCATGAACCGAGGCTGTAATAGCCCAAGCTGATGCAGGCAAACCTGAATTGTCACAAAGCTTTAAGTACAAAATGGCAGAGGCAAAGGATGGAAGTAGGTTAAGTGACTTTTTTTACAGGTAAATAAATGTCCCACATCTCCAGAAGAGATCCTTGGCTGCTGACAATGGTTTTAGCCCTTTATAAAGGTTATTTCACCAGATCCTCACTCCTGTGAAGAGTGGTTGGCTGCAGTTGTCTCTCTCAGTAATGGCTTTTTTACTGTGAGAGTCAGGGGGTAGCAAGCCTTTCCCAAGAGTGGGATTTGAGGGGAGAGGCGGGGATGGGGTCAGAAGATTCGGGGCTCACATGTCAAAGGGGAGCTTGGCCTGTGGCGTCCTGACAGTTCTGAGTCTGGCCTCAAGGGCCACGATGGCCATGCATGTTGGGCCAAATCCCAGCATCCTTATTCAGGGCCTATTCTCTCCCCTGCCTACATGAGAGAATTCTGCAAGCCTCAGCTGGTTGGGACCTTGCTTCCAGGCCTTTCTGTCAGGAGAGCATGTTTTGCTCCCAGAGGATAAACCTGGGTATCACCTCCTTGAACTCAGATCCCTTCAGAGCTGCTGGGACCGGCAGCTGAGGAGAGGCTTTGGTTATTCCTGATTGCTATAGAGCTACACTTCCAGGGGCTATCACAAACTATCCCCTAAACGGATGTACCCCACACGGAGAGAGGGGTACAAAGTGCAAACTAATGCAAGCCTCACATGTTCCCCACAGGCTGGGGCCCAAACAGCTTCACTCTCCTCAGCCATCCCTCCCAGCTCTGGAGAGTGGGACTCCATGGAGCCCGCAGGTTTGAGGGAATCAGGGGGCAGACAGCAGAGATGAAACGCCTCTCCTTCTGCAGGGCCTGGAGTGAGGAGAATGGGGCCCTGGAGGGAGCAGCATGGGGCCCTCAGTTTTTACTCCGTGTTTATTTAAGCAAAGCTCCCATGGTCTCTGGCAGCCATTTCTACTGAGTGAAGATTTCAGGCCTCAACCTACGCTTGTGCCCAATGATGATCACAATGATCCAGCAAGAGCCAGAGACCAAAGTGCTCACCAGATCTCCTGGTGACACTGGCAAGGCCCACAACAGGGTGGGTGGACTAATGGGGCAGGCTCTCAGGGGAATGTGAGGCTGGGGACTGTGCTAGTTTTTAAAGGGCCATAGACTGGTCACTCTCTGTGGAAATACCTCTGTCCTGTATAAATTCCAGATTTGAGCGAGCACATGTCCAAGCTGGCCCATCAGAGTAAAGGTCAAGCAGTCCCAGCCAGTGCTCCCCATTGGATTTAGGGCCTATGAAAGGCAGAAAGGATGGGACCTCAGGGCTGCTGTCTACCAGTCATGTTTCAATTCCATGTCAGTGTAGACACACTTGAGGTGGCTGAGACATTAGTAGTGCATGTGTGAACGTGTGTACATACATGCGCACACATTCTATACACAGCCCAGATCAGGGCTTTCAAACCAAAGGTCCCCACAATCTTCTCAGGGCTTCTGCTTTTCTGTCTCACACTCTGATGAGCCTGCTGCTCCACTTTCCTTGGCTTTGATTGGGGCGGATTAACTCGAGACCCTGTTAATCAGTGAGAGAGGGACCCTGGCATCCCTGTGCAGGATTCCATGTGCTTCACCTCTCCTCCTCCTTGGAGACGTGACTCGGGGGCAGTCTCCTCCATTCCCCAGGGAGGGTTACTGTGGCAACGACCACGTATATTTCACATATCATGAAGATCCAGAGGTGCAGCATGTGAAGAACACAGGCCAAATGCAGCCATAAGGCCAGTGGTGTCTATTCCATACCAGACCATGGAATTTGCTCCTACTTATCCCAGATGTGACCTCAGCCCCATAGTTCCCAGGGTGCGTTTCAGTGTTATACTTGAGCCTTATTGTAGAATGCTGTGGGATGCTGTGTGGCTGCCCCCTGAGATAATTACTTGATGAGTCTTTGCCCAAACTAACCTCCTTTTGACGTTTCTGTCCTCCCTCCTGTTTCTCCTTTTCTTTACTCTCCCTTTCCCCCCTTATTCTTGAATCTCTATTCTTCTCTGTTTCAGCAAAACGATATCAGTCAAAATAATTGATGATGAGGAGTATGAGAAAAACAAGACCTTCTACCTTGAGATTGGGGAGCCCCGTCTGGTGGAGATGAGTGAGAAGAAAGGTGGGGGATCTGCTCTGAGGCTGAGCCCAGCCTGCGTGCACATGTCCTGATCACTCATGGATGCCTGGCACTTTCCAATACATGCAATCTGAAACATGCCTTCCTCTATCTATGTCAAAGAGCAGGAGTCAAGTCACCAGGGTCTGGAGCTGACAACCTTTGTTTGCACTTTGGACTCCAATTTCGGTTTTCCATACTTAAATTCAGACATTATGGGTCTGATTATGAGCTGGCGTAGATCAGCATAGCTCCATTTACTTCAATGGAGTGATGACGGCTTACACCAGTCAAGGATCTGGCCATTCATAAGTTGCTGGGGTGCTGCAGTTACTTAAAAGCAAAACCAGTCCACCTCCTTTTATGGTTCAGATACTTGGCACAGAGCTTTGAAT
Source organism: Gopherus flavomarginatus (assembly GCF_025201925.1). Lineage (NCBI taxonomy): Eukaryota > Metazoa > Chordata > Testudines > Testudinidae > Gopherus > Gopherus flavomarginatus. The sequence goes on along the minus strand of NC_066620.1, from coordinate 163,687 downwards.
AGAATCCAGATGCAGATTGGCTGCAAGCAAAGCAACCAAACCCTCTGGTGTTTGGATTTCCTTTTCCATGTAACGCTTATGTGGTGCATGAACAATAGCTCCCCACAATGTAAACCTATCTACTTCATTTCAGAGTTACATTTGTGGAGTGGCTCCTCTTTCAGAATGAAACAGCTTAGGTGCAGCGATGGACTTTCTGCTCTTTTACATAAGTAACTGAGGCAGATGTGCTCCTCCCTTCGTATCATCTCGGTAACCATCTCACCTGGTTGAACTTAAAGCATGAGTGTGTGACTCCAACCATTTGTTTTGCCTTTGTCTTGTGTTCCTACAGGAAATTCATTACCCTTAAAATACTTGACCGTGAGGAGTATGAGAAAGAGTGCAGTTTCTACCTTGTGCTTGAGGAACCAATATGGCTACGAAGAGGAATGAAAGGTGTGAGAGTAAATCCAGACAAACTCTCGAGAAATTGTAGTCTGCTCTCTCTGTCTCCCTACTCTCACACTTGCTCTCTCCTCGCACTTGTCTTCCAGATATTTTGCCATATCTCCTCTCAAGCTTAGCAACTTTACCTTTTTTATTGTTTGGCGGGTGTAACTCTGGTCCCAGTGACTAGGTCCCAGTAACTAGCTCCCACTGAAGCAGGTTGGCATTAAAAACAAACTGACTTTTTTTGTCAAGTTTCATCTGTGAACTGCTCCCACTTGTGAGGCAGTGAAAGAAAACAATCCTGTGAATAAATCACTAGGGGTTCATATCTTCTCTGTGCTGGCTCGGGAGGGACAAGCTCACACACACTGCAGAGGTGCTGTCAACCAGGAGTTTATGGCAGCATCTAGCCCCCACAAAGTGATCACAAACACTGGAGTGGGTCTGAGATTCCAGCACATGCAATGTGGGAAGACAGAGTGTGAATCCTAAACTGTCAATTGCTATTGCAACAGTATCAGAAACAAAGACATTTCAGTTGTGTATTCAAAATTTACAGCACTGAAATGTCATATACAAATATTCTTTTAATCTAAGAGAAGACAGTCTCTTTTTTAATTAAAAAAGACAACTGCATCATTTTTAGCAGGAGATAAAGTAGACCCTCTGTTTAAATAAAAATCACATTCATAACTCAACATTTTTAGCTTTTTACACTGGTAATGAGCATACAATGAGGTCTGAAGGTAGTTCAAAATCAGGTAATTCCAGTAGGAGGTCTGTAGTCAGGATTTCATCCAGTGAATCTCGAAGTAAATAGGTAGAATGCACTGAAAGTACAGTGATCTGGACATCCCACTGAATCCTCATAAAGGTGGTGAAATCAGTTTCCATCACACAAAATAAAAACACTTCTCTAAAGCAACTGCAAACAGATTCATAGATGATTCTTTAATCTAGCAGAAAAACACCTAGCAAGCTCCCATGTCTTGGAGATGAAGTTAGAGAAAATGAGACTAGAAATAAAATTCACATTTTTAACTCTGAGGGTACTTAACCCTTGGAACAATTTATCTAAGGATGTGGTGGATGGAGTCACTTGGCGTCTTTAAATCAAGGCTGGGTGTCTTTGCAGAAGAGATTTTATAGCTCAAAGAGAAGGCAGAAAGCATTGGGCAAGGTTCTCTCACCCATGCTGTACAGGAGGTCAGACTAGATGATCTTTATGATCCCGTCTAACCTTCAGATCTCTGAATCTAAGACTTAGGTACATTGTTATCTGCTTTGCTGAATGGGGGCCTTAGCAAGCTGGTGTTTGTGGAAGCTCCATAGGAATTTACAGGGGGCAGCTGGAATAGTGGTGTTAGCTCCCCTGTGCCCTGTATATGGGGAGTTGGAGACTAGGGATAACATAAATGTAGAGCTCATAAGCTCAAACTAGGCGATTGCCTAGGATGCCAAGATTGGGGGTGCCAAAAAGCGGTGCTCCCAATTTTTTTTTTTACAGCGTTCCTCCCCAAGCACATAGTCACTGCTCCAGTTCTCCTGCCTCCCAGGCATGCAGCGCCAATCAGCTGTTTGGCACTGCAAGTCTGGGAGGGGAGGAGAATTAGAACGGGGGCGGCATGCTCAGGGAGGAGGCGGAGCAGAGATGAGCTGGGGTGGGGAGATGCTGCACGGCTCCCTGGGGGGGGGAGCCTCAGGGCGGTGGGGGTGCGGAGCTGCCGCAGGGCTGGATGGGGGGCGCAAGGTGGAAGTTTTGCCTAGGGCGCAGAAATTCCTTGCACCGGCCCTGCTTCCATGCTAGCCTGTTAGGTCCTACCATGAAGTCTGCCTCTACATTGCACGGGGCATGCTGAGTCTTTACATCCAGCACATCCACCTTGTGCCCCGCTCCCAACCACTGTGCAGGACATCAGTGGTGCAGAGGGCATTGCTTGGGCTCCCCACGCCTTGTGGCATTTCACCTCAAAGAAATAAATAGGCTTCCTTTCTTATAGACTAAATCCACTCATTTGCTGACTACCCCCTGATCCAGCAAAGCATGTAAGCATGGCCCCAATTCAGGAAAGCATCCCTGTTCAAGGCAGCACTTAAGCATGTGCTTAAAGTTAAGTGTGTCCTTAAGTGCTCCCCTGGATAGAGATGGGCTTCAGCGCAAGTGTGGGTCAGGGCCGTGTGTGTCACATGTGAGTAGTCCCAGTTAAGTCAAGGGGGCTACTCACATGCTTAGTTTCATATATGCTTAAGTGCTTTGTTGGATCGAGGTCTAAGATGACTTCATGTATATCAAATGTTGGCGCATTTAGACTGAAACACAATACTATTTATTTTAGTTCCTTTTCCTGCAGTAGGCAAAAAAAATACCCCTTGTTACAGAAAAACAAATGAATAGGAAATGTCCATTCACTGGTAGCTGTCTGCTTTTAAAAAAATAATTAAGCTAGTTAATATAAAAGAGAGAGAATAATCTGGATTAGTTTAATAAATTACACAGACAAGAAATTCAGTTCAGTCCGATTCATCTTTACTCAAGTAAATACATGATTTTATCAGGCTCAAACAATTCTGCCTTTAGAAACACTAACTTTTGTTCACACAGTAAGTTGGTGAGTGGCTCTGAATCCAGGCCTTTCTAACAGCTGGGTACATTTCTAACCCTGTTCAAAGGGGTATTTTTCTCAGAGTGCATCATAGGAGAACTAGGGGGAAAGGGACAGGTGAAATTTTGTGCTCAGTGAGTGCATTCATCAGGCAGTCTTAGAGCACAGGGACACCTCTGCCCCATACTAGGCTGATGCTGTCTTGCAACATTTCCTAGTTGGTTAGTTGCATTGGCACTGCCATGCATAAGAAGGCAGCAGAATTCAGCGTTCTTGGAGCTGAATTCACCATACACTAGCCAGAGCTCAGGAGTGATTCAGCCAGGCCTCAAGCGCTACAGCACACCTAAGAGGAGGGAGTCTGCCAGCTCTGTGTCTGCCAAGCAGTATTCCCCAGCCAATTTATGCCAGTTGCGCATAGAGGGACCAGTGAATTGCCCCATGGTGCTTGTGGAGTACTGGGGAGATCCCAGCCGTTGCTCACCAGCAGCCTTTAGACAAGGTGCAACTTGCTATTCCTCCAGCCTCCCCACATGCTCGGGATTCCCAGGGGAAGGTGAACTATGGCCATACTCCAGCTCTACCCATAGACAAGGCCTAGTAACATTTGGTGCTGCTGGGCATAAGAGCAGCACCAGACACACACACCTTCCAAGATACTGGGCAAGCAATAGCTGCATCCTTCTAGCTGCCTCCTGCGTGGGAGCACTGGGCTCCCTGCTCCCTCTCTGGCCTAGTGCGCTGAGAGGAGACAAGCTGCCATGACCTAGAACTAGATGGATTCCTCAGAGGGCTGCATTTATCCCAAGAGAGAACATTGCACACGGACCTTTTTCCCCCTCCCCTGCATTCCTTGACAGATGGATGCCCTATGTGATTATTAGCTCATGGAAAATTCCACTAAATCTGACATACGAGCACAATGCAATAGAATCCCAGTGAGTGGGATTTGCATCACTAGCAGTGCTAGGGACATCTACTATTGTTTTCATATCACCAAAATAAAATCAATCATTGACACTGAAAGCTATCCATTGACTTCATTCGGTACTTCATGGACGCAGTGTTGTCCACTCTCATGGTTTTATCATGAGTCTTGGATTATTTGGAGGGTTTTTAAAGCTCTTGCTGCTAGAGTCCTGTGACGACATGAGACTCCCAGCTTTCGGTTTATAAAATGAAAGTTTCTAGCTCTCATGGCTTCAGGGGAAAGCTTGAAAATATGAAACCAAGGCTCCATAAAGTTTTAGTAGTCAGAAGGTAAATAAAAAGAGCCAAAAATGTATTAGTCTTTTTAAAATCTCATGATTTTTAAACCAGTTTTCGAGGACCAACTTATGATTTTTGAACTCTTGGGGCTGCTAATACTGTGAGCTCAGCTTCTGAAATCAGGCCTAGGTGTGCTAAAAATTAAAATACCTAAAATCAGCAGCTACTTTTGAAAACATTGGCCTGATCCTCTCTGCTTCAGTTTCCCTCCCTTTGAAAAGGGTTAATACTTCCTGATCTTACTACCTTTCCAGGGTATTGCTAGAAGTAATTAGTTAGTGTTCAGTTCTTCAGAGATCCAGAGTGCTATCTGAATACTAAATGATAGTTATTTTTTATTAGGGCTTAAACTGTTATTTTGCTAAATGACAGGATAAATACTGTATTATATTTGGTGAGTCAAGCCCTAGCACAAACTGTACGTCTTTCATTCTACGTTCCCTGTAGAAATCAGCCCATCATGTAATTATTATTTTCCATTTAGAGTATTAGAGGAAGTAAAAGTATCCAGCAAACAGCCCTTACATCCATATTTTGGGACATATTTCCTCTATCTGTGGCAGTATTGCCATTGATGTTGTTGGGCGCTCCATGAATACCTGGCCCAAAGGAGGGAAATGAATTTTGTCTTTTATACCATATTACTTTGTGACTTTTTTTTTTTAATTCAGAGCCCACACTCATGAAATGTTTCTGTTCCGTTATTTTCAATGCTCTTTTCTGGGTACCAGTGGTATCCTGAAACTTTACAGGTTTTCATTGTCTGGGCCTGGGAGCTGGAGTCTTTCTGTGGATGTTCCTTTTAATTTCATTATTCATTTACTTTTCTTCTTCTGTGTTTGTCTCTCTGTCTCCTTCACAGCTCTGTTGTTGAATGAGCTTGGTAAGCACTGCATTTCTTGTATTTCTTTTCCATTTTCCCAGTGTGTCCGTATATTGGTGGAAGATGATGATTTTGTTTGACTTTTCCTTTTGCTCACAAGAATCTCTTTTAAGGTTGTTAATACCATTTTACTAAGCCCAGGTAATTGAGATCATGTTCTTCTTTGAGTATATGCTCCAAAAATTGTTAGCTGAGACATGAACATTTGTGTTAAAGGAGGGATGGTGACTAAAATCATAATTGAAAGTGGCATTAATTACAATGACAAGAGATCCTGAGGGGGTTAGGAACAGCATTTCACTGAGATCTGGGCAGCTAGCTCCTTTGGAAATCCCAGACAATGAGCACATTTAGGGTCAGAGTCTGTCACCCTTACGTGCACTGAGTAGCTCCACAGTAATCCCAATGGGGTTATTAGGGCATTAGACGCTACTGAATGGAGCAACGATATCGGACTCTGGCCACTAGTGGATACGTTCAATACAACTGACTCCTTGGGTTTGCTACTATCCTTCGGGTTGATTTCACTGGACGCTATGCGCTAATTTGTAGTAAAAAGATGTGGAAAGCACTAAGAGTCTCAGAAATGTACAACAGAACTGAGCTGTGCAAACTAATTCGTATCCTGTTACGTAGGCATAAGAAACAGAATGTTTGTAATACCTGGCAATGCTTTGGCCAGAATACTTAGGGCTTATTGTGGTGAAATTGACCACAGAAGCTATTCCACAATCACTCCCCCTGTGCACACTCTTACTCAAGAATCAGTGTGTGCGTATGGGGAGCTATTCCAGAATAGCTGTAGCATTTTAAACTCCCTTCCTTATAACTTCGCAGTGTAGACATACCCTAACTACATATATTCAGAAAACTCTGCATGCTGTTTTGAGGGAGGTATGGAATGCTGCCGCCTTAGAGCACACTGCAAAACCAGCCTCCAAATTTGGCATACAAGCTATCCCAAGCAGGATACACAAACACACAAGATGAAGGTGGGGGGGGGAATCCCAGAAAAGCTAAAGCATTCTGCAGGCTACCTTGGAAAATAAAAGCCTGGGCCTTATCCAAGGCTCATTGGAATCAATGGAAAGACTCTCACTCATTTCTGTGAGTAACTTGATATGAGCAGAACTTTGCCCCAGCTCTGGGTAAATGAGGAATGTTTCTAGGGATGTCTGAGCACTCAGGGGCTTGGTGGAAATGGAGGTGGAAGGGGCTTTCCTCTTCCCCAGCATTGTATCCATCCCTCTTGAATAGCCCTTCATTTAGTCCTAAAGCTACCCAACTGCAGCATGGATTTAGTGCATCATGTCCTCTTACGCCCACCCTACTGCTGCTTTTATTGCTGAAAATGTTCTCACACCAGAAAGAGAGACTCATGGGGTGAGGCCCTAGGAAGAGTAACTTGCTCTTAATGAGAGGATACTGCATCATTTTGAGTTCAGTGCATCCCTCTCTCTAGTCTGTCTCCCACACTGAGCCCTGCACTCGGGCCAAGTTGGGCTGAGAGAAGGGACAGTAGCTGTAGGGTTTTTTATCTTTTCCACTGTGTGATTCTAGCCACTGTCGCCACCTAGAAATGCCCTCTCTCTCATGCCTGGTTGGCAGGGAAGGAAGAGATTTGCACAGCTCAGCTTTGTAGTGAATCTTTAAAGTTCTCTGCACTTCCCAAACTGGAGTTAGATTGGCAGCTGCTGGGGTAGAACCTGCTAGAGGGGACGTAGGAGGCGTGTCCCGCCCCAGCCCTGAACCACACCCCAAGGGGGTCCTCCATGGGTGGATAGGAGGGCTAGCCATCTCCACAACACCAGCCCTACCTCCAGTCTGCACCCCACAGAAGGCTCTCCACTAGTCCAGGATCTGTGCTGCACATGGGGGAAGACTGGGTAGTACAAGGGAGGGGCCAGGGAAAACCACATTCCCAATTACCCCTTGACTCTGTGAACGTGTAGCTGGAGCTGTCCTGTCTCTTCAGTGGAGCCCTCCAGGACTAATTTGGCTGCTGTGAACAGTGGGGAGTTCCAGGGGACTGAGCAGCTACTGAGGAGGCAAAGGGCCTCTGTAGGATTGGTGCTGGCCTCCTTCAGACTCCATGGGATCCACAGTGCCAGGAGGCAGGAGAGAGTCTGGTCCCTGGGTCAGTCCCTGGGCCTACTGAGCAGGGGGCAAACCCCCTTCCCCCGAGTGATGGTGGGGGAGCAGCTGGCTGCAGCTGTCCCCAGGATTCTGGGGTAGCTGAGGTGGAAAACAGATTGTTCCAAGCGGTGCTGTCTTAAGCCATGTGAGGTGAGAGGGAAGCTAGCATGCATCCACCCCATAGGCCTGCTGTCTCCTGGCCCCCTCAGCCCAGTCTCCCCCACCCACTCATTCAGAGCTCCACATTCAGAGTGGAGCGCGCTGCACAAGGCCCAGCAGACTGGGTTGGGGGAGACCATGGCCTCCATGCAGACCCGAGGCAGGGGACAATCCCTGCTAGAAATGGGAGGCAGGTGTTGTAGTGAGCTGCTCCTCTGCAGCTCACACCGTGGAGGGAGAGTGTGGGCCACTGCTCTGGGGGGAGGCTGCTGCGAGATGAATGTCACTATGATAATGCAAAAATAGATGCTAATCTGCTTTCTCTTTCTCTCTCTTTTTGTTTTGTGGTTCGTTTAGGTGGCTTCACAATAACAGGTATGGATTTCCGATTCCCTCCTTGCCCCGTGCCACTGTTCCTCTTTGTGTTGTTAACTGCCAGGTGCTCATTCTGCTCTTTTCTCTTTATTTCCTGTTTGTTTTTTTTTAATGGAGGGAAACTTCTGAATGGTAAGAAAGCGCTGTTCAGTTTCCTTGCCACCTACTCCGAGCCACTAGTGTTAGCACGGCACCGTCTAACAGCGAGTGATGTGTCCTTGTCACCAGCTTAACCTCACATGTGTTTCACAGTAATCCCCGTCCTTTAGCTGCAGTGATTACAGCACGTACCAGGGAGACTCTGCCTCAGCGCAGAACTCGCAGCCCTTGGGGAGGGAGGCCAAATGGAGTGAAATGGACCCCAGCCTGGGCAGCCTGAGAGGCTACACTGAATTAGGACAGTTGTCCTTGGGCTGCTTAGCCACACAGCCCCTGGGAACTCTGGCACTCATGCCAGGCCGGCATGCTCCTGCACAGGGACCTGTGGAGACCAGCCTCTGGCTGCCGTACCCAGAGCCTGCCGCAGGGGGATGTTCTCCCAGGGCCTGTCTGCTCTGGAGCTGGAAGGGGAGGTTTCCCACTCAGGGAGACCTGCGCGCTGGCTAGCAGTGTAGCTGTGGTGATGGGAGGGGCTAGCTGTCAAAGGATGCACCTAGGCTTTCAGAGAGGCTTGTGCCTGGGGACACTCTAGCACATGTGCCCTCCAGGGCTACGCTGCTATTTTTAGCACGGTAGCTCGATCAGAGCTAGGCTGTGTGGAGACTACGCTGGAAGTTACTCTTTGCAGCTCCAGTATCAACAACCCCCCAGTCTGCTAAACAGCTTTCCTCAATCCGCGTGCAGTCTGACCCATGCTTTTCACAGCCATCAGAGGAGGGGGAGGTGAACCTAAGGCATGGACCAAAATGTGTGTCCTGCTGGTACCTTCTCCTGAAGGGGATGTCAGCCACTTCTATGGCAGGACTGGCCCCCATGCCGTGTGTCCGCAGCCCTGCCCCACAGTGGGGATGCCTCCTGGGACGCCATGGGCTGCAGTTCTTGTGGCACCGTCATGCTGCCACGGAAGAGGGGAACGTAGAGGCAGTAGGGAGGCCTTCCACTCGGGTTTCCCTGGCCTCTCGCTGATCCCTGGTGTCTATGTGAATCCTGGAGTGCTCCTACATAGTTTGGGAATCAGCCCTGCAAATCCCCTATGTCCCTTACAGATCAGGGAGTAGCTAGGCCTCCTCGCCTCATGGGTTTTCCCTACAGGAGCGGGTAGCTGGGGCCAGCATTGTTATTCCTAAGTGCAGGCAGTATGCATGGCGCTGCACAAGACACCAGTACACCATTGCCTGCCTGGAGAGATAGGGCCAAACTCCACAGATGGTGATTTGATCCCTGTCCCCAGGTACGGGGTGACATGTAACTGCATTTCTCTGTCAGCAAGAACAGTTGGGTGGGTCTGCTTCCCTATTATCAGATGGAGATCAGTGAGAAACGGAGAATCAATCATCTTCTGTAATTCCCAGTGTCAGTCTGTCAGCAATCAGTGCTGCAGATGCAGCTGATTGTGAAATAAAGCTACTTGGCTGCATGCTGCCAAGAAACACTTCGCTGTTTAAAATGCCACTCTGCAAGGACGCCTGAGAAATCAGTCCTCCCCATCTGGTGTTCTGGATCCTGGCACCCTCCTCAGGGAGCGGGCGAGGCAGGAATGGTTCCTCATGGATCAATGCTGGGGTTTGAACGGCAGAGTTCCAGCTGATGTGGTACGGCTGGGGAGCAGCAGGCTATGGGCTCTTAGCTGTACAGACTCGATATGTGATCATTAGGTCATCAGAAATGCCAGCCATATATGAAAGCATGTTCAGATGAGTTCCTGCAAACCGAGTTACATGAATTAGGGAACCATCTCTGCACTAAAGATACTCCTCCTCCATCCTGCGAGCGCCTGGGATAGGACTAGGGACTTCATACCATCTTTGCACATCCCTATGTTCTGGGCTGTCCAATAGCCTGTCCAGACCTCATCTTAAATTACAACAGCCCCACATCTGCTCTAATTTACCCTTGGCTGCAACAACACCATAGAGCCACGGTATCATCTGAGAGTAGCTGGAGTACCATGGCACTTCAGCCATGTTCTCTTCCCCAGCAACTCTGTGCTAGGGGCTGGGAGAAAAGACCAGTTACGGCAGATCTGTGCCCTCCAGGGAAGACCCTATGCTCAACATGGAGATTTGCTGCCTTCACAGACCATTTGTGCTGCCAGAGAGGCTTCAAGGGGCAGTGGAGAATTGGGCTCAATAGGCGTAAGAATAGCAACAAATAATTAGACAAGCATGCCAGTGTATTCACAGGGTTGTATGTGAGCCATGCATGTGTTACCAAATCTCTGCACTTGTCCAACAGGGGAGCAGACACACATGCCTCCTTGGTTAATGTACACCTTGTAAGTGTTGCTCGGCTGTTAGCTCTGCATTGGAGAAGAAGAGCCATCAGTCTCCCTCTTAGTACTAACAGAGCGCGGCAATGACCGTGACTCTGCATGAGGAGGGGTTCAGAGGGCCTAGCTCAAACAATGGGAAACTATTTTTAGCTAACAAGGTACTTCACATACCTCTGATCTCCCTGATCGCTTGTCTGAAAAGCACACGCAGAATCAGACTCTGAGAAGCCAGCCCCAAATTGGGACAGTTAAAAAAAAAAATTAAATAACACCACATACAATTTTTGACATTTTTCCAGTGTAACTGAGATTGAACTTGGCCAGCTATGCTGGAAATAGATGTCCATAGCTTCCCACCATGGCTATGAGGGTAAACTCTTGGATCACTTCTCTCTGGCTCTGCTTTTTCCCATCAGTCCAGGAGAGCAGACAAGAGGGTCTGCAATGGGGATTTAAAAACAATAACCTTGTGTGAAATAGAAATAGAATTCACTAACATCACCGAGTCACTGTGATCCATCCACTCATCTTCTGCCCATCACTTTGTTAGGCAAACCTGTCTTCAGGAAGGTCCATGCTAGAGAACATCCAATTCCTTCTACTGTAATCAGCATTCAAGGTATTCATTTTGACTTGGTTGTCTAGGACCACAGTTTAATTAACACGAAGCTAATAGCGGACACCAGTCATTTGTTCTAATGCACTTCTCTTTTATACTGTGTTCAGGGAATGCAGCGTTTCAGGTACCAAGATCTGCACTAAGCTCTGTGCCAGTGGAATTCTGTGCTTGGGTGGAGTTGGCCTAAGTGACTTCAGCATCTTCATTTGACTTCTCGGGGAGACTGAGTAGGGATCGCAGTAGGTTGATAAATGTTCAGTCACAAAGGGACCACCAGATCATCTAGTCCAGGGGTGGGCAAACTTTTTGGGCCGAGGGCCACATCTGGGTGGGGAAATTGTATGCAGGGCAGGGGGTTGGTGTGCAGGAGGGGTGCGAGGTGCAGGCAGGAGGCTTAGGGCAGGGAGTTGGGGGGTGGGGTGCAGGAGAGGTTTGGGCTCTGGGGTGGCAGTGGTGCACATGGGGGCCAGGGCCCCACGCCGCTCCAGGAAGCACTGCAGCCCCTGTGGGAGGGGAGGCAGAGGGCTCTGCATGCGCGGCCCTTGCTGCACCTCCAGGTACCTCCCCCAAAGCTCCCATTGGCCAAAGTTCCCCGTTCCCAGCCAATGGGAGTCATGAGGGGCAGTGCCTGGAGGCAAGGGCAATGCACGGAGCCCTCTGCCCCCCCTCCCGGGGGCAGAGCGGCGGGGGGCCTGCGGCACTGTGTGGGGCAGTCCCACAGGCCATATCCAAAGCCCTGAGGGGCCGGATCTGGCTCATGGGCCGTAGTTTGCACACCCCTGATCTAGTCTGACCTCCTGTATACCACAAGTCAAAGAATTCTATCAGTTACTCCTGCATCAAGCCCAATGACTTAGGATTGACTAAAGCAGGCCTTCTGGAAAGGCATCCACACTTGATTTGAAGACTTCAAAAGATGGTGAATCCATCTCTTCACTTAGTGCTTTGTTCCAGTGGTTAGTCACCCCCACTGTAAAAACTTTAGGCCTTATTTCTAATTTGAATTTTTCTGGCTTCAGCTTACAGGCATTGGTTCTTCTGCCAATTCTCCAAGCAATGTTTGGCTGAAGCAAGTGATAGATTCTTTCACCCTTCACTCCAGGCTAACAATGTTATTTGCCTGGGAACTTCTTTAACTTTTTAAAATGCCAAATAATAGTTTAGCGACAGGAATCCATGTAGACCTTGCCCAGACTCTGATGGATTTCTTCCCAGACAGCTTCTGTATCCATGTGCTGTGTCCTTCCTCACCTGTCTCATATTGGATCCCTTCTCCGTGTGTCACTTGCTCTCCTTCCAGAACAGACCCTCTTGCACTCCATGTCATTTCCCAGCAGCAGTAGCTGTCAGGACAGGCATCATTTGCAAAGTTCCCATGGAGACACGCATGCCTTGTAAAGGGTGCGTCACACAGATGGGTGTATCTAATGCATATATCCAGCTGAGGTGGGTATCAGTCAAACTCATGTGTATCTTATATACACTTAAAAAGATAATGAGCCCATGCTTCTCTGCTGCCTTGCACCTTATGTCGATATTTACATGAGGGCAAAGTGGAGGGAATGGGATAGCTCAGTGGTTTGAGCATTGGCCTGCTGAACCTAGGGTTGTGAGTTTAATCCTTGAGGGGGCCACTTAGGGATCTGGGGCAAAAATCAGTACTTGGTCCTGCTAGTGAAGGTAGGGGGCTGGACTCAATGACCTTTCAGGGTGCTTCCAGTTCTTAAAAAAAGAAAAGATGTAAAGTGCTAATAGATCAGATTGGCCATATGAGGTACAAGGCAGTGGAGAGTCACAGCCAGTGTGTATACGCTTCAGGGCCTACATCCTTAGCTTGTGTAATCAACATAGTTCCATTAAAGACAATGTCAGCATTGTAGCCCTTAGAGCAAGGCAGGTCTATGCCAGCTGAGTATCTGACCTGTGGTTCATACACTTCAGAACATGCATTTCAGTAATATCCATGTCTTTATGATGCCTGGTATTTTTCAGTGTATAGGTACTTGTATTTTCCTGTTCCAATGATAGCTTTAAATAGCTGTAATTCCTACCAGTACCCCTTATTCAGTTCCAGTCACTACTGGCTCCTGGAGAAATTAAGTTCTCACATGAAACTGTTGCATAGTTCTGATGAGCCCTGCAAAAGTCTTTGAAAAGTGAACAGTAGGGCTATTTTATAACCCCCTGTTGTTGTTTTTTAATCTCCCTGTGTGATGCCTCCCAAGCTTTCTGGGGTAAATTCTTGAGCTGGGAGGAAGTGTGGCGTGGAGAGTTTAAGGGGAGTTGATTTCTCTTGGGGAAGTCCAGATGTTTTATGAGTCCTCCATTATGCATCCATCATGCCTAGGAGCTGATTCCACCTCCCTGCACCTTCTGAGGCAGGGAGCAGCAGCAGCAGCCAGCTGGCAACGGTGAAAGGGAGAGGAGACCCTCTGCCAGCAACTGTGAGCTCCCCACTCCCACCCCACCCCCTCGCCTCTCCTCCAATCAGCGCAGAGAGACGATGAGGGAGCAAAGCCCCAGGATCAAGGGTAGTTTTGGGGTGGGGGAGGGAGGAGGCAGAGAGCAGGCTGGGCTGCTACACAGGCTGGCAGGATTCACTCCTGCCCAGTATCTCCTCCAGTGAAAAGGGGCCTGGCCCAGCCTTCTCCTTGCTATGCCCCCTCCTGTGCTGGCAAATAACACGGATTCTGGGCAGCTGGGCTCCTCCGCAGTGGCCTCTCCTGCCCCTTGGAGGGGAGGCAGTGAGAGGAGGCAGGGTCCCGAGTGGCTGCAGCAGTGAGGGCCTTGGAGCCGTGCAGAGGGAAGGCTGGACCTACAGTAACTGCACTAGGGGAGTAGCTGGGCATAAAGTAATTGCATTGGGAAGAGGTTCCTGCATCTTTACTGACTGCATGATTCAGCCAGGTCTAAGCCAATTGCATTGGGCAGGACAGGCCTAGATTAAATGCATGAGATGTCTGAACTGTATTTGTTACACTGAGGGTGGGGCAGAGACCCTCTCCTCAAATTCCTATCTCCCCCTGCACTCTCTAGCTCATTTGTAATGGATTACAGAATTGGCCCAGTGGTGAGGCATCCGTACAAACAGGTGTTCCAGTTAAAACCATTATAAACTGACAAGTTAAGCCCTCAGGCAGCCTGTGTGTTAGATTGGCTTGTTCCAGGTGAGTGCCCCCATTGTAAACCTTGAGATGTCAGCCACATTGATAGCCAAGGGACAGGAAACAAGCAGCTTAAAGTGCACCAGACTGCAAACCCTCCAGCACATAGCAATGTTCTGGAGCATCATGAAAGTCTGACAAGGGCTTTTCAATGAATAATTATCCATTTTGAATCTGCAGGTATTTAAACCACAACAATTAAAAGCATGAGTCGTTTAAGCCCCATTTCAGAACAGTGACGATTCCGCTTTGTAGTGGTGACGTTCTTGCTGCGGTGGGGAATGTTCTGTGAGGACAGAAAAAGATGGAAGTAAATATGTAGCCCTGCGCATTACCTATAGCTGTGAATATGTTTCCTAAAGGCTGGTTATCTGAGTGACAGCCTTCTCCAGGGGTAGGGCATGGGGCTGGCAGTGAGCAGGCTACAGGGTGACCTTGAGCAAGTCACTTCTCCTCTCTGTGCCTCTGTTTGTATTTGTCCATTTGCACTGCAAGCACTTGGAGACAGAAGCTGTTTTTATGTATATGATCAGCATAACAGGGCCCTGATCTCAGCTGGGGTCTGCGGGTATTAGTGCAGTACACACAAAGAATCATAACAAAGGCAAGAAGTACCATGGAGGTTGGAAATGAAGTTTTATTTTAAAATGGGCTAATAGACTGGCCATGACAGCAGCCACATAAGCAGCTGTGTGCGCCAGCACTTAGCTGCAAGATAAACAGACATATGGAGCAGCTCCTGGGGGCAGGGAGGAGCTAAGACCACAAGGAGACAGGTGACATCTCAGAATTAAGGGGCAGGATGAATAGTTTCTGAAAGTGCTGCTTGGGTGTCTTAGTAGCAAATTTAAAAGACAAAAGGCATCTGATGCCTGTCATCCAAAGAGCCTCCTGCTTCTAAAAAGAGATTGAAAATGCTGAGGGTGGTTGTTCATCAGGTGAAACTCCACTCAGGGCCAGCTGGTGTAAGTTGGTGCAGCACCACTGAAGTTGTGTAGACAATCTCCACTGAAGTCAATGAAGTTTTGCTGATTTACACGAGCCAGAGAGTCGTCTCTGAAATGTTCCAGATCCAGAGTTTTTTGCCAAACCATTAAACCTAACACTTGTAGGGTTTAAAACTAAATCCTTCCCATCCAACAATGCTGAAGGTCAGGGTTCCAGCTGCGTTTGTCTTGCTTGTAGCCTTTTCATGTGGTAACGTATGTTACTGGCAATTAAAACCATTGGAGGTTTTTAAGAGTAGGTTAGACAAACACCTGTCAAGTACAGTCTAGGTTTACTGTCTATTAATTTTTTTCACACCACTCATGATTTTATAGATCTCTGTCATATCCCCGCCTTAATCTCTTTTCTAAAATGGACAGCTCTAATCTTTTTAATCTTCCTTTGTATGGAAGCCATTCCATACCCCTGATCATCTTTATTGCCCTTCTGTGAACCTTTTTCCAGTTCCATTGAGATGAGTCAACCAGAACTGCACACAGTATTCAAGGGTTGGGCGCACCATGGCTTTATAGAGTGGCACTATATGTTCTGTCTTATTTTCTGTCCTGTTACTAATAGTTCCTAACATTGTTAGCATTTTTGAGAACTGCTGTGCGTTAAGCAGAAGTTTCCAGAGAACTATGCACAGTGACTTGTTCTTCCAGTTTGGTTCTGGCGCATTCACCCGTCCCTTCATGGAGTGCAAGATACCCTGCAGCCCTCCATGCAGACTGCTCAGCGGAAGGTTGTAGCCACTCGACAGTTTGAACACATCAAGCCTCCCAGGTGCTTGGTTTGTTGCCAAGCAGCAGTTAAGGTGTGTTACCCCCACACATTAAGATGAGTTAGACCAGGGCCGGCTCTAGCAATTTTGCCGCCCCAAGCACGGCGGCATGCCACGGGGGGCTCTCTGCCACTCGCTGGTCCCACGGCTCCGGTGGACCTCCCGCAGGCTTCCCTATGGGGGGTCTGGTGGTCCCGTGGCTCCCGTGGACCTCCCGCAGACATGCCTGCGGTTGCTTCACCGGAGCCGCGGGACCAGCGGACCCTCTGCAGGCACGCCTGTGGGAGGTCCACTGGAGCCACCTGCCGCCCTCCTGGCAACCGGCAGAGCACCCCCTGCGGCATGCCACCCCAAGCACACGCTTGGCGCGCTGTGGCCTGGAGCCAGCCCTGAGTTAGACTAGGGACGCTGAAATGAGAAGAAAACCCAGCTATATCTTCAGAGTGCCTCAAGAATGCACTTGCATGAAATTCACATATCGGGGGGAGGCTGCTATAGCCTCATCTGTGGTAGAGAACTGCATTGTTACAAATTGCTATTGTTCATGGGAGCTGCTGTGACTTGTAACAATGCACTGAGACCACACTAGACATCTCAGCAAGCCTGTATCTGTTCAGCATGTCCACACACCGCACTCCCTCCAAGCAAGGCAGTGCCAGCATAGCATGGGTTGCCGGGCCCAGCACAGCTCCCTGATGGGGGCAGTGGGAAGGGCAAACCATTTTGGGAGAGGTGCTGTACTGTACCTAGGTCTGTGTTTAATCTGGTCTGTGTTTGTTTGCCAGAAACTGGGAATGGGCAACAGGGGATGGGTCACTTGATGATTCCCTGTTCTGTTCATTCCCTCTGGGGCATCTGGCACTGGCCTTTGTCTGAACACACAATACTGGGCTAGGTGGACCTTTGATTTGACCCAGTGTGGCCGCTCTTAGATTCTGTGTAAACATCATTTGCTGAATACTAGTTATTTTCAAAAAGAACAGGAGTACTTGTGTCACCTTGGAGACTAACAAATTTATTTCAGCATAAGCTTTCATGGGCTACAGCTCACTTCTTCGGATGCACACACAGGCCTCATGGAAGTGCATGTTTATCGATATAGCAGTTTGGCTGAGGTTCAAATAAGCACCTGAACTTTTGGATGCTTAACCGAAATAAACCTTTCCAAGGTTCATTTACCTATTGCTAGTTGTTTAGACAAGCACACGTAACACACACATCGCAAGGCGATGGTGAGGACTTCAAGCTACTTGCTGCAGACTTGATTAAAATCTGTCTCACCAATTTTATGACTTGCTGCAAAAAATGTCAGCAAAGCACTCAAAATATTAGAACCCCTGCTCAGAGTCCTTGGTTATGCACCAGTTATTATGGGTTCAGAGACATACAGAGCCCCTGTTCTTTATGTGGGTGTCGCACAGTCCTTGTTACAAGCCTTATGTCATGATTGTATAGTGACTGAAGAGCTATCTTTCAGTGTACTATGTCCTTTAGCATACCACAGGTTAGAAGATTCAGATTCCAAGCTCTATGATTCTGGAGTCTGTCAGGTGTGACTCTAGTGACATCAGAGTTACTCCAGATTTTCAAAAAGCAACAGAGTCCTGTGGCACTTTATAGACTAACAGATGTATTGGAGCATAAACTTTGGTGGGTGAATATCCACTTCATCAGACGCATGACGGATTTACAGTCATGTAACTAACTGCGATCAGAATCTGACATTATTTTGTGTTTATCTACACAATACTCCATTACTCAAATGTTTAGGGTGCAAAATCAAGCACTTAAAAGTTAGGTAATGCCAGAAGTAAGGTTTGTGCAACCTTACGTGTCTCTCTCTCTCTCTCTCTCACACACACACACACACACACACACACACACACACACACACACACACACACACACACACACACACACACACACACACACACACACACACACACACCCCTCTGTCTGTGTTCATTATGATACAGTCTTTAAATACATGAGCACGTACTATTTTTTTGCCACAGGACCCTGCCTCCTTCAGTGCACCTTTACTATGCATTCAGTTCCCCGTCACTGACATACAGGCAGGTTGGCTGAGGCAGCTGGGCCCTTCCATATAAGCTGGATGGCCTGGTTTGCATACAGAGGTCTGATTTTCAAAAGCGCTCATCACTGGCCTGATCCAGCTCCCATCAAAGTCAAGGGTCACTTCACCGTTGGATTCAGCAGGAGCAGAGAGAGGCCAATACAGAGGCCTTTTTGAAAATCCCACCTTGGATTGAGTGCCCTAAAATTTGCCACCATGGCCGCTCCAGAGGAGAATCCATAGCTGAGTGGGATTGAGATTGTGAATGTTTTCCTGTAGCCCAGGCTGAATTCAAGAAGAGCTGAGTGGGGATGGAAGGGATTTGAAATTCAGAAGAGTTACGAGCTAGTGATCTAATTTGCTAGTGCTTCCAACCATCTGCAACAGAAAACCTTTCAGCGCAGGCATAATGTCCTTTACCTTACTCCAACAACTGTCTGTCACTTGTGCCTTAGCTCCAAAGAATATTTTAGTTTAGAGATAGAGTCTCCTGACAGAAGCCAGTTCCAGAAAGTGAAAGATTGTGTGTTGCTCAAAAATTGGTTGTTTTTTTACAGAAGAGAATGAAGAGAAACAGCCACTGACGAGCAAAGAGGAGGAAGAGCGCCGCATTGCAGAAATGGGACGCCCAGTACTGGGAGAACATACCAAACTAGAAGTCATTATTGAAGAATCCTATGAGTTCAAGGTACAGCCATTGTCTGCCTCACTCCCCACAGGGCATGCAAGCCCTGAATTCACATTAGCATCTCACTGCATTTTATTAGATTGCTAAACTAGGGCCACCGTCTTTTTCACGTGCCCAGTAAGCACATATCTGGCAAGCCCATGCTATGCCCAGGAGGGTATCTTCCATGTGAAGCAAGTATATTGAATGCTTGAGGCCCAGATTCAGCCAAAGCATTGACACACACGCTTAAATCCATCCCTGTTCAGCAAAGACCTCCAGCACATGCTTAAGTTCCAGTGACTTCAATGGGATTCAAGCTAATGCGTAAGTGCTTTGCTGGATAGAGATGATTGGAACAGGAGGAGTTCGGAGCCCAGATTTCATATGGCAGAGGTGTAATCAGAGACAATGCTATACAGAAAAATTCATCAGGGGCAGGGTGTGTTCATGTTCTGCTGAATTTACAGCCTTTATGCTTAAAAATCGAATCCACTAATGGCCCTTTATGGCCTCCCATGGAACAGGCCGCATAACAGCAACTTGAGGCATCATCAGGAGGTTCTGGAGCAGCAAGAGTTTCTGCCCCCAACTACCAAAGGGAGCACAGGTGGCTGAATAAGGTATAGCTGGTGCTGTATAGTGTCCCCTCTCAGCAGCCAGCTGTGATGTCATGGCAACAGCAAGACCATGGACTTGTCAATAGCAATGGTGTGGGTTTATTTCTGGCATTTCACTTGGCTTGGGCAGCGAAACTAGCCTGCTCAGCGTCATTGTCAGGATCAGGTCCTCGGGTGCTATAAGTCACTGAAGCCCCACTGAAGTCAAAGGGAGTACTTGTGTGCTTCATTGCTCAGCTGGATTGGAGGGGCTGAGAGCTCAGCACTGTGCAAGCTTGAGCCCGTGATGCACTAGCACAAGCTGTTGCAATTTGGTTGCCAGCACCATAAGAATTTATTGTCATTGATCTTTCTTGAAAATATTTTCACACAAGCTGAATTTGGGGTTTAAATAACTTCCTGACGTCTCTTTCACAGACTTGTAGAGCAGCTCCCTGATCAGCATCATTTGTGTTTACCAAAATGACCACAAGTGCTGTACTTGCTATGATACATGATAGAACTTTCTGTGCATCCACTAAGTTAGTTGACTGTTGATTTGTCCAGTTGTTGCTACAGTTGCCTGTAACTTAACTGTTTAGAAAACCCAAGAGTGTTAATTGTGTCAGACTAAGTGATTGAGAAGCATCTCAAAAGTTGAAAATCAGGAAACCTAGTAGCAGTAAAATAGATGGAGATACAGTGCAGGAGAGATTTCCAGAGTACATGTGCTAATGAAAACTTGCATGAAAAAATTACAGCACAACAGCAACAATCAGTTTATCACAAGTGGCAAAATAGCCTTGATTCTCCCAGTATTCTGGGAGCAACAGCAAAGGAAATAAGGAATGCAGCTCCATCATTTTTCTGTTGGTTATAGACTATAGATACTTATTACAGAACAATGTGGCAAGCCAAATCCTTAGCTGGGCTTAAAATGCCCAAACTAAAATAAAATACTGTTTAAGAAAAGAGGCTATGGGCCTCAGTCCTACATACATGCACATGAATCCGGATGCTGTATACACTACGCACATGCTTAGCTTTGCACATGTGAGTGGTCTCATTTATCTGTGTGTGTAAAATTAAACCTGTGCATGATTGTGGCCTCAGCCTGACAATCTAATCCCCTTTTTTTAAAGTCAATAAAAAATAAACCAGCCACGCTGTTTCTGGTAAGCGGTAGAGTCTCTTCTGTGTGCGTTCAAGCACTCGCCGCTGCCATTGTGACCACTTGTGACAGTCAGAGCTGACAGCTAGAAGAGTGTGACGGAAGGCAGAAATATTAGCCCTAGAATGGTGCAGGCCCTTTTGCCTATGAACTGAAAAGAGATTATCGCAGGTTAATTAGAGACACCTGAGTCAATTAAGCACCCTTCACACACACACACACCTTTAAAAACCCTCTTCTGGTGTAAGAGTGGGAGGAGAGAGAGAGAAAAAAAAAAAAGAAAAGAAGGTTTCAGTAGGAAGAAGAAGCATGGAAGCATGACCTAGGTGAAGAGCTGGTTACCTCCCTCCAGGGAAAGCAGTGAGTTTGCATCTGTTCAGGGAAGGGCTAGTGACCAGATGTCAGCACAGTAAGTCGATACTCTGCTAGTGGCAAGGAGATGTATTTCTTCTGTGTTTTTGCTTAAGGAAACTATTCAGGCCTAGCCTGAGACCTACTGGTAAATCCTGTAAATAAACCAAAGTCCAAAACGTAAACCTTCTGGAGTGGGAGTGATTTCCTCCAGCCCCTTTCTTTGCCCCTCCCCCCCAAGGGAGAAATGCTGGCGTAAGAGGTGCCTTGCCACGCCCTATTATAGTCAAACACAGTGAAGAGTACTTGGATTAACTTCCAATGAGAATTTTCTGCCAGCCGTTTACAGCACTAGTGATGATTTTGCATTAGTGACCAAAGTTTCTGATTTAGCAAGTGTACAAATGCTGTAAAAAAGCAGGAGTGGATAACCAAAAATATACTTCATTCACTTTGAATTATTTACAGTGCTTCCAAATATACAGATCAAAATTCCTTGATCTCTTTTGTAACAAAAGAAACATTAGCAAGGTAGGAGTCCTCTCTACAGCATCTGCCATTAAACCTCTGCTGAAGAATGTGGAGAGACCACTTATTTTTAGCTCTAGTTAGAAGGTGTGCAGATTAGCAAACTTCTCTTGTATTTATATTTCAAACAGACCTTTTCAATGGAATATGGGATTTTGTGTGCATACGTATTGTCACTTTTGCTGCTGGTACTCTTGTTCTGAGCAGAATATCTTTTCCATAACTGTACAATGTAAATCCAGAAGGCTTTTCTTTTCTGCCCATGATCCCTGGTTCTGAACCAGCATTGCACTTAATTCATTTATACGTGTCTCCGTCTGCAGAATACTGTGGACAAGCTCATTAAGAAGACAAACCTAGCCCTTGTGGTTGGAACTAACAGCTGGAGAGAACAGTTTATTGAAGCTATCACAGTCAGCGCTGGTAAGTTCCTGTTTCTACATGGAATGAATTATGAGAAGCCACCTTTTTTGTCTCAGTTGTACTGCATCCGTGGCAGCAGATTACTGCTGAAGCAAAACAGACAACAAAAGTTATTCATAGTGTCTGCGTATGTATGTCAGGAGACTTGTGACACAGATACCCCTCTGATACACAATTCTTGCCTGCCTCCTGTTGCACCACAGCAGGGATAGAGGTGGTAATTTGCTGTTAGACTATAACTGCAGTAAATTATTGGCCCCCTCCAGTCCAACACTGACTCTGCTGTTCAGGCCACAAGTGGGTGCTATACAGTCCATTCAGTCCCATCCCCTGCACCCCACCCTGTTCTGGTGGGTGCACAGTGGCCTCCTATTGTTCCATGTGCAGACCTGAGTCTGGGTAGCGCACACAGAGGTGTAAGGGGTGAGGGATACTTACACCCCTTTACTCTCTTGCCTAGGGACACAGACCAAGTCACAGTCTAGCCCTACGAATGGGCTTGGGATCATGATTTGTGGGTCTGTTTCTGATCAGCTGTGGCTGACAGGATGGGGCAGTTTGATCTTGCTGGGGACTGCTATAGCTGCTCTTCCTCCCCATGTTCTCATGCACTGTGCTGGAGTCTCCTGTGTGCATCATGACAATTGCTATAGGCCACATTCCTGCAATTCCAAACATGACAAGCTAAAAGAATAGCTCCACAATCAGCTGCCCATGGAAATAAGAGGGTGATAAATCATAACACAGTGCGTTATCTTCTGTCGCTTTCGAATGCCCCTTCCAAGAGCAGTCAAGCACAAAGACAAAGTGAGTGTCAGAAACTTTCCCAGGCAAGCAATCAGAGTAAATAATGATCTCCTTCCTTGTTAGCAGTCTTCCTGATGCGTTGGACTTCGCATCTTCATGGACTGCAAGGTTGCTCTGAGAGGAACAACTTCGTTTATTTGAAGTAGACTCCCTTTGGAGACATTGCATAATGGGTTGATTAAACAAAAAAGGCATGTTTCATTTGTGAGAAGCAGATCTCACTTCTGTCTGCTCAGTGCTTAGAAGTCATTTGGTATAGCTGTTGTGTGCACATCACATGTCCCTTCTTCAGGTCTGCATAGCATAGCTTCCTTCCTCCACAAAACGGCAGAGCAGTGACACATTTGAAGGAAAACATTGTGATAGCTTCCTCCTCCTGAAATCAGGTCTACACTCCAGGCTGCTGAGCTGACGGGCTACCCAATAAGGCTACTGACAGTCAAATGTTCTGTTTACTCCCTTTTGGATTTTGTCAATTAAAGATTAGAACATGAAAGCCATATATCTCGGCACTTTCATTCACTTTTGTGCCTAAGTTGAAGATACCATGCTATGGACTTTACTCACTGCACCTGGGAGGATTTTCCTTTGCAATCTGCAACTGATGTTCCTTTTCACAAGGCTTTGGTTTTGTGGATAGCTTAGCTGTGACCCAAGATGTAGCTCTTCCCCATCCCTCTAGCAAGCCTGATGTTGATTGCCTTCCCTATGTCCCTGGAAGTTGTGTGGTTAAATCTGGCAAAGGATATGAATGATTTCCTTAAGGAATTCCTTATTTCACCTTGTGCTGTAATACCGTGACAGTTCTAACACTTTGCACTGAAAACTCTTACTTGATAAAATGGAAGATAGAAAAAGAGAGCCCAGAGAGGAAGGATGGTCCAATGGTTGGGTACTTGCTGGAGACACACAAGAATTGATTTCAATTCCCCACTGTGCCAGGGACCTCCTGTGCGACCTTGAACAAATCACTTAGGAGGCAGAGAGGTGTTCAGTTCCCCACTGAAAGTCAATGGGAGTTGGGTGCCTCAGTTTTCCCTCCACAAAGTTAGGATAAGAGCGCTTCCTACTTCCCAGGGGTGTAGAGAAAATCAATACATGCAAAAAGAATTGTGAGATGCTCAGATACTACAGTAATGAGGCCCATGGATAACTCGGTACTTTAGAAAATAATTTTGACTTAGTCATCCTTATCCAAAACCTAATTATTATTGTTGGTCTCGAACATCACATGCCACAAGAATGGCAGCTGCCCAGTGGTGCGCTGGCTGCGTAATGTGCTGCAATACAGGCTAGCTGGCTTTGGAATAGGTGACATTTTGGAACGATCTGTTCCTTCCCACATAAGGGACCAAAGGGAGTGTCTACTCCCCAGCTCGGTGAGTATCCATTGAACAGGCTTGGGAGTTTCACTGTCCACCCTCCTGATAGATTTAATGGCAGTGCTGAGAGTGGGATGGAGGTGGTAAAAGAGAGAACAAAACGCAGTCGAGCTGCAGAACTATGTCTATCTTAGGTGCCTCTATGGCCTGTGATGAGGTATACAAACCCCACACTAGAAAGGACTGGGTAAAAAGCTACTCTGGACCCAGGTGTCCATCCTCCCCTTCCCGGCTCCACCTGCAAAGCATGTGCTGGCTGGAGGAGATGTTTAAAAAGGGGAGCAGAGTAGCTCAGTGGAAGGCCGATGTGGAAGTGATCTGACCTGCCTGCTAAGCTCCTGGGAAGGGTACCCTGAGAGTTCTTGCTGCCTGAGACCTGAATCAGCCTCCAGAGATGGGACCTGGGACTTGCTGAAGGTCAGATACTTTATTTGGGTGTTTAGTTCTTTACTTTACCCTATGGGAAGAGAGGGGACTGGTAGGGAGTGATGCAGGGAGGCACCGCCTAGCACCCCAGGGTGCAGGATTTAGCTGCCTTCTGTTAGGCCCTGGATTGGAGCCCAGTGGAGGGGAGGCCCTGCTCTCTCTTACCCACCCCTAAAGAGGGACAACCACAGTAATCTCCCTTGTTGGGGAAAATACAATGCTCTGGAGCACAAGACCCAGACCGCAGGGGAAGCCCTGACTCTCTCGCTTAATCCTGAGGACTTGCCCGTTACTGGGCTCTTTAGACATACCCCGAAAGAGGTGGGCTTGAAAATGTGACTTGACCAGAGGGCTGAGTCACTGGAAGGCTAGACCACTGCAGGGCAGAATGGCAGTAAGACAGGGGAACGCCTGGGCAGAAGACAGCCTGCCACACCCCTGCCGGACTACTCTCG
Organism: Gopherus flavomarginatus; assembly: GCF_025201925.1. Taxonomy (NCBI): domain Eukaryota; kingdom Metazoa; phylum Chordata; order Testudines; family Testudinidae; genus Gopherus; species Gopherus flavomarginatus. The sequence continues at coordinate 138,959 of NC_066620.1, read as the reverse complement.
GCGGCACAGGTTGTGAATGTTCTCCTTCACAGGTCCTCATCACCACAGTATCTGAGAACCTCATGTCTCTAATGTATCTACTCTCATAGCACCCCTGTGCAGTTATCTCCATTGTACAGATGGGAAACTGAGGCACAGAGCGACTAAGTGATTTGCCCAAGTTCACACAGGAAGTCTGTAGCACAGCAGGCAAGTGAGCCCAGGTCTCCCAAGTCCCATGCTGGCACCTAACTGCTGGGCCATTGTTGTCACTGTGCAGAATAGTGATGAGTCAAGAGTTCAGTGTGGGGTCATGCAGTGCTGAGAGCTGACTGCCAAGGCATCATGCTCCCAAACAAAGCACAGAAAGTGCTGAGCATTGACTCTGCGGCCAGATCAAGCCTCTTGCATTCAGTCTTAGAAATTGCTGTAAAGAAAACCCTGGCTAGGTGGATCCCTGGGACTCAGCGGAGGCAGGCCAGAGAGTGAGTGAGAGGCGAGCTCTTGATGTGTCTGCTGTGGATAACTGCGATACCAGGGCAAGCAGAGTGCATCTGGGAGGCCTCAGCTGAGAAGCTGGGACCGGCAGCCTGCTGTGCTGGTAAGCTGCTGTACATTGCTGGTGGAGCTGGGACATCCAGGAGAACCAGGGGAGTGGTACGAACCCCCAGCCTGCTTTGCTAGTGTAGCTTTACCAGAGGAGACAACTTGGAAGAAATCTCAATGCTACCCATGCACTGAGTCTGCTGTGGGCAGCTGTCTCATCCAGGGGCGTGTGCCCGGGGGAGAGACGAGAGCCTTGTTTTAAAGTCTCCTTGCCATTAGAGCAACAGTACTCAGCTCCCAATTAGATTCCAGGCCCACGTGAGAGCCCTTGTTATTTGACTCCACTGTTTCTCCCCAAATACTACCTTGTATTGCTATTATAATAGAAATACAGCCCTGAGTGACAGCAGCAATGCAGAGAAGATGTGGTGCCTTCTAGTTAGTTTCTGTAAGAAGAAAGCTCCTTCAATCCAAAAATTCAAATGTGACAGGCTCAGCTGAGCTCCTGTACCCACAGCACACTCAGCCATGCGAAGCTTGATTCACAACATAGCGTATTCCGCCAATCAGCCACAACAATGTGGGGACGTTGCTAAGAAAAATCAGACCTGCCAGCGTGGCCTGAGGCAACATGGCCCTGTGGTCTAGGACACAAGCCTGGGGTGAGAGTCCTGCTTCTGGCCTGCTTGGGGAAGTTTGTGTCATCCTGGTTTCCTTTCTCACCCTCTCTCTGTTAAGTCTCTGACCCAAAGAGCTTGCAACCTCTTTCTTACTCTCTGCCTGTACAATAGGATCCCAACCAAGCTTGGGGAACTTCTGTACTGCAAAATATTATTGATCATAAAATATGTAACTGCTGGGATCAGTGAGAGTGGGAATTCCTCTTAAATCAGAGAGTGAGTTATGACAGGATACTGTCATTTGTATGGCTTTATTGCCTAGGAGCCCGGGGCTGCATTGTGCTAGGCACTGTATAGACACAGTACATAAAGGCCATCCCTGGCAGGGATCTAGCCAATTAAAAATAAGGCACCCACCCAGTTCTTGTCTGCTACATAATCCACATTCATTTATTAACACCCCTGACATTTCATACTGCCCACTCTGCTGTACATGTGTCCCCTGGCTTCATTCTGTAATGGAAATGTGCTGCTGGTTGCACACTGCTAAGTTAATACATTGTGTGTGAAATAGAAAGCTGAAGTTTATAAAGGACTACAACTTCAGTGTACACTGGACTGTGTTAGTTTTGTACATTTTCTCATTGTGTGATGTATTGGCAGAGAAGGAGAACATGGCTAGGAATAGAGTAGAAAAGATTGATCTGTTTGTTATAGGTATAAAGTTTCTGTAGCCCTGATACATTTCTTTATTTAATTTTATTGTGTAGCAGTTAGCAGATTTTTTTGGTAGTGAACACTGCTGTAGTTTGGTAATGTTACAGCCTACTGGAAATGAATTCCTGGAATAGGATCTAGAATTCTATACTCTCTCTAATGCTGATATTTGGGCATTTCATTGGTGACCCATGCTGGCTGCTCTGCTAGAGCTAGAAGGAAGTTCAGAGTAGGTCACGGCTCTTTTTGTCCTGTAACTAAAGATTCTGAGTTTAGACTGGAATTTTCAAAAGAATCTACATAACTCAGGAGCAAAAATCCCATTGATTTTTCCAAGTCATACGATCATAGAACTATAGGGCTGGATATGTCGTCTAGTGCAGTCCCCTGCACTGAGGCAGGACTAAGTCTTAGAGACCATCTCTGACACGTGTCTGTGTAACCTGCTCTTAGAAACCTCCAATGATGGAGATTCCACAACCCTCCTAGGTAATTTGTTCCGGTGCTTAACAACCTGACAGGAATTTTTTTTTTAATATCTCACGTTGCTGCAATTTAAGATCATTACTTCTTGCTCTGTCCTCAGTGGATAAAGAGAACAATTTATCACCCTCCTCTTTATAACAAACTTTTACATACTTGAAGACTACTCTCATGTCCCCCCTCAGTCTTCTCTTCTCCAGAGGAAACAAACCCAATTTTTCCTTGTAAGTCTTTCTAGACTTTTCATCATTTTTGTTTGTCTCCTCTGGACTTTCTACAGTTTGTCCACGTCTTTCCCAAAGTGAGGTGCCCAAAACTGGACACTGCCCTACTTGAGGCCTTATCTATGCTGAGTAGAGCAGAAGAATTACTTTTCATGTCTTGACAGCAGGTTTGTCTGGCTATGTAGACTCCCTCCTCAGTCCCTATGCTACCAGCACTTCTAGCTATCTTTGAGACACCACTGACTTCCTGAGGAAACTGCAATCCATTGGTGATCTTCCTGAAAACACCATCCTAGCCACTATGGATGTAGAAGTCCTCTACACCAACATTCCACACAAAGATGGACTACAAGCCATCAGGAACAGTATCCCCGATAATGTCATGGCAAACCAGGTGGCAGAACTTTGTGAATTTGTCCTCACCCATAACTATTTCAAATTTGGGGACAACATATACCTTCAAATCAGCGGCACTGCTATGGGTACCCGCATGGCCCCACAGTATGCCAACATTTTTTATGGCTGACTTAGAACAATGCTTCCTCAGCTCTCGTCCCCTAACACCCCTGCTCTACTTGCGCTACATTGATGACATCTTCATCATCTGGATCCCTGGAAAAGAACCCACTGAGGAATTCCACCATGATTTCAACGATTTCCACCCCACCATCAACCTCAGCCTGGGCCAGTCCATGCAAGAAATCCACTTCCTGGATACTACAGTGCTAATCAGGGCCGCCCGGAGGGCAAGTAGGGCAATTTGCCCTGGGCCCCACAGGGGCCCCCACGAGAATATAGTATTCTATAATATTGCACCTTTTTTTTTTTTTTTAATGGAAGGGGCCCCTGAAATTGCTTTGCCCCTGTCATAAACAGATAGCTAAGGGTTAATGTCTCTTTCACCTGAAGCACCTGACCAGAGGACCAATCAGGAAACCGGATTTTTTCAACTCTGGGTGGAAGGAAGTTTGTGTCTGAGTCTTTTGTCTGTCTGCCTGCTTTCTCTGAGCTTTGGAAAAGTAGTTTCTGCTTTCTAATCTTCTGTTTCCAAGTTGTGAGTACCAAAGAGTTTGTTTCTTTTGTATTTACATGAATATAGTGGCTGGAGTGCTTTGATTTGTATTCTTTTTGAATAAGGCTGTTTATTCATATTTCTTTTAAGCAATTGACCCTGTATTTGTCACCTTAATACAGAGAGACCATTTGTATGTATTTTTCTTTCTTTCTTATATAAAGCTTTCTTTTAAGACCTGTTGAAGTTTTCTTTACTGGGAAATTTCAGGGAAATTGAGTCTGTACTCACCAGGGAATTGGTGGGAGGAAGAAGTCAGAGGGAAGTATTTTTTTTTTGCTCCAGGACTGGAATTAGAGGGGGTGGAATCCCTCTGTTTAGATTCACGGAGGGTGCTTCTGTGTATCTCTCCAGGAGCACCTGGAGGGGGGAAGGGAAAAAGGATTATTTCCCTTTGTTGTGAGACTCAAGGGATTTGGGTCTTGGGGTCCCCAGGGAAGGTTTTTCAGGGGGACCAGAGTGCCCCAAAACACTCTAATCTTTTGGGTGGTGGCAGCAGTACCAAGTCCAAGCTGGTAACTAAGCTTGGAGGTTTTCATGCTAACCCCCATATTTTGGACGCTAAGGTCCAAATCTGGGACTAAAGTTATGACAGCCCCAGGCCCCCTGAATCCTCTGGGCTACCCTGGTGCTAATAAGCGATGGTCACATAAACACCACCCTATACTGGAAACCTACTGATCACTATACTTACCTACATGCCTCCAGCTTTGATCAGACCACACCACATGATCCATTTTCTACAGCCAAGCTCTACGATATAATCGCATTTGCTCCAACCCCTGAGACAGAGACAAACACCTACAAGATCTCTATCAAGCATTCTTACAACTACAATACCCACCTGCTGAAGTGAAGAAACAGATTGACAGAGCCAGAAGAGTACCCAGAAGTCACCTACTACAGGACAGACCCAACAGAGAAAGTAACAGAACGCCACTAGCCATCACCTTCAGCCCCCAACTAAAACCTCTCCAGCGCATCATTAAGAATCTACAATCTATCCTGAAGGATGATCCATCACTCTCACAGATCTTGGGAGAAAGGCCAGTCCTTGCCTACAGACAGCCCCCCAATCTGAAGCAAATATTCACCAGCAACCACAGACGACACAACAAAAGCACTAATCCAGGAACCTATCCTTGCAACAAAGCCTGTTGCCAACTCTGTCCACATACCTATTCAGGGGGACACCATCATAGGACCTAATCACATCAGCCACACTATCAGAGGCTCATTCACACCAATGTGATATATGCCACCATGTGCCAGCAATGTCCCTCTGCCATATACATTGGCCAAACCGGATAGTCTCTACGTAAAAGAATAAATGGACACAAATCAAACGTCAAGAATTATAACATTCAAAAACCAGTCGGAGAACACTTCAATCTCCCTGTCACTTGATTAAAGACCTAAAAGTCGCAATATTACAACAAAAAAACTTCAAAAACAGACTCCAAAGAGAGAGTGCTGAATTGGAATTAATTTGCAAAATGGACATCATTAAATTAGGCTTGAATAAAAACTGGGAGTAGATGGGTCATTACTCAGAGTAAAACTATTTCCCCATGTTTATTCTCTCCCCCGCCCCCGTTCCTCACACCTTCTTGTCAACTGCTGCAAATGGACCATTTTGATTACCACTACAAAAAGTTTTTTTCTCTCCTGCTGATAATAGCTCACCTTAACTGATCACTCTCGTTAGTGTGTGTATGGTAACACCCATTGTTTCGTGTTCTGTGTGTATGTATATAAAATATCTTCCTACTCTATTTTCCACTGCATGCATCCGATGAAGTGGGCTATAGCCCACGAAAGCTTATGCTCAAATAAATTTGTTAGTCTCTAAGGTGCCACAAGTACTCCTCTTCTTTTTGTGGATGCAGACTAACACGGCTGCTACTCTGAAACTTCTCGTGTCCTGTTTACAACACACCTGCTAATACATTCCAGAATGATGGTCCCTTTTTTCTTTTTTTTGGGGGGTGGGCAACAGTATTACATTGTTGCCTCATATTTAGTTTGTAATCCACTATAACCCCCAGATCCTTTTCTTCAATACTCCTTCCTGGGCAGTCTTGTCCCATTTCATATTGGTGCAATATGCATTTGGAGTACTTTGCATTTGTCCTTATTGAATTTCATCCTATTTATTTCAGGCCATTTCTTCAGTTTGTCCAGATCATCTTGAATTCTAACCCTGTCCTTCAGAGCACTTGCAGCCACCCCAGTTTGTAGGTGCTTTTGAAAATCCCACTAATAGCATTCCCCTATTTCAGAATGATAATTACATGTCATAACAAGTGAAGCCCACAACTGGTATTTAACTTGCCCTTAATCTGAATGTTGAATACACATGATTTAAAGTCTGATAAAGTTTCATATTTATTCTTTTAAAACATATATCTGTACAGATTGCCATCCCCGCAAAAAAAAAATCTATATCTATATACATAGATATAGATATCCCACCCTACTTACTGCTGAGTTCAAAATCTAATGTCCTTCAGTTGTTTTAAGTAATTTCCTTCCATTCTGAGCAAAGCTGTCGATCTTACATTTTATTATAAATTCTAACAGAAAAACAAATAATGAACAGATATTTTTCCCTGTCCTTCAAGTAAGTGGCACTTCAAACATATTTATTAACAGCTCTGATTGTAAGGAATGTTATGGTCAAAGTGTCTTATAAATGCTGGCTCAATATCAATAACAACTACATAACACTGAAGTGACAGATTCATATCTCTAGCCCTTCTTATGGGGGATTCCCTTTCTTTAGTCATTACATAACTCAGGTATCATGCTTATAGATAGAAAGTTCCCCAACATCTTAAATGGAGTACTTGATAGGTCCAAATCCAAACTGTCTGAGTTCACTTTCATGTGTGATTCTTGTAGAAGAGAAAGTTTTTTTTGTCTTTCATTGTATCTGGAGACAAAACTTGCAGGACATGATTTCACTTTTAAAACTCTATCCTCACAAAAACTATTGGTTTTTTATTATGTATTTTACAGTAGCTCTGAGAAGCCCAAACCAAGATCAGGGCCCAGTTGTGCTGCACAAACACAGTAAAAGTCAGCCCCTGCACCAGAGTTTACAGACCAAAGAACCTAATCCAAAATCAATTATTTATCGCATCCCATATTATAGCAAAGGCAACCACAGCTGTGCAGTTATCATTGCAGTGATAGACATAGTTCGGGGGGGGGGTGTAGAAAGAGAGAGACCCACTTTCTATTATATATTTGAATATACACCCATCATTCACTCAGAAAAGCTGATTGATAGAGATGATGGATGATAATCCTAATGGAGATTTAATACTTTCTTAATAATCAGAAATCAGGCATTTGGGATCAGATTGTAGACTACCTAGATCTGAAAAGCGCCCTGAAATATCACTTCCTGCATGTGAAGATGCAAAAGGCTATAGTTCCTGGGCAATACATACAGATTTCCCCTCCCTCCCTCCCTCCCTGTGCCCTTCCCCACAGCCCCACCACCACAACACCCCACACAGATGCCCCCCGCCCAGTGCCCTGAAACACACAGATCTCCCCCACTGCCCAGCACCCCCCAACAGGTCCCCACTGTTTAGCATTCCAAAACACACAAATCTCCCCTCTGCCCAGCGCCCCACGCACATCTCCCAGACACTCACCATCACACCCTGCCCCCTTCCCTGGCCGCACTCACCAGCCCTGCTGGGAGGTGTCTGGCTCCTTGGGTGAGAGTGGCAAGGGGAGTCTCCAGACTCTCCACGTGCTGCACACTCCACAATTGTGAGCTCCATGGCTCCCATTGGCTGGGAAAAGCGCCAATGGGAGCTGCCGGAGCTGCGGAGCGTGGCTTGCAGGTGCCGGCAGCACGCAGAAACCCCTCCCTCCCAGCCAGAGGGACCTACCAGGGGGCGAGGTGAGTCCCAGCAGTGCTTACTTGGAGTGGGTCCTAGGAAGCATCCGGAAGGCAGGTCCCTCTGGCTCCCAGGGTCACGGGTCAGGTGGGGTTAGGTCGAGGGCAGGGGCGGGGGCTCTCTGCCCACTGCTGGCTCCTGCAAGCCCCGCTCCTGTACCACGCGGCAGAGACCTCCTCGTCGCCTCTGTGCCTGGGACTGCAGTGCAGGCTCCTGCCGGCGGGTGGGCGCTGGGAGCTGCCCCAGAAAGAAGTAGTGAGTGGCACCAGCAGCAACTTGCGGTCCTACCAGACGGTCCCGATATTGGGAAGAAGTGTGTCCCAACCGATGTAAGGTCAGGCCACAGGTCAAGTCCCCTAAAATCGGGACTGTCCCAATAATATCAGGACATCTGGTCACCCTAAGGAAGGGGCTTATTCCTGTTAGCATACATGTTGTGAGGGGGAGGAGATTTGGTTGTCTGTCCCCACACAGACCCCCTACACATAGATGGGTGAGAGTCCCCCTTAAAATCTTGCACTGGCTTCTGCAATTGGGTGGGGAGCAGACATTGAGCATCTTTAACTGTGTTGTCAGGTCTTGTGATTTTGTTTATCATGATTCTGGTAATATTTGACGAGTTTCTTAAAGCCCCAGCCCTTGGAGTCCTGTGATCACAAGGAGAATCTCAGCTTTCATTTTTAAAAAAAAAGTAATATTCTAGCTCTCTTGATTGCAGAGAAAAACTTGAACCCGTGACCTGAGCACACCAAGACCCAGAAGGAAAATAATAACAATCCCAACAGCATTTTTATTTAATTAACTAATTAATTATATTAAATCTCATGATTTTGGGGGAGCTTGTTTTGTGGTTGTTTTTTCTTTATTTCTTTACACTTGGGGTTGGCAGTACTGCAGCTGTACTCCAGATGTACAGTTAGGAGGGGCACAATGCTTGGAAATAACTTGTTTAGAATATGTAGGCCAGCTCTCTATAGCAGTGTGCTTATTAGATTCAGGAAAGTTAACACATGAATCATGGAGTTTTAAGGCCAAAAGGGACAATTGTGATCACCTGGTCTGGCTTTCTGTATAACAAAAACCATAGACAGCGTCCCCCAGCCAGTCACTCCCGCATACCTTGCAGTTGAGCTACAACACGGGTGACTAAAGAGCAAAATGTTACAATTTTATTATTTATTTTTATTTTTAGGGTTGGGAAATTTCTCTTGCAGCAAAGATGCCTCGTATTCTTTTGGCCTAACATCCCAGAGTGGGTGCATATGGCTTTCTAAGCAAACTAGCAACCTCTATCCTCGCTCTTCTAGAGAGAGGTTCATTATTAACCCTCAGAAAAATGATAGACAGATCCAGACCAATATTTTGACAGCCGCACTCAGATTCATTTTTAAAAATCTGTTTCATCATCTCCCTAAAGATTTTAGCTTTGCGACTGCTCCACTGCCTCACATCTGTAGATACTTAAAAATGCCTGTTGCAAAATTATACTACTAGAAGAGATGTTTCTAGCCAGCCCAGTCTTTGTGGGATCAGCTAAGAACTGCACAGGATTCAGACTTAAATAAATACCCCACCTCCACCCTCCGTATATAGCAGAGTTTGTTTTGAGTTTCCTTTGTTGTCTACCAAGGTAATAAAATCAAGCTTCCTATTTTTGATTACTACCATATTAAGCATTGTGTTTTAAGGTGCATGTTGAATGACGCATGGCTCTGTCACACCTGAAACTTGGGGATGCTGTTTGCCACAGTTTGGTCCTGCTTGTTTGTGACTTTCCTGTGTGTTGCTCTCCCTCTCCGTGTCTTCTGTCCACCACTCAAAGTTGCTGATTGATAGCTGCTGTGGTGTTTCGGTGCAAAATTGCAAGATCTTGAAGTGTTGAGTGAGACACAGATTCCATGGCTTGATTTGTGAAAAACATTTAGACCCACAAAGTTTGGAGGACTTAGAAGCCAGGTAAAATGAACCCAGGATTACTGGGAGCCACTTCTGGTAATTCTTTTGTTATGTTGTTGTGTCACCATTTGAATGCCGTTTTAGTTGGTGCTCACGAATAAATACATAACGCACAGCAACATTGTTTTACACTCCTTGCAGGAGTGTTTATACATTTTACTTTTAAATTAACACAAAACATGTGCCACCATTGCATAAAGAGATATGGAAAGGAAAATACTCACACAGGCAAGCAGTGAGAGCTTAAGAAAATTGCACACCGTTATTACAGTTCTTATAGCCTCCCTAACAACTAAGAGACCTTTCTCCTGGCTCGCTAGATAAAAGGTGCTTGTGCAAACATTAGGGCTAGTGCAAATGGTTCCTTTAGATGAAATATATTTGACCAGCTAGGACCCGATCATTCACTGACTGAAATCAACCTGAGTGTCCTCCTTCGCGTATTGCCCCTTTGATTTCTAATGTTCTGGAAGAACTTATTCCTAAGATATCTACTGCTCTGCCTGCATTCTTTATTACTGGAGGCAGCACATAGCGTTTCAAAATTTGAGAGAAATTAGCCTGGAGCTCTGTTGCACAGACTGAAACTGCATTGCAGGAAAATGATGAGAGTTAGATTCTGTACTTGGATGCCCATGTGCAGCTCCTGTTGCTAGCCATGCACATCTAAGGGAAAAGTTGGATCACAGATGTTTAAAAGGACAACTGCAAGTTACCCCTTCAAGCGCAAGCTAGTTGTTAATTACCACTCACTACATCCTTAGGATGCCCTGTTGCACAGTTTGGTTTAGTGCAGGTTAGCTCGCATCATGGTCAGTGCAAATACGCCTATTGATTTCATTAGGAAATGAATACAGTCCATAAAGCTTTAGGCTAGTTGTTTGAGTTTCAGTTTAAGGAATTTCTGACAAGCACAAAAGTTGTGATCTTGTGTATTGTACAACTCTTGGTGTAAGAGAGGGGAGATATAAATGCCACCACCTTTTGCCATTGTGATTTACTCAAGTGACATCATTACATTTGTTTTTCCTTTGCAAGCTGAAACATGAGGATCTCCCTATTTGCAAGAGCTTCTCTGCTCTGTCTTTGTGGAGCATCTATGACTAGGTAGTCTGTGTACATAGAGCTACATACATGTAGGGCCATGGTGTAGGAAACAAAAGGAGAAGAAGAAAGTAGTGGCCTTAATTTTTTTCATAAATGGCCAGGAATTGTGAGTGTCTGACAAGAGGCGCCTGAAAGAGATTGATTTTTCAGAAGGTTTGAGCCCCTGCTCTGACAGTCCCTTTAAGCTGTCTCAAGTTGGGCACACAAAATCCCTAGTTGCTTTTGGAAATCTAGGTCGATATTCCAGAGGAAATGGACTTGATACAGATGTGAACCTACCACCTCTTGGCTAGTGCCCAGGGACCCTGACCAAGATTGAGACCTTAGTGGGCAAGGCACTGTACATATCCAGAGTAAGAGCTCACAATCCAGATAGACAAGGGATAAAGGTGCCATTTACAATCCTCATTGTACAGCTGGGGAAATGAAGCACAGAGATTAAGTGACTTACCAAAGGTCACACAGGGTGTCTTTGCCAGAGCTGGAGATCATACACTGATCTTTTGCATCCATCACCTGCCTTCACTGTAAGATCATCCGTCTCTGCTCAACCAGTGAAGTCTGGCTACTGTTAATTCAGCTATGACTCATGGATGCCATTTATTGCTTTGGAACTTAAATTCCAATACTGAGGAATGCAAGCCATGCGGTTGGAGCCCCCTGAGTAAGTCAGCATGTTACCAGCCCATAGGGTTCCATCAGACCTGTTAGCATCCTCTGCCTGGAAAGCCATGGAGACTGGATGTCAAAACAGACTAGAAATTGAAGTCTAGAGCATTGGGAAGAAGGGAAGTACACTGACCCTGAATTGTAACACACCTCCCAGATTGACGCTGTAAGCTAAACATTTCTCTGATCCCATTTAACTAGCGCTTTGGGCAAATCAAAGAGAAATTAGAAGAGCAGCAGCCTCCTGAAGTCAAGAGGGGGAAGAGTGCCAGATTTGGTTATGCAGATTGTCTCTTTGTATGTGAGAGAGACAAAGTGGGCGAGGTCATATGTTTTAAGACCAACATCTGTTGGTGAGAGAGAGAAGCTGCTCTTCGGGTCTCTTGTACGTTGGTGTGTTGTCAGAGCTGTTGCACGCTATAGTTCATTGTACTGTTGGTCTAAATTCCACCTTGGAACTGAATTCTCAGCTCAACAATGTGTCTTTCCTGCCAGGCAGAAGTTTAGTACCCCTAAGAATTCAGACCAGTTAGGCAGGCGGCAAATCAGCCCTTGACTTGGGGGGCATGCTGACACTTCAGCATGACAAACACCCTTAAAACAGGCAGAACTGCTGCACCTTTCCACTTCTGCAGCAGGAGCACAGTAACTCAATGGCAGATGCTTAAGAGATTGCAAAGGATACATCTTGTGGAGGATAGGGAAGCTGACCAAAACAATATTAAATCATTATTTGTATTACATGAAGACCTAGACAGATGAGATCAGGGCTTTATTATGCTAGGTGCTGAACAAAAAAAAAATAGCAAGAGAGAGACTTTTCCCCAAAGAGTTTTCAGCCTAAACAGAACAGACAGAGAAATGACTTGCCCAGGATCATGCAGTAGGGTGGTGAGAGGTAAAGTACTGTCACAGGTTTAGTTCAGAGGGGATAACCTAAACGAAAAGACAAGGAAAGGGAGAGGGGATGTTGCTAGGAAGAGGCCAATGAAGGGGACGGAGCAGGAGAGGAGTGAAGCTGAGATGAAGAGACTGGGAGGCAGATGGTGGGTTGGAGCAAACAGCTAATCAGCATAGGAAAGAGAAAGTCCTGTCAAAACTGTGGCAAGTTGATACTGTCAATTTACGAGCCTGTAAGGTTTACGAGTTTAACCTTCCCCTCCCTGCAAAGTGCATTCCTTTGCATTTATCAACAATGAACTTCAGAAACTGCTGCACTGGGGAGAGGGGTAAAACAGGATCTAGCCAGGGCCAACCCATTCCCCCCAGCAACTCCCTGGGCCTAGAACCACGTAGGGAATTTCCAGGGGATCCAGATTTGGCTGATTCTGCTCCTGCTCTGATCAGCTGGAGTCTCTGGCTGGTTCCTGTTTCTGCAGCTTTTTACCAAAGCAACATGGTTGTCTACTTCACCAGACTGTTGGGGGTTTCCCTACGTGGTTCTAGGCCCAGGGAGTTGCTGGGGGGAATGGGTTGGCCCTGGCTAGATCCTGTTTTACCCCTCTCCCCAGTGCAGCAGTTTCTGAAGTTCATTGTTGATAAATGCAAAGGAATGCACTTTGCAGGGAGGGGAAGGTTAAACTCGTAAACCTTACAGGCTCGTAAATTGACAGTATCAGCACAGGAAAGGGACCTGGACATCATTATAGACAGCTCAGCAGAGACCTCTGTGCAATGCACAGTGCAATCAAACTACCTAACATGCTGTTCACATGCATAAAGCATGTGATGGAGAATAATAAGGAGAATTGTCTAATAATGCCTTTTTATCAATCAGCAAGATGAGGGGCCGCCTCATCTGGAACACCGTGTGCACCCCGCCTCATAAAGGATATCGTAGAACTGGAGTGGTTCAGAGAAGAGCAGCAAGAATGATCAAGGGCCTGGGGAAACTCTCATCCAAAGGGAGTTGAAAAGATTGGGATTGTTACCTCAGAAAGAAGATGAGCGAGAGGGGAAGTGATAAAAGCATATAAAATACAGAGTTGTCTAGAAAAGGAAGTTTGGGAGCTTCCATGTTTGTGCAGCACCTAGCACAATGGTCCTGGGATATGAGTGGAGCTCCTAACACAATTTAATAATAATTTTGAACCTGAAGAAGGTTTCTGAGCAGGGTTTAGGTTCACTCCTTCCACATCCTTCCTCTTCCAGCCCTGTTCAGAACATAGTGATCTTATTACCTTCCATTTGAGCAGCTTTATCTTCCTCAGCCCCTGTCACTACACTCTTGACCATGTTCAGTTCAGTGATACTATTTTCTGGCTTCTAATGTCTCTAATCAGTGAAACAAATCAAGAGCCATCACAGACTGTCCAGGTTTTCCTCCCATTAACAGATATTCTTAGTTCTGTTTGGGAGAGGGGAAAGCTAATCCCCTCTAGTCATTTATTTGGGGCTTCCAGTGTAAACCAACAATCTGTTTCCCTCCTGGCCCTCAACTTAGAGTGGATGTTGCAACTACTGCAGTGGTGGAACAGGTGCAGAGAAGAGCTACTAAATGATTGGGGACTGGAGGGCCTGTTGTGTGAGAGGAGTACAAAAAGGTCTGGGCTTGTTTCGCGGAGTACAGAGAAGGCAGAGGGGGGGATACATTTGTTCTCTATAACTACACTGGGGGTAAACACCAGGAAGGGTGACCAGCTATTTAAGGTTAAGGACAATAGTGGCACAAGAAGAAGTAGGGATAAACTGACCAGGAACAAATTCTGGCTTGAAGTTAAAAGTAGATTTCTAACCATCAGAAGGGTGCAGTTCTGGAACAGTCTTTCAGAAGGAGTTGTGGGAGCAAACACTTAATTTGTCCAGTGAGAGAGCTGGGCACATTTATGAGTGAGATTGTATGATGGGGTTGCTTGTGATGGTGGGGGCAAAGCTTGGCAGGCCTCCAAGTATCTCAAGTTTTGCACCCATAAGACAGCAGTTCTGCAAAGGCTTAGCAACGTTGGGAAATATAGGCCTCGCTTGTCTGCTGTGCCACAGTCACCTATGTGACCTTGGGCAAGTGTCATGGGATGGTATTTTCCCAAGTGCCTAGCTCACTTAAGAGCATAGAGCTCATTGGAAGTCAGTGGGATTGACTTTCCTAAATTACTTGGGTGCTTTTGAAAATTTCACCATTATTCTCTCTGGGCCTGTCTTCCCCATCCATAATAAGGGGGTAATAATAACAATAATACATCCCTACTGCACAGGGGAGTGTTGAGAATAAACTCCATTATTGACTGGGTGAGGCTCAAACAGTAGAGTACAAAGGGCTGTATAAGTACTTAGGCAGGAGTGGGGACACCCAGTTGTGCTGCTCTGGGTTTAATCAGACTCTGATGTTGTTGCTGCAGGCGAGGAGGATGACGATGACGAATGTGGGGAAGAGAAGCTGCCATCCTGCTTTGATTATGTGATGCACTTTCTGACTGTCTTCTGGAAGGTCCTTTTCGCCTTCGTCCCCCCAACAGACTACTGGAATGGCTGGGCCTGCTTTGTCGTCTCCATCCTAATGATTGGTTTGCTGACGGCTTTCATCGGGGATTTGGCATCCCATTTTGGCTGCACCATTGGCCTGAAGGATTCAGTGACTGCAGTTGTGTTTGTTGCATTGGGAACATCAGTGCCAGGTAAGAAAGTAATTTAATTTCCTGACATGATCTCTGCCATCTTTCTCCTGTGCTGTGTATTCGGGATTCAGAGGGAGAGGGCTGCAATCCAGGTCTGAATGAAGAGCTAACTAGTAACACTAACACCACATGGGAGACCCCAGTGGTGTGTGTCCCTTCGTGGCAGCTATAGGTTATTTTAAGTATAGCTTCAGCTTTGAATTTTCAGGCTTTCTGATGTTTTGATAACAACTTGTAACTGATATTTACAGTCTTAACTTCAGCAAACCCAAGTTTTCTTCCTCAGAATAGACTTCTAGTTGTTCCATGGAGTGCAAAAGTAATGTGTCAATCCACATTTTTGCTTTCTCCACTGCCTGCAGAATGTTGGGTTTTTTTTACACTTCATGTAGGTATGACATTAACTGCACTGGACTGGGTTTTTTTTAAAAATCCCCTTAAAACAAAGCGTCCTTAATCCATTCCAGAAATAGTTACTGTGTCTGGCAAGCCTTTCTTTGTTTCTATTAGATCCCAAAGATTTTTTCTGCGCCACTAATATTGGTATATAAGTGAATGGAAAACCAGTGAAATGAGAGGAAAGTATTTTTGGCTATGCTATTCTTACTGTCATTTTAATTCTTATTGTCATTTTATCATGATAAAACATACAGCTCCAATTTCTGCTATCTGGTATATTGCTATAAATTACTCTGGATTTACATGGATCCACAGTGCATATTTCTCTCAGACACTCCTGCTGTTTTACTGGCAATCATTAACTGGGAACCATTAGCAAAATGCAGAGTGACACTTGAGTTTTTTCATCTGGCATAACTGGAAATTATGCACAGTGTGTTTAAATAGTTAAGACCCTTTTGTAAGACCCTTTTTCAGTGTCTGTCCCACTGTCGCTAAACATCAGTTGCAGTAGAACAAAAACATTAGAAGGAAAAGGGATGGCCTAGAAAATCATATTGAGAATAGTGTCTCACCATTATGTCAGTCAGTGGTATACCCTCACCTGGATGCTGTGTTCGCTGCAGCTCCACCTTGCCTCAAAGGACAGAGCAGGTACAGAGGAGTGAGGAGAGTGGGCAGCAACCTGGGGAGAGCTCTGTGAAGAGGAGCTTAGAGGAGACAGAGAAAAGGGTACATGACAGAGCTGTAAGGAATCAGTAGCCATACAGAGAAGGCTCACCAAGGACTCCCAGAGTTGTTAGCTGCACTGTGCTGCACATCTCTCCCATATCACAGCCGGGTCAGCCTCTACACCTCGCTCATCTCACTCTCCGGTCATGTTCCACAGGACAGGGGCTGTCGGCTGGCTGCTGGGGGTAGGAAGAGAGGTGTTTTCCCACTGCAGCTCTGGGTCCCCTGTCCTCCTGCCTTCCCTTGCAGGGACCAGAGAGAAGCCTGGCAGGGAAGGAAAGGAGCTGCCCAGGCCCTTACAGGAGCTTTCAGAGAGGACCGGGAAGAGGGGGTGGCATGGACCCAATAGCACCATGTTCCCTCCCTCCTATCAGCTGGCATTGGGTGTTACCAGATCCGCTGGCAAAGGGAACTTGTGACTGGAATCACTAGCTCTGTATTTCAGCAAATGATGCTGTGTGCTAATTAGAAATGGGCCAAGGAGTCTTGTGTCTTGGTTTTGCAAAACCTCATTAGTCAGGTTTTATTTTTTCCAAACAAAAACCAGGCCTGGATGGGCTCTGAGGTTCATATTATCCAAACCGCCAAAGAGGAGGAATCGACTGGGTGGGATAAAGATTCCTCATGTCTCATCTCAGTAAAAGTTTTGGATCAGCTTTGGTTTTGCAGAACCAGAAATGCGGGAGATGCTGCACTGCTGTTTATTAATGGGCATAAAGCACCTTGAGCCCCTTTGTGAGAAGAGCCTGTTCATGTACCAAGAATGTTACTACTCAGTCACCTTTCTTTTCTTTCTAGCCTGGTAGCTTTTACATGCCCGTTTTTCACATGCCCTCTAGCAATTCCCTGTCCCTGCATTTTAGTCTCCTGGGGGCTGTAATACTTTAGTCTAATACAGGTTATTGGGCTCCATACAGGGGTAACTGGATGGGGTTTAGTGGCCTTTGCTAGGCAGGAGGTCAGACTAGATGACCTGGCGGTCCCTTCTGGCCTTACACTCTGACCTTGCTCTCTCCAAATAACAGATGTTGTCAATTACCACCCCATCACATTGCCCCAGTAACAATATCAGCGTCATTGACACTAATTGCACTCCCACCAGAATCCCTCTCCCAGCATCGTCCAACCCCGCCACCCCAGTTACCCAGCTCCTTACAGAAACCACTGGAACAGCTCATGTGCTAGTCAGTGTGAGGGAGAGTGTGTGAACTGACCCATTGTATTTGGGCATGGAAAGGGACAGACACACAAGCTATTGGTTTGCCATCGAACATGAAAACAAAAAATGTCAAAAGAAAAGGAGAGGTTTAAAAACCAGCAACCCTTTGTACTCAGGTAACAAAGAATTATCTGACACAGCCTCATCAAGACCCACACCATCCTCTTCTTTTCAACAAGCATCCATTTGAACTGATTGTGTAGATAAAATAAATCATAGTTTACAAAAAAACTTGATTTTTTAAAAAAATCTTTAAGCTTCAATTTTGGGGGAAACTTGGAAACCTAGAAAGAAGAATTCCATGTAGTACAATTTTGAATAGTTCTGCTGATATTGAGGAAAGTAAAGATCAGTTTCTTTACAAGTAGTATGTTTTCCCTCCTCCATATCATAGTCATAATACCACTCCAATGGCATTGCTCAAATTACCATGTGACCATTCGTGTTGAGACAGCTAAAGCAGACACTTGTTAAACTGGGAGAGATTTGAAAGGTATGCAGAATATTTTTAGACTATCCAATAGGGTAGGGAGCTGGAATTTGAGAAGACAATTCAGTACCCTGGAAAGTATTTCAAACTAACTCCTCTTTTCCACAGATTCCAAAATACGTAATACCTCTGCAAGCTTTAAAAAGTTTTCTATGCCCTCAGTTTTTCAGTGTAGAAAATTGCTTTTATTCAACCCCCCACCAGAGTTGCAGGCCCATGTTCTCATTCTGAACTTCTGCTTCTTTAATCTTCTCCCTTGATCTCTCACACATTTTTCTGCATTCGGGTTCGTTGTTCTGCATGGAACACCTCTGATGAGTCCAGATTCAGCTTTGATCCACATGAATCAAAATTAGGTTGTTGAGTGTGAATAGCTGCTAGAAGTGTTTCTACTGAAACATCTGAAGGGTCCTCTAATACCTGTTGTTTGGAGATAGGTCTTGGACTGATTAGACTGTCTCAGAAGCAGTCATGGTTAGTGGAGACTTAGCGAAGGGGCCTAAGAGAGGCAAAGAAGAGACTGTTCTTCATAGCACAGTATTATCAGCTGTTCTAAGTATTCCTATAGTTCCATACTCAATGACATTCTGCCTTCTTTTAAGAGATTGAATCAAGCATGGTGAGCTAGGGAGCCTTCATTAAGGACAGACTCAGGGTACGTCTACACTACGGGATTATTCCGATTTTACATAAACCGGTTTTATAAAACAGATTGTATAAAGTCGAGTGCACGCGGCCACACTAAGCACATTAATTCGGCAGTGTGCGTCCATGGTCCGAGGCTAGCGTCGATTTCTGGAGCGTTGCACTGTGGGTAGCTATTCCATAGCTATCCCATAGTTCCCGCAGTCTCCCCTGCCCATTGGAATTCTGGACTGAGATCCCAATGCATGATGGTGCAAAAACAGTGTCGCGGGTGATTCTGGGTAAATGTCGTCACTCAATCCTTCCTCCATGAAAGCAACGGCAGACAATCATTTCGTGCCCTTTTTCCCTGGATTGCCCTGGCAGATGCCATAGCATGGCAACCATGGAGCCTGTTTTGCCTTTTGTCACTGTCCCCGTATATCTACTGGATGCCGCTGACAGAGGCGGTACTGCAGTGCTACACAGCAGCATTCATTTGCTTTTGCATGATAGCAGAGACGGTTACCAGTTGTTCTGTACCGTCTGCTGCTATTATGGGTGCCCCTGGCTGAGGTCGGCAGGGGGCGCAAAGGCAAAAATGGGAATGACTCCCTGAGTCAATCCCTCCTTTATGGTATCTAAAAATAGAGTCAGTCCTGCCTAGAATATGGGGCAAGTGTACTAGAGAACCAGTGTATCAGAGAACCAGACAGCACAGCCGCTCCGTTTCAGATCCCGTAGAAATGATGAGCTGCATGCCATTCACGGGGAGTGCCCCTGCAACAACCTCACCCATTGCTTCCCTCCTCTCCCAACCTTCCTGGGCTACCGTGGCAGTGTCCCCCCCATTTGTGTCATGAAGTTATAAAGAATGCAGGAATAAGAAACAGTGACTTGTTAGTGAGATAAAATGAGGAGGAGGCAGCCTTCAGCTGCTATGATAGTCCAGGCAGGACATTAAGCAGTGTAGGGGAGAGGAGCCCAGCATCCCGCTGCTATGATAGTCCAGTAGTACAGAATCTTTTCTTTACACATGAAAGAGAGGGCGCTGATGGAGCTCAGCCCCCAGTTGCTATTTTTACCCAGGTGCCCCCGGCCAGCCTCACCTGAGGCTAGCCAGGAGTACTCAGCAGCTATCAAGCATATTGTACCGTCTGCCACCGGGGAGGGAAGAGAAGCGGATACTGCTCTTTACTGCTGCGGCATCGCGTCTACCAGCAGCATTTAGTACACATAGAGTGACATTAAAAAAAAGTCAAGAAACGATTTTTTTCCCTTTTCTTTCACGTAGGAGAGGAGGGAGTAAATTGACGAGCTATACCCTGAACCATGCCAGACAATGTGTTTGAACCTACAGGCACTGGGAGCTCAGCCAAGAATGCAAATACTTTTCGGAGACTGCTGGGGACTGTGGGATAGCTGGAGTCCTCAGTACCCCGCTCCCTCCCTCCCTCCCTCCACGAGCGTCCATTTGATTCTTTGGCTTTCCGTTACGCTTGTCACGCAGCACTGTGTAGCTTGGAGATTTTTTTCAAACGCTTTGGCATTTCGTCTTCTGTAACGGAGCTCTGATAGAACAGATTTGTCTCCTCATACAGTGATCAGATCCAGTATCTCCCGTATGGTCCATGCTGGAACTCTTTTTGGATTTGGGACTGCATCACCACCCGTGCTGATCAGAGCTCCATGCTGGGCAAACAGGAAATGAAATTCAAAAGTTCGCGTGGCTTTTCCTGTCTACCTGGCCACTGCATCCGAGTTCAGATCGCTTTCCAGAGCGGTCACAATGGTGCACTGTGGGATACCGCCTGGAGGCCAATACCATCGATTTGCGGCCACACTAACCCTAATCCGATATGGTAATACCGATTTCAGCGCTACTCCTCTTGTCGGGGAGGAGTACAGAAACCGGTTTAAAGAGCCCTTTATATCGATATAAAGGGCCTCGTAGTGTGGACGGGTGTGGCGTTAAATCGGTTTAACACTGCTAAAATCAGTTTAAACGCGTAGTGTAGACCAGGCCTCACAAATTGGAGGTTACATCCTAAGGACCTGGTTGCTCCAGGTTGCCTTCTGTCTCCTGTGTCAGAATGTCTCCACTGTTCCCTCCACCCCTTATTATGGGCTGGGCCAACTAGGCACAATTGACATTCAAGAGAACATGACCAAAACTAGTCCAGCTACATAAAACTAATGACGCGGGTGCTCATACAAAACCCCTCAGTGCAAGGGAGCAATCAGGAGTCCCGTTGGGTCCCAGAAGGGCTGACAAAACTACATTTATTTTACTGAGCTACAAAATAGAAAATTCTGCTTTTTGTGGGTATGTCTGTTCTGATTTATTTGAAATATGTTGTTTGTGATTCATAGTGCATGCCCTAAATATCACTTACAACTTTTCTATGCCTGTGAGGCTTCAGGTGCACACCAGAGGAAAACGGCTGTGCTCTATAGCAGCGTGGTGGACTGGAGAGCAGAGGGCAAATGCACAGTGCAGTGTCCGATTCAGATGACTTGTAATGAAAAGCTAAGCCCTTTTTTCTAACCATCATTACTTACATAGAGGCAAAATACAGAACATAAAGTGTCTAGCCTAATAACAATCTTTCATATATTAAAAACTGCAACGGGATATTCACAGAACAATGCCTAATCATTTCCATTCTTAATACAAAAAATACAGTGCCTTAATGTTTCTTGAATGTGCCATATCAATTACAATAATCTCATTTAGTTGGGCCTGTGGCCACTGCTTGATTAATAGCTAAGTAAGCAAAGTATCAACAATAAGAATAATTAAACAAAATAGTGCTCATCCCTTTAATGCCACTGCATGGTCAGTTTCCTCCAGTAAAAGCAATTGTTTGTCAAGGTCACTAAACAGGATGCATCACTTCCTGGCCATGAGTTAGTGTCTCAATATTAGGGAGAAAATAAAGTTAGTGGGTAAGTGATGAGGGGGGGAGAGGGGTTGGTTATGGCCTTGGCATAGAATCATAGAAATGTCAGGCTGGAAGGGACCTTGCAAGGTCATCAAGTCCAGCCCCTGTGCTGAGACAGGACCAAGCAAACATAGACAGAAACCTCCACCCTGAAAGGGGTTGTGCCACCTGCTCTAAAAACCTCCAGTGTTTTGAGGAATGCAGTCACTTTCTGCCAAGATTTTCACTGAGCTGAAAACCCTATTTTTCATTGCGAACCAAGTTTTGATAGAAAAATTTCGACCAGCTATATCAGTAAGAAATGTAATCCAGAGCCATGCCTTGAGCTGTTGATGGAACAGTTAAATAGGGCCTTTTATTGAAACAGGAGATGCTTTACTTTAAAGGCAAAAAAAAAGCTGGAGTACACAAAATTATTGAGCTTAGTCAAACTAGACAGGGTGGCCTGGTACTTCAGGAGGAATTTATAAAGCTAGATGTTTGGGCAAGATGGTGCCAAGCAGAAATACAGCATAGCAAGGTACTGCACAGTGGAATAACCATCTGAGCAAGTCATTCTCGGAAGAGTTCTAACTTAATTGCAAGCACTCAGGAAAAATACATCAGCCTGGCATGATAGTTCAATGCAAACTTCTGCTCAGTGTTGATCAGAAAGCCAGGAGGTTAATAGGGTTTCTTAAGAAAGGGATGTAGAGTGAGGTTGACAAGATTATAAAGCCAATAAATAAATTGATGCCCTCACTTTGGGCACCCCATCTCAGAAAGGAGATAGCAGAAATAGGAAACAGCCAGAAGAAGGCAAAGGAAATCATTAGAGGCTTGGAAAGACTTTAGGATGAGGAAAGAGTTTGTAAAGATAGGGGTTTTGATCCAGCAAATGGAGCATGCAGAACCCCATAGAAATCAGTGGACAGACATCCAGCCACCCATGTGGAATAACTTGCAGGATCAGGTCTTAAGCCTATTTAGCTTAGGGAAGAAGACTCAGGAGAGATAGGGAAGAGATGTATAAAATTCCATTACAAAAATCCTTCATTAAGAGCAAGGTAAGGTTGCAAGCTGAAGCACTCAGAACTCAGGGAATGACATCATGAAAAGTAGGCAGTGTTGTTGTAGCCTTGTCAGTCTCAGATATTAGAGAGACAAGGGAGTGAGGTAATATCTTTTACTGGACCAACTTCTGTTGGCGAGCGAGACAAGATTTCAAGCTTACACAAAGCTCTTCTTCAGTTCTGGGACCTGTACTCATGACAGGTCTACACTTAAAATGATGCATGGATGCAGCTGCACTAATGCAGCTGTGCCGCTGTAGTGCTTAAGTGAATGTGCTCCTATGCCATTGGGCAGACTTCTCCCATCAACAGTTATTCCACATCCCCAAGAGGCAGTATCCATGTTGGTGGGAGAAGCCCTCTCGCTGACATAGCGCTGTCTATGCTGGCGCTTAGGCTGGTGTAACTGCATCACTTAGGGGTGTGAACATATAGTTATACCAAAGTAATTCTGTAGCATAGGCCAGAGCACTGAGTATATTTCCCAGACCTGAAGAAGCATTCGTGTAAGCACGAAAGCTTGGCTTGCTCACCAACAGAAGTCAGTCCATCATGTCGTGAAAAGTGTCGGCACAACCTTAATTCTGCCCTCTTACGTGTGTGCATTACAATACAGCCTTTTCCCTACAAGACCCCTGTCTGATTTCCTGGGCAGTCAATGTGGCAGGGCTGTGTGGAGAATACGGAGGCAAGCGTAAGCACAAAGGCTATAGCTATCCCAGTTTTGCCTCTTGTATCTTGCCTTTATGCCATCTGATGAAATGTCTTTGTGTCTTTGCTTTGGCTTCATCCTTGTGATAGTGCAAATCAAATGCACATATGCACCCATGCAACTGGCTTTTCGATATGATTTCTTTTAGGCATAAGTTGGCAATTGCCATGCTTGCCACATGTGAGTGAGTGAGTACAAATACATATCCAGTAGCTATACAGCTTGTCAAGAGGCAGATTATAGCATTTAGCCACTAGCCTTCAGAGCGAATACATCATAGCTCTGAGACAGGAGCATGCCTTAGCCAGCTCTCCAGCATGCACTCTGTATATCCATTAGGATGGTGCAGCCTGCATCCCTCGTCATGCCCACCTAGCTCCACGGGCCATTGCAGCGAACCAGGACCCAACTCCCACATTAGGAGGTACTTTTTGACCCCAGGTACACAAGGGGGAAATTCCTGGGCTTCTTCAGTCGTGGGGACTACAATTGTCCCTGGCTTTTGCATGGGATGTGCTGTAGGGAGGGAAGGCACCAGCATAAAGGACATGCACAACTAAGTACAGAGCATCCTGGAGTGAGGCCCTCCAGCCTTGATCCTGCACCGTGGAAGTCAATGGGATCTATGCCATTAACTTCAAGGAGTGCAGAATTGGGCCCATTATAAATGTACAACATTGCTGCATAACTGGTGCTTGCTGTGCTTGTAAATGGCTACAGACCACTGCATTTCCTTTGGAAGGCATTGGTGTCTGCAAACAAACGGCACTATGTCAGAGCTAAGCACCTTTGGAAGGCATTGGTGTCTGCAAACAAATGGCACTATGTCAGAGCTAAGCACCCTTAGGATGTATTCCTCTTAAATAGGCAACATTCCAGAGTTTTTAGTAGGGGCTTCGCTAACTGGTGTAACCTAATGAAATACCCACTGAAGTCCATGAAGTCTAAAAAGGTGCCTGCCCTGGAGTGGGGATCTGTCTGGTCTGAGGAGGAACTCCAGGTAATTTGACCTACAGGCCAGGCAATGCCTCTGCAGGGTGATATGGACAGCAGCTCTCCTGTTGCATACCGCAGTGCACTGTGTAGAAAGGATAACAGACCACCAGGAGAGATCATGAAGTCTCCTTTGTGTTATAGTTCACAGAAGTGTGGCTAGAGCTGTTCAGATATTTGCAAAACCCTGATGTGTGACTGTTCTCACTGCAAAGCCCATCTTTCCTCCTACGAAGTTCAATAGGAACTCAACATGAGCAAGAATGGCAGAGAAATTAACACCATAACATCAAATTGAGCTCAGACCTCTTCCCTTGGCTGGGCTGTTTCTAGAGTTCCTCCCCTAGGACTGCTCAGCATACACTCTAGATCCTCTCTCCATTGGTGTAGTAAATATTCACCTGACTCAGTGAGTCAGCAGAACCAACTTATCCCTACCCCATGGGACCACCATCTGTAAGCAGCCTGTTAGACATCTCTCCAGATCAGTGGTTCTCAATCTGCAGCCCAGTCAGCACACAACTGTGTCCCATACGACATCCCCAGGGCCATACAGGCAGTATATATATTGTGTGGCTTGGCCCGCATAACACATAGAGAGTTGCATATGCAGCCCACAATGGTAAATAGGTTGAGAACCACTACTCCAGCCAAACCCACATCCAGGGAATGCTGTCTGGTTTGCTGTCACCCAGGAGAGCCAACTCCCAGAGACTCATGCAGCTGCAAAGGACCTGTCATATGAGTGCTACATTATTGTACAGCAATGGTCCAAGATACTGCATCCTGTGGAAGCACTTTTTACAGCCTTTTGAGAGATGATGGTAGATTCTTGTAGTATTTGTTTTCTATAAGGAGGATGCCATAAGCCAGTGAATGACTCCTATACAATGGAGGTGCCCAGGAGCTAGTTCTCAGAAAAAGAAAAGGCCTGAGGAGGTGGGGAGACTGCCAGCTTCAGGTAAGGGAAAGTGTACATGGGGGAAGAGGTCAAGAAGTGTTTTGTCTAGGGTCCTCTAACTCTTGCAGGGAGCTTTGGGAGGTGGGATCTGGGTCCAGTCTCTAGGGAGTATGTTTACACTGCAAGCAAAGGTGTGATAGCACCATGGATGGGCATGCCTGGGCTAACTTTACTCTAGTGAGTAGGGATAATAAGGGTAGTGTCGATATGGTAGCATGGGCTAGCTGCCTGAGTCCCTGGCAAGCTTGTACTGGGGCAGCTAGCCCATGCTGAAGCCCATGCCACCACATACGCCCTGCTATAGCTAGATTAAAGCTAGTTCAGGTTTAGCCAGCCATGCTACTGTCCCACATTCATCTGCAATGGAGACGTACCTTTGATGCCAAGCTGTTATCTAGATCAGCTTGTCAGGAGCTCCATTCTCCAATAGGAAGGGACTTGCAGTGACACTAGGGTAGCCCTCTCCAAGGCAACTTACTTTATTGCCACCTGACTAACTGCTTTTCTTTTTGCTTTACAGACACCTTTGCCAGCAAAGTGGCAGCTACACAGGATCAATATGCTGATGCCTCAATTGGGAACGTCACCGGGAGCAATGCTGTGAATGTTTTCCTGGGGATTGGCGTGGCCTGGTCCATCGCTGCCATCTACCACGCAGCCAATGGGGAAGTGTTCCACGTCTCCCCCGGCACCTTGGCTTTCTCCGTCACCCTCTTCACCATTTTTGCTTTTATCAGTGTGGGCGTGCTGCTTTACCGGCGGAGACCGGAGATTGGAGGTGAGCTGGGTGGGCCGCGGACTGCCAAGCTTCTGACAACATCCCTTTTTGTGCTCCTTTGGCTCTTATACATATTGTTCTCATCTCTGGAAGCCTACTGCCACATACAGGGCTTCTAAAGGAACAATCAGAGATAGTAAATATATTGCTAGAGATCTATATGTATCTATATAGAAAGCTATATAGATAAAGATAGAGACAAAATACTGTGTATAATGAACAGAGGAAAAAGAAAAGACATTTGCCATGTTCACTTACCTGCTGATGGAATGCAGCTTGGAGCATTCTCTGTACTAGGTAGGAGTAAGAATTCAGCAAGATTCTTAACCAAGGGTTGCAGCATATTAAAGGAGGTGCGGATGCAGGGCCACCTTTGCAAGTCTACCTACAAGAGCGTATGATACTGACTTTATTGTTGCTCCCACCCTGCCCCTTGGGGAGGATTGATCTGAAATGTAATTTGGGCTTTTCAGTAATGCCAGTGCCAGAATAGCTGTTAAGAAGCCAAGTGGTGGAGGGAAGGCGAGGAATAGGGGACTTCATGACTTTCTTACAAAAGTTTATTTGCCTTCATATATTGAGGACATGCAGATCTGTCCCCACTGAATGAAAACAAGAGCTTGGACTGAAGAAGGAAGTCCAGGGGTTCAAGAGCTTTCTACGAATAGGATGGAAACCCCACTGCTGTTCTTGCTTGGATGCCCAATTTATCATTCAGTTGTTAAGAGTGTTGACATGCTGAGAGTCACAAGAACAGTGTGAGCCATTTCCTTATTTTTTGGCTGTATTATGATCATCATGGCCTGTCCCCTACCCTGCAGACAAAATCAGCGAGCCCACTCATCCCATACTTCCCCGCTGTGCCTTGCAGGCACTTGTCCAAACCTTGTCTCAAGTCCCTGTTTTAGTTCTGACAGAATCTTGGGGGCTTTACTTTGTTGCTGTCCATTCCTTGCCCAGCCCCTAGTGCGTTGCTCCCGTCTCATATTCCTGACTGGGAATGCTGTTGTGGTCCTTGTAACACTTTGCATGAATGAAGTAACCCGTATCTGTATATAGCATTGTGTAGCAATAGTCCATTCAGCAGTGTGGATCTGATGTTGAAGAAATGAGTGAGTTTTCTTTTCACCCAGGTTTGGTTTTGAGTTTGGTTTTTTTCTTAATGGGATAAGGGGAAGTGACTAACCCTTTAGCTCTCTGCACAGGGGTTTTTAAGAAGCAATAACAAAGAACTGTGCAGCTGTAAATGCTAAAGGGAAGAATCTGTGCAAAACGCATCATAAAGTCTTGTAAAGTGAAATCCTGGCTCCATTAAGTCAATGGCAAAATTCCCGTTGACTTCAGTGGGGCAGGAATTTACCCATATGGGGTGACCCAGAGCTCACTGAAGTCAATGCAAATACATTCATTGACTTCAATAGGTTCTGCATCATGTCCATAAAGGTTAACTTACCATTTTAAGGGCCAGAGCCTGCCACCCTTGCCCATGCAGCATAGAACTTTGTCCCACTACTAGTCGCTTTGAACACAGCGGGGTTAAGTACCAGTCAGCCTGGGCATGAGTGGCAGCACCAGCCCCTGAATAAGCAAACCACGCCTGGGTTTTGTAAGCATCATTTTTCCCAGTGTGGCTATTTTACATCTTCTGTGGCTGCAACAGATGTCAGATATTGTCAGTGTTTGTGGCTGTAGAACCCCCACGCTCCATTTCTGTTCTCCTGTTCACCATCTCTGAGGGTTAGCTACAGCCCTGTGTGTGAACATTAAGCCAGAGGTGACTGGCAGGACTTTACAACTGTATCTCATCTAGAGTTACTTGAGGACTGAAGAAGTCAATGGTGGGGTTGGAGGAATGTAATGTCTCCAAGATCTCCAGTGATCAAAGCGTTCTCACCAGATACAGGATGAATTTTGCGTTGTCCAGCAGCGATTGCATTAAACACTAGGAATTACTATGGTGGTTATTTATTATCTGTTGTGCACCACAACAGTGTGCTTGGCTCTGTACAATGCACAGGTGGCAAGACAGTTCCCACCCTGGAGATGTTGTCATGTCGAAGACAGACATTGTCAGAGGTCCTAGAGGAAGGAGCTACCCTAGCTGATCTGGTTT
The DNA here is from genome assembly GCF_025201925.1 of Gopherus flavomarginatus. Classification (NCBI taxonomy): domain Eukaryota; kingdom Metazoa; phylum Chordata; order Testudines; family Testudinidae; genus Gopherus; species Gopherus flavomarginatus. The sequence continues at coordinate 111,037 of NC_066620.1, read as the reverse complement.
TCCCTTCATTTTCATCCACTGTATAACCCTTTCATTTTCCATTTGTGTTCCCCGTGGACGCAATGGCTCTGCAGGAGGGATTAGAACCAGGAGAGGATGGGGCCTGACACATTGGGATTGAGGGGATCATTCTATGCACACTTAGCATCAGGGAAGGAGCTCTAAGAAGAGATTGGAAATGGAGCAAAGGGATCAGCAGGGGTACAAGCAGGGTAGGCAGGATCCCAGAACTACGCCAGGACTAAGTTCAGCAGAGCCTTGAAGCTAAGGACAGGAAGGTTTGAACTCGTGATGATGAGCAAGGAGTGCTGCATTGAGGACAAGGCAGAGGATCTGGTTGTGACACTGGTGGGAGCAATATGGGTAGCGGAGAGGAGCAGGGTTGCAGGATTCAGTGGGACTATGGGCACGGAAAGAAGGGGCGGGATCTTGAGAGGCTGTGGCTGTCAGCCTGAGTCATGTATTGAGTTTGAACTTTAGTCCATGAGCTGGCAAAGGGGTCTGCCCACATGGACTCTCAAATCTCAGGCTGCCATCTGGGGTGTGGTCACTCAGCAGGAGATTTTGCCCTGCCCTTCTATGGATGCACCATGATGGAGCTGGGGAATCTGAGGACCTTTCTCCCTCGCTTGGGCTCCCTGAGTCAGAGCCCCTCAGAATTGTTGTCCCTTCACTCAGAGAGGCACAGGAGCACCTCCTCCCCCAGGAGTGCACAGTGCTCCAAAGGGAGCAGGAAGGAGGCAGATGATGGCTCTGACCCCCTCCCCCACCCCCCACATGCACCAGGCAGCAGAGTTGTCCAATGTAGCAAGGGACCTGCTGCCTCAGAGTTCCTGGGAGGAAAGCTGCTTACGGGAGTCAGAGCAGGTCTGCATGACCCATTTCCTGTGCACTGTGCTTTCCAAAAGCCCTGCCCCCAAAGCCCATACCTCCCGGTCCACTTCCACCTGTGACGTTATCATCCCTCGGTATAGAAGTGCCAGGGCAGGGTCAGTCCTAGCCCTTGTGACTGAGTGCACCACACAGCTGCGCTCAAGAGCAGGAAAGCATTTCCGCACAGAGCAGGTGATGATTTCACGGCCAATGTTCCCACTCAATCCTACTCCACAAGTCACCCCGTGATTTCAGTGGGCCAAGCTGGGTAGCAAGAGGCGACAAGGCATAAGGAAGTGTGGCAGCATTGGTCCCTAAAGGATTGTTTTATGAAGACAAATGAAAAGCAAGAAGTTTGGGGTGGTCTTAGTAGTCTTTATGCCTCACATTTGATTCCCCTAAGCTCAAAATAGTAAAGATACTTTGATATGTTCACATTTAAAAATGACGGAAAATAAAAGCACAAGCAAGTGGCTTATAAATAACTGGCCCAAATCCTCAGCTGGTGTGAATCAGCTTCTCTCCATTGACCCCAAGGGAGTGATGGCAATTCACATCTGATGAAAAGCTTTCCTTGTATATTATGAATGAAATATCTAAAAGAGGAGCTGCAGGGCTACTACTTTGCATTAGCATTACTAGCTATTTTTTTCCTTTCCCACTCTTTCCCTATCCCTAAATCACAGCCGGCATGTCCCTTGGTAGCATCTTCTGATCCAGCGGAAGGGCATGTCTGACATTGGTTACCCGGTTGGCCGAGGAAGGAGGTGGTGGTGAAATTTTGCACTCATTTCAAACAAGCTGTGGATGGTTTTAATTATCTTGTTGTGCATTTTCATCTAGGAATATACTAATTTTTTTTCTTGTAAACTCTTTTTTCACTTTAAAAGAGAGTGGGTGTTTTTTCTTTTAATTTTTATTCTTGGGGCAGGGTGGCGGGAAAGGGCATTAGAACCTGATTCTGGTTGTTCAGGATTATGATTGCCTTTGTGTACAATGATTTCATTTCATTTGTTTGGGTTCATTAATTTTTATGTGTGTGTATTGTCCACAGCCATAGGCAGCAAGTACACTGATTGTGATGATCCTTATCAGTAGTGCACAGCCACACAGGCAAATAAAGTTTCTAATTGTTTCAGATTTACACGGTAGTGCGGCTGCATATTCTCTATGGGACATGTTTCCTCTCATTGTCTGTCCTCATTCTTTCTGTTTATTGGTTTTCTTCATGTGTATCTTTCATTGACTAGGAAAAACCAGTGAACACCTAAGAAGAGTCAGTAGCAAATGTCAGCTGTTGTAGCCACAGAGGCAAACACTATTCTGAACCTAATGCAGCCTCTGCTCTGAGATGTAGCCATGCTTTTCCATTCCATGCCCCATTGGATCTCTCATTTCCCATCTTCCATTCCCATTGCTGCAGCATGTGGCCAGCCCAGTGTGCTATCACCCCTGTGCATTTGGAAACCTATTCTCTGTTGACATGCAAGAGATTTAGGTAACTCCCAGTACAGACAGTCAGAGTTATGCATGGAAACCTCCTAAGCATTACGATTAGACCCTTTAAGGTTACATACTGCCCTTTATCTCTGCTAGGCCTACCATCAATGTCAACCATTTCAGCGTCAGTGGGATTGCATATATGCCTCGGGCTATGTCTACACATAAACTGCTGCAGCTGCGCCACTGTGGTGCTTCAGTGAAGATGATATCAAGGCCAACAGGAGAGCTTCTCCGGTCTGCTTAGGTACTCCACCTCCCCAAGAAGCGGTAGCTAGGTCGACAGGAGACTTGGGCTATCTACAGCAGGGGTTATATCGGATTAACTGCAGCGCTCGAGTGTGGATTTTATACTGACCTAATTTCCTAGTGTAGACCATCTTTCACTTACACAGGCCCTATTCCTGCTCCCATGTAGGTCAGTGCTGGGAACAGGATTGGGCCCTTAGTTAACGAGCAGTAATGTGGCAGTTAAGTTGCTACAGGTCAAGTTGTCCGCTCTGGTGTCAGTTTCAACATACACACATTTGCACACAGAATGAGTTTGACCCACAAAAATGGGTGTAACCCTTGCCCTTCCTTGTGCATGTAAACAGCCTGCTGCATTCTTATGACCTGCTGTGGGTTGGCATGTGTCCAACCTGTTCCCGCTAACTTATGCTCTTACAGTCGGGGCTGGTTGCTAAGGTGAAGGTGCAATGACAGAGGCTGGGGTAGGCTGGCTGAATGTCTTTTTATCTGTCTTGCATTAACAAAACATTCTGTAATATTAGAGAGTAAAGGTTAAAGTAATGTGCTTTATGAGGCTAGACCCTGTCCTGCCTGTGGAGAGTCCCTGTGCAGGGCCTTCTATAGATAGTTACAAAAACACTGCTGAAGTCTGTGGCTGAGGGAATTGTCATCCATATGTGCAGACGGATTATTGCCCATTCTGGAGTCTCACCTGGGACTCCCCTAGCCTTAAATGAGAGTTGTTTCAGGCCCTTGGAACTCAGCTCTGAGCCTGCTCCATAATGTACATGAGACAGCGAGGATACAGCCTACCAAGAGCGTTGGAGCCTTCCCAAAAGAGGTGGGGCCCGGGCCCCCACCCCAGGCCCTGCCACTGCCCATCCTCTTCCCCCGGAGGCCTTGTCCCACCCTGGCCAAGGCAGAAGCCATAGTGGTGTAAAAGCAGCCCCCTGCTCATGTCCCTACCCCCTGGGTCCCCCACCCGGGCAGATGTGGCTCCCCACAGCTGCCTGCATGGCTCTCCCTGACCCAGCTCCGACTGGGGGGGCAGGGTCTCAGAGCCGCAGCCCGGCCATGGTAAGAGCCATGCAGACAACTGAGGGGAGCTGTGATGGACCCTCTACCTGCCTGTGGTGGGGGGATCTCCTGAGAGCAGCCCTTGGCCCATATCCCTGCCCCCAAGCCTCCCATACAGGGCAGCTGGAGGGTCTGCGGCTCCCCACAGCTGCCCACACAGCTCTTACCATGGCCCAGCTGCAGCTCCAAGGCCCCATCCTTGTCTGGAGACAGAGCCACACAGGCAGCTGTGGGGAGCCGGCATGGAGTCACGGACCCTCCACCTGTCCTAGGCCAAGCGGGGAGTCCGGTGGGGCAGGGACACAGGCTAGGGGCTGCTCTCCGCCGTCCTGCACTGCCCACCTCCTGGAATTTCAATAAGGCTCCCCACAGCTGCCTGGGCTCCCCGGCCAGGCTCCACGCTGGCTTGGCCTGGGGATGGGGCCTCAGGGGAAAGAGGAGGGGAAGGAGGCAAGATCTGCCCTGGATGGGTCAGGCTATACCCCCTGTTTCTGGCACCAGGGCTGCCCCTTCTTTCATCCTCAAAGGGATGCTTCCAGCTCTGCCTGTGAAGCCGCATTTCCCACTCAGACCTCATTCTCTAGCAAATAACCCTTCTCTTCTGCCCTCCAACACCGATTGAGGCTTAGCTACGGGATGGACATACGTGCAGGGTCTTGTAGCCAGCGTTTAGCTCTGTTGTTAACACAGCACAAAGTTCTCTACTTTCTGTGACAATGGCAATGAGTGTTTCATTTGAGTAAAGTACAATGTGATGAGGTGGCTGCCCTACACATGGTTGAAAGGGGTTAAGATGGCCAGGCAGGCCAATTAGCTCCACTTGGTGAACCTGGAGGAAGAGCCAGGGAGCATGCTACTAATTAGAAGTAGGCCCAGCTGAGCAGGAACAGGTGGGGTCAGGATAAAGCCCTGTGAGCAGTGAGCAGCCAGAGGGCTGCAGGAAGGCAGGGGAGTAGTTGCAGTTATTGCCTGTAGTGGAGGGCATTGAGAGGCTGGAAAGCCAAGAGAGCCGGGGAAGACAGATGAGTAGGAAGCCTCTCAGGGAACCAACAACAAGAGATGAGACCATGCAGAGGCCTTGGTTGATTGTTTTAGGGTCCCTGGGCTGGAACCCAGTATAGAGGGTGGGCCTGCATTCCCTTACCAGCCACTGAGGCAGTGGCACTATGGAGCAGTGAGATGGAAGACTGCCTAGGATTGCTAGGGGGGAAGGACTTCAAATTTCCCCAAGGGTAAAACCGTAATGACCTGGTCAGAGGGCCAAGCCACAAAGAGGAGACTGAGTTCCTGTAGTGAGAGGGGCCACAGAGTGAGACAGATTGGGGGAAAGACACTGCCAGAAGGGGAGTGTAATGCCTGACAGAGCTAATGCTCAGGACAGCCGGAAGGAGATGCTGCTAGTGGTGAGTCCTGTGCCATATATGTAAATAGCAGAGTTTAGTAAATAACTTCTGTAAGTAAAGAAATTGCAAAGTCTAAAATTCAAAAGAGTAAAAAGCTAAGCAAAATAATAAAGAAAGGGAGGCATTGGGACTTTTTCCCCTTGAGTAGCTCCTCCAGGCCGAATCTGGATCAGGCCCTGGAAGAATCACAGGGACAGAGTCTCATCAGTTTGCATAAATCAATTTTGGAATCTATGGAAGGATTTCTTGCCTAATTCAAATGTTCTGAACCAACAGTTCAGTCCAAACAAGACTCTCTAGGCACTATGGCATCATCTTCAAGAGCCAGGGCTTTTCTCTTCCTCTCCCATGCTGTGAGATACTCCAGGAATGAGATTCACTCACACTGTACTAAAATGGAGTGAGTTAATCCATCAGACAGGACAGCTCCAATGAGATATCAGTGAGGGATGCTATATGGGATATTTTCCAGGAAGATACCCTGACAGAGATTTGTGTTTTCCACTAGCACCCAGGAAGCTGAAACAGTACCTTCACCTCTTCATTGCTAAAGATAGTCATGTAAATTACAAGTAAAACTGCATTTCATCCACTTAATTTCTACTCTGTAATTGTAGTTAATCAATAAATCCTCTGTGTACCAAGCTACTGCTGCAAGTCCGTCCCCTTCCTTTAAGCCGAATGTTAGCTTCACACACACATTCAGGTTTATCCTGCTTGACTTACTTAAATGATGTGTTGTATCCTTAATGCAAAGGCCTAAATTAGCACTGGGAGGGCTCTCCCAGCTAATCTGTCTAAATGCTTTGCTTTTTTTAAAAGAAACTGTATCTTGATGTAGATTTAAGATCATCTGAGACTCCACAATATGAAGAAAGCTGTTCTCTGAACAACTCTACTCAGAAACTTTCCATAAGGTATGTCGTAAAAATGTGCAGCCTGTACTATCATTTTCCAAATTCCAGTTATCATCCATTTTTTGTCTGCTTCCAAGTCAAGTTAGAAAGGCATCCCTCAAGAATCCATGGCTACAGTGGGGTGCTCTGGCATGGATACTTGTCCTACCTCAAAGGATATTCTCTTACCCTCAAGTGAGCCATCTCACATGTGGTCTACACTACATACCTATATTAGTATAACTAAGTCACTCAGGGGTATGAAAAAAGTGAGTCAGTCACCACAGCAGAGGCAGGCATTCAATTTCAAGGATATAAAAATGCCACAGAGAAGCAATAGCACGTATACATATGTCACTGAATTTTGTTGCAATATTACCATTGTCTCCAGTGGCACAGATACATTAAAATTCTCAGCAATTGAGAGTGACATTCCCTGATACCGCCCTGATTACTGACCTCTGTAGTGTTGTATGCAAAAAGCAGGTGACTAAGGCAATCATATTTTCATATTTTTAATATGATTGCCAAGCTGTTTTGAAACAACACTGGCTCTTTCCTGAGGCCTGTGAGGTACTGAGTACTTCCTACTCATTGTTCTGTCCCAACTCCTGCCAAAATCTACAGTTCATAGCAGATGCACATTACCTTTCAGGATGAGGCTCTTAATCACTTGCCAGAATTTTGAAGGTTGTTTTCCTCAGTTTATTAGCACCATATTAAAATGCACCCAGGATTGTCTTTTTCCCCCCCCCCCCCCCCCCCACAAGCAATGAAACCTGAAAGCAATGTTTCTTAACAACTTAGTAATTGCATTTTTTTCAGAAGGTGATGTTATTTTAATGTAATTATTTGCTTCTTTAGAACAAACTGTTTAGTTGAAATTATTAATAAATCAGCTGGGACTTTCCTATCATCTCAATTAAACAAACAGTAAATAACTGTTCTATTTGAAGATCAGTCTAAAGGGAGTTTTGGAATATTGCTTTCTTAAGGCAATTTAGACCTTGAAAACACACAACAAATAGAATCCTCTTTACAGGATTTTTTTTTTTTCCTTTACAAGCCTTTTATTCAGCAGCATCCTTGCCAAACACACTAGAGGATTGAAATGCTGGCTGGCTGGTTGATTTATCGGGTACATCATCCAAACATAATTGACAATCTGAAAGGTAGGGTTTATTATTTTAACTGCGTTATTGCCCTCACCACATCTTAGCATCAGAAGAGTTTGTAAAAGCTGGTGCTGCACTTCATTTATCCCATTTAAAAAATAATGGTCTCAGATGAACATTTGAGTGAGCTTTTCTGTTATTAATAGAAGCTATCCTTGGTAAAGTGGTGAAATGGCTGGAATAAACTTCATTCCTGTAAAAAAGATCCCCGATCTAGCAACACATCACACAGCTATCAAAATAAATATAAAAGAGCTGGAGAAAAACAAAGTGGGGCCAATTCTAGCCCTCAAATGCATATCCATGCACTTCTCCCCCTTCCCGCACTAGCAGCTTCAGGCAGAGACCTCACAGAATACGGTCAGGTACCATAGACATGGGCAACCTTATAAACCCCAGATGAACAGATAATAGGCAGGGCCTGGCCCATGCAGAGAGGCTGGAAGAATTGAGGAGGCAAACCCAGTTGATCTCAGAGTTCCTGCATGTACCTTGGCCAATCCCTGCTCCTCTTCCCACCCACAGCTGTTGGCAGCATGGCTTTTTTCCATGCTGCATTGGCTGATGGGGTTTACGTGGCATCCTGGTCAGAGTGCATTAAATTCTTCTTTCCCACAGTTTTCCCTTTTTTATTCCTGGAGCGAATGGCACATTCTCAGTGAGAGAGGGGGTTGTGGAATAATACAGTTCTTAGTATTCCAGCATTGTCACTCCCTCTTTCAGCTTCATGCCCAAAAAGACCTGCTGTCACAGGCCTTCCTCTCGTACCTAAACCCAACAGAGTCCATAGTCCCTGTCTAACAAAAATAACCCACAGAGAATTTTTGCAGAATTTGGCTGAAGTTCAAAGCCTGGAATAAAGTCAGGAATATTGAGGCCTGAGAAGCCAGTATTTCACAGCTACTCTATCTTCTACAGGACGGTTCATCACTTAGTGGGCCAGGGCTCTGGTTCTCTTCTCCTTACACCCTAGCTTAACAGGTTCCAGAGAGCCACAGCATTAACAAACACCCCAGGGAAGTACACTGAGTCCCTGCATGGACTTTCAGTCTGGTCACTGAGGCCTTAGTAATGCCTCCATTGGAACCCACACTATTAGCATCCTTGGCCTTTCCTCCCTTCCAGGTGGCTATCACCTCTCTGAACCATCAGTTCAGTGAATACAGCACCTCTTCTACCCACAAGGTTGTCCTCAGGCTCAACAGTGCTCCTCCTCAAACATGGCCCTTTCAGCATAGAGAATTATCCATCCATGAGGAGAAGGGAAGCAAGCAAACCTTTATATCAGGAGAACCAAGCACCTCCAACTGTCTACATCCCTCTTCTTTACTGCTGGGTGACAGGATCATCCATTGTCCGCTGGCTGGATCTGCATGTTGCTGAGGCTATCAAACCAAAAGACCTGATAACATTCAAAATCCTGTACTCCCTATGAGCAGGTGTCAAGTGACTACCTAGCATCCCTCCTGACTACTGGAAATTACAAGTCAGGGGCCTTCTTCTTCCATGCCCTGCCTCTTGTGCTGCCATGTTTACAAAGAGCATGGACAATGCTACCATTCTGTCAGTAGCATTTTACACTCACTGCTCATTAACATGAATGAAGACACAAGGCAACAAAGTCAGGACATCAATGCTTGACTGTCACCCCTCAAGTGTTGTCTACTATCATCCCTTAGTAAGTTGCTATCTGCACAGGGAATCAGCTGATGTTTTGTCATCAGTTCAGGCCATGCTTCCTCCCGCTGCTGTTTGAGTGGGGTTTTTGGTTTGTTTATGCTTATCACCTATGTCAGTGTACTCACCCCATCTGGTGAGATGCACTGACAGTGGTGTGGACAAGATGCAGAAGAACATACAAAGCTGTTTAAAAAAAACAAACAAAAAAAAAACACATGACCTTAAAAAAATTGTCCAGCTCACAAACGTGCACAGAGTGCCTCCCAACTCTCACTGGGAGAAATGATTAGCTTATATCCAGTTGTAACAGCTTATATCTGCTCTCTAGGTAAGACATTCTCTTTTCTGAATAAGCAGGTCTGCCATTCTGACCCAGCCAGTCAAAATATTACATGATTACATCATAAGATTTATTGTCTTGGGCATTTTGTTGTTGCTTTGGGTGTGAGGGAAAGTTGTTCTTTTATTTCCACTTTTTTCTCTGTATAAAACTTTTCATTTCCTTTAAACAAATTAAAACCTTTGATCCAGTCAGGCACATTTCTTGAGTATCTTACAGTCCTGGAAACAGTCTACAAACTAATCAAGCTATTAAATGCTTGGATGGCATTCAAATGCAACAGTGATGGGGGGCCATATAAGTACCTAAGCAGACAGCAAACTCTTGCAGTTTCCTGGAAGGGGTGGACCTGAGGTATAGCCATAATAGTTGTGATCCAGCCTCCAAAGGTTCAGGGAGAGGAGAAACTCAGTGCTAGGGATAGTTATTCCAAGAAGAGAAATTCTCAAGACACAACACATTTTGTTCTCTGTAGGCTTTGGCTCCAGGAAATATGAGAGAGATTCTTTACGGAAACACAAGGAATCTGTTCGTCCTCCCTAAATGCTGAATGAGGATGTATGCTGCAAAATTGCTTTGTCCTTTTGAAAACTAACTTCCCCAGGTATGACTGATGAGTCAATTGTATTCTTGCAAAATTCAACTTAGGCTACAGTAAATACAAGCCCAATTCTAACCTCTTAAGGACTTGTGCTTGCCCCAAATAGCACTGTAGACACTGAAATACTAAGCACCTCCCTGAGAATTGTAGCATAGATCTACAAGAAGTGGGATTTTCCATTTTTAAGCAGAGTTAGCAGGATAGAATGGACATGGCTTCACTTAGGCTGCACCCAGGGGGCATTATGGGCTCCTACAGGTCTATCTGTAGAGTCCCGCTGAGACCCAGCCTTTGCCCCGTGCAATTCAACATCTTTATGACATTGTTAGGGAAAACTCGAGTACATCATGGCCAAAAAAGCCAGCACTATGCAGACAGCTCCACGTCACTTTTACGTCAGGCACATAAAGCATCATTTCAGTTATCCATAGTGTGGCTGAGATCAGTAACTGGCTGGAGCTGAGCCAGGGATATAATGAGGTGATGCTGGTGGCAAGAAGGAGGCACCCTGAAGAATTCACCATCTCTGTAAAGACACCCTGCCTCCAGATCTTTAAACAGGCCTCAGCCTCAGGTTCCTGCTGTAGTTCTTGCTGCTTCTGGACACCCAACAACTATAGCCATGAGACCCATTTTAATCTACAACTCTAGAGAAGATTGGGCCCCCTGAAGACTGATTCCCCCTTACCACGGTGAATTCCAGTCCTGATTGTGATTATTCTCGTTTACCTCTTTGTGGGTAAAATTACAATAAATAGTTCACAGAGCAGACAAATAAAATCATGCTGGAAAATCAGTAATAGACACCATTTTAGTGGCTACTGTACCATGGCCTCTCTCCCTACAAGTCTTAGGACTATGTGTATCACCAGTAAATTCTGGACAGGTCAACCATGAGTTACAGTGAATTGCTTTTTCTGGTACCCTTTGAGCAAAAGGCCATGTGTCTTTCAGTACTTTTGTATATACACCATTCAAAAGAGCAGTGTGATCTGTTTTCCAAATCTGATGCACTGGATTATTACAAAGCTATGGTGCTGTTTTAGCTGGCAGTGGGATATTTCCAGTTTCAGCTATTACTCAGAGGGAAAGATGGCAACTCATTGTCTACTCATTAGCTGTTTTTCACTCCATGCCAGGGCCTGTTGGGGTTGTAAATGCCAGACAGAGCACCCCCACTACTAATCCTGTGATGTGGGTGTTCCATAAAGCCCTGGCAGTCAGGACTATGGGGCTGATTCAAAGCCCTTGGAAGTCAATTGAAATCAGTGGAAAAATTTCTATGGGCTTTGGATTACATCTTTCAATACATTTCCTTATTCTTACCAGGAAGCTATGCATCCTCCAAACACACTTCTTTGCTTGACACACCAGCAATCTGCTGTTATTAAATCCAGTGGGCTTTATGAAGATGTATTATAACTTGGTCCCTGATTTTTAAAGTTCTTCCCTAAATTCAGTCCAGCCTGCACTGGGGGTGGGAAGGAGAGGTTTTCCTATCATCAGTAGCTACAAATTATTGTCATGGCTGATCTTGCATGGCAGTATCTCCAGTGTCCCACTATTGTCTCTTAAGAGTCCCTTCTTAGGAAGGTCTGAAATGCTGTGTGAAGATATTGCTTGGTTGGACATTTTTAATTAAAAAGGCAACCCAGTTCGATGCACTGTGCCAATACAAAGCACTGGTTGTTACCATTGGAGAAGTTACCCAGAAAGACAAAAGATGGCTGAAAATTTACTCAAAGCAATTACTCTCTCTTTTCAATCTGATCACATCCCTTTGGAAGAGATTAATATTCACACAATGGCACTGACCGAAGCCACACTGCTAAAACAATGCGTCCATTTGAATGCAAATCTACTTTGAGATGGTAAGGAAGTGGGAAAGTGAGATGCCGCAGTTCAAAAATCTTAACATTAGCCTGTAATTTAAGTATTTAAGGAAATGAAAGCTAATTATCAAATTCCTAATTACATTCATCCTGCTGTTTCTTTTAGGGGAATGTTATCAGTTTGACCTACCGTTTGAATGTAGGGTTATCTAGGAGGTTGCTAGCGCTAGCAGGACTCCGGGTGCTGAGTGTATCTCAATACCTTTCTAAAGATTATTACTTTTTGGTCACCCTTTTTTCCCATGTTAATTAAACCCCACAACAGTCTAGCTATCCCTGTTCTTCTCCAAGGCTCAAAATCAGGCAGTTCTTGCCAAGCTACTGTGTGCTAATTCTGAGCTATTGCCAAGTGGTTTGACCACAAGGGTTGTATTGCCACAATGCTAATCCAACTTGGCAATTGTTGGCCTCTCATTCTTCTCTACAAAGTGCCTCTTCCTACACCTTGTAACAGGGTGAGCTCTTTTTCACAATATTCTCCTGTGGCTTGATGGTGTGAGGCCAGGCTTCCTCCCACTTCATACAATTGACATTCATTGACCTGTTTGAAACACACACTCAGAAGTGAATACCTCCTCTTATAGACCATTCTCCTTTCTCTGTGGACCTGAAGTCAATGGGTTTTGGATCAGACTTTTATCTGGATCTAATTCAAAGACCTAACCTCTTGCTAGGTCAAACCAAAAGTTCTTTCTGTCTCAAGTTTGTAGAAATGAAGCAAAACACTCACAACCTTCACAGTATGAGAAGAGAACATGGGCACAGCAAGCCCTGCTGCTAGTTCAGATAGCTTAGTGTTGCTTCCAAAAGAATTCTTCTGTCATGTTAATGTGCATCCCTTTTATTGTGTTTTTAATTCTTTCATGAATTAGATTGTTGAATGTTAAACATATCTGCTCCATTTCCCCAACTGTCAAATGCCGCAGCTAGTCTGGTTAACTGGCCCTATCGGGCTCTATGTTTACGCAGAAAGTTAAACTAGTTAACTGTAGGCCAGGGGTAGGCAACCTATGGCACGGGTGCCGAAGGCGGCACACGAGCTGATTTTCAGTGGCACTCACACTGCCTGGGTCCTGGCCACCAGTCTGAGGAGCTCTGCATTTTAATATAATTTTAAATGAAGCTTCTTAAACATTTTAAAAACCTTATTTACTTTACGTACAACAATAGTTTAGTTATATATTATAGACCTATAGAAAGGGACCTTCTAAAAACGTTAAAATGTATTACTGGCACGCGAAACCTTAAATCAGAGTGAATAAATGAAGATTCAGCACAGCACTTCTGAAAGGTTGCCGACCCCTGCTGTAGGCTTTAAAGTCAATGGATATTTTTCAAAAAGATCTAAACTAGGAATTATTTTGGGGAAGTTCTATGGCCTGTGTTATACAGGAGTCCAGGCCAGATGATCACAATGCTACCCTGTGGCCTTGAAATCTATGAACTTGTCTCACAATATCATGGCCTGTTCTTTGTGCTAAAAGCCTTTTAAACTTGCCAGAGTTTATCTGTCTCCTAAAATAGAGAGAATTTGAAAGAAGCCAGTTCCTATACTTTAGTGCTAAGAAGAAGTTTAATGCATTACTGATGGGAGCAGAAGACAATGTAATTCTTATGCGGAGGCCTTCAGCTTGAGCAAATCGCTCCATTTCCCTACATTTAAAGCTCACAAAACATCATAGCTTTGCACAAAGCTCAAAAACAAGACAGGTCTTTTTTCTTTATCTCCTGTCCTGTCTTCTTTTTTGCCCCAAATAAACTGGAATGTTTTTCCCCACTTTATTTCGAAGCAGAGGTGTAACATATAGAAAAGAGCACAGTAAGAATGAAATGGAAATATACCCTTATTACTAATGGAGCTCGGATGGTAACTGATTTTTTGTTTGACAATTCAAAAAAAAAGGAGGGGGGATTTAGTTTTGGGTCAACCTGAAAATGAATGTTTTTCAACAATTTTCAGTGAATCAAAAAAGTAAAGAAAAAATTAGTTTTGGGTCAAACAAAGTGGCACAGTATCCCAGCTAACATGACTTGCTCAAGCAAGGATTCTGCCCCTTCTGCACAACCTAAATGTTCACAGCAGAATTTGGCAGGGTTGAGGCAAGAGGAAGCCTTTCCCCCCAAGCCATCAATTAGGAGTGAAGCCATTCTGCGCCTGTTGCTCCAGCTGTAGGCTAGGTTAGCCTGAGGGCCTGTTTTGCCTCCAAATTACCTGGAAAAGAGGAAAGTTTGGTGAGGTTTTCATATTGGTGGATCATCTCACATTGACAAGTCCCATTCAACACAAAGAACTGCAGCAGACAGCTATGTCAGGTGCCCTGCAAAGCTGGGTTCCCGGGCTCACAAGCCAGGAAGCATCCCTGTTCTATCTCCTGGCTTCTTGCACAGCTGGAGAGGAAGAAAGAAAGAGCACAATACTGTGATTTCTATTTGCAGTTACTTAGCAGGGACAGAGATATTATGGTGATGGGAACTATTTTAAAGGGAGGTAGTGCATGTGCAACACCAGCAGACCCTAGTCATTAGCAGGCAGGATCGAACCTAGGACCTCAGTGCATGAGCTGTAAGCTAACTGGCTGTTAGCTAAGGCTGTAGAGCAGCCTTGTTTTAGCTCTCTCTAAGTGGGCTCAGTGCCACTAGATAGGACAGAACACCACACCCAGAAGGTGTGTGAGTTAGACTACTGTACACTACCACTCAGCCAACTGGACCTCAATTCCCTGCTCTAACACTGGCCTGCTGAGTGACTTTGGGCATGCCTCAGTTTCCTCAGCTGTAAAATGGAGATAATGATACTTAACCATGCTAAAAAGTTGCCATGGAAGAGCTAGATATCATTATTATTGAAGTTAGGTGCCTAGGTCCATACTGAGACACCTAAAGAAGTGTCCTGCTTTTCAAAAGTCCTGATCCCCCATCTGCTGCCATTGGCTTCCATGGAAGGTGTAACATGCTCAACAGTTTTGAAAATCAAATCACGGAACTTAGTACAGTAGCTTTCGCTTATTGGCAGCCTCTTGAGTCCCAGCAAAAAAACTGCCATTATCCAGAAGCTGTCAATAAGCAAAAGGCATGTACGTGGGGCTGTGGCCAAAGAAGCAAGCACTGGTCTGGATGCAGCCCCACAAATCTGCTTGCAGCCAGGGCTCACCATGTTCTGGAGCTTCCTTCCCTGGTGGCAACCCTGCAAACCTGATTGCAACAGGGACTTTCTTCCAAAAAAAGTTGTTACTAACCAGCATGCCTGCTGTCAATATTGGAATCTTTAAATTTAAAGTCAATCAGATAGGGTTGGTTCCTGGCAAAATGTTTCTATTAAGTGTAAGTTGTATTGTGATTGCTATTAAGTGACCTCCACTGTACTATACAGGTTTTGGAGCCTAACTTGCATCACCTCCTTTTGAAAATCCTGGCCACAGTGCCAGTATCTGTAGCTTCTCCACAACCAGCGAGGGGCTGCCAGGAGAGGAGATCTATGTTGTACAGTCTGTGCTGTACAGGAGAGGCTTTTCGGTTCTGCAAGACAGTCAGGTATTGAGAACTTGACAGTTAAGCAACTCTGACAGGATTCTTTGAAGCCGGTATGCAGGAAACTCTGAAACACTCAAAAGTAATTATTTTAATATACTTTTATATTTATTATTATTGATTTATGGGAAGGAATTTGGTAAAGGAGAAGACAAATAAAAACACATTCCTACCAAGCTTGCAGGCAAATGCACACAAAATCTGTCTCTGTGCACATTTTCATTAGCTGTTTTTCCGTGTCTCATCCTGCATTGTTGCATACAGATGTTTTTCTTTTTGACGAATTGTCTAGAGGTGTGGGGTTCTGTTGGATTTGATTAAAGAAATCCTTTCCTTATTTTGATTAGGAAAAGTTAACAGAGGCAGGTAGATATTTTTTTTAAACTGGCCTGACTAATTTTCTTCAGATGCCATAAGCAATATTGTGTCCTCTGTCAATCACAAATCACTAATTGTTTAGAGCAGTGTGTGTATGTGAGAGAGAGAGATTTGGGTTATCCTTTCTTCAATGTCTTGTTATCATGCTTAGGTTGCTCTTTTAGCTTTTCCTCTCAAATCCTGTCTGCTTCATTGACCCACCCAAGCCCATCAGTCAAAGAAACATGGAGATGTAATTAAATGTCAGTTTAATCCCCCATGAAAAGATTAAAACGAATTGATCATCATTGTTATTTCCATCTGTTCGCTCCATGTTGATGCTTTGTGTTTTAAGCTTTCAGTAAAGACATGCACAAGAAGGGACCATGTAGAAAAACTGCTTGTCTTGTTGTTA
Source organism: Gopherus flavomarginatus (assembly GCF_025201925.1). Taxonomy (NCBI): domain Eukaryota; kingdom Metazoa; phylum Chordata; order Testudines; family Testudinidae; genus Gopherus; species Gopherus flavomarginatus. The sequence goes on along the minus strand of NC_066620.1, from coordinate 95,069 downwards.
ATCAGAAAACATGCACTATTTTAGCAGCTCAAGAGAACAAAAGATTGCATTAATACCATTGGCATGACATTGATTATATTGGCAAGATGGAAAGCTGTATTTATTTTTCCCTGGCGACGGTTTAGCTTCAGACAACACTAGGAATAGTTTTTCTTAACAATTTAAGCATTTGATAATTTTAATAGAAAACATAGACATAGCCCTGAAAATAAGCATAGAACAACCTGTCAGAATCATCCTCTGAGGGCATAGTTCAATAAAAGGATTGTCTACCAGAAATTCTGAAGAATAGTTTTATTTGTCAGTTGTTACTATTTTCAGTTGTATATGGTTCCAGAAAGACAGCTAAGTACATTAAATTCAAACTTTTCTGCTTAAAATAAACCTTAGGTGATGAACAAATGTCACAAAATTCAATGTCCAGGCTGATAGTCCCATTTGTATCTTACAAAATTGTGTAAAAAAGACATGGGACATATTAAGAACCAAAGACCTTAAAATCCTTAATTTAGGCAGAAAATGGTTAAGTAGATACTGAGGTCCATTGAGGTGAGCATCATGGCTTATTAGCTAAGGGTTAAGCACTGAGCTTTCCTGGGTCTTGGTCAATAATCAACACAAAAAATATCAGTAGCCTCTGAAAGAAGAAGTCACTAATAGCTCTGTTGTTAGACAGAATCTACGTATCTTCATCAACAATATCAGTAAATCTCTGCATTGTGGCTATGTTATCTTAGCAACAAGTTGTTTGCTTTTCCCCCCAAAAAATATTTATTTGTATTGCAGTAGCACTGAGGAGCCCCAGTCATGGACCAATGCTAAGGTCAAATTAAGGACATGTCTTCGAGTTGGGTAAGGAGTAACTATGGGGCAGGGAGATTTCTAAAGCACACTAACATCTTACACATATAATTGATCTGGTGTAGACACTGCTGGTGTGCACAGAGGTTATGTCTATACTGCAGTTAAAAACCTGTGGCTGGTCTGTGCCAGCTGACTTGGGCTTTGGCTGTGGGGCTGGTTAATTGTGATATAGATGTTCTGGCTCTGGCTGCAGCCTGAGCTCTGGGATCCTCCCATCTCGCAGGATCCTAAAGCCCAGGTTGCAGCCCAAACCTGAATGCCTGCATAGCAATTAAACAGCCTCTAACCCTAAGCCAAACCTGAGTCAGCTCTTCACAGGCCAGCCACAGATTTTTTAATTGCAGTGTTAGCCACATGCTAAGAGTTCCGTAGTACATTTAAACTATCATTGACTTCAGAGGAGCAACTCACAGGACTGCAGGGTCTGAACATAATAGTCTAGAGGTGAAACAAAGTCACCATAGAAGACAGTGATAAGAAACATACATAAATTGATTTCTGATGAGTCAGTCAGGAAGCAAAGTTTTGCACAGGCAATCTAACTGTTTAAGAGTTTTGTTGACCTCTGAGACAATAAATGGTAGAAAACATGACTGTTTTAGGTAATCATAAACCAGGATTTACTTCTTACAAATTTGATGCTTTTGCCTTTAATCCATGATATAGTTAACGAGGTATTTGCAATATTCCTTTTTTTTTTTTTTTTTTTTTTTTTTTTTTTTTAGTGGTGCACATTGCAGATAAATGACTGTGCAATCCAAGGCAACTGGCATGTTTTTTCAGAGTGATCATTATAATTTCAAATGAATGGAACTGCAATTTGGAAATATTTTAAAATAAATTTCTCCCCTGGCATGTATATGGGAGACTGAAAGTTGGGGACTGTAGTCAAAGTGCTGAAGCAATGCTGTAGTGAAAATTGTTTAACCCTAATGTACAGCACACAAGTTAGTTTACAGTTACTAATTATTATTGAGTATAACAGGTATGAGTGATGTGGTACAAAGAGAGAAATAATCCAGAGTTTCTTATCCACAGTTTTACATTTAAATCTCAGACCTGGTTTCAGCCCCCTAGCTCCTTTGGACATCTGGGCCAGCTCTTCAGTTGATATACATTTTCATAGCTTTATTGACTTTAGCAGAGCTGCAGCAATTTACACCAGCTGAAGATCTGCTACATGGGCCTTTAAAAGCTGAAGAAAACTAATTTCTCCTTTTGGGGTCTGGGCTGGCCAGGTACAGCACACGCTTGACTCTCACTGAAATGAATGGCACTTGAGAATGCTTAGCATTCTCCAGTATATGACCCTTGAAGAAAGAAGATTTGCTTCAATATTTTACCTTTGCAATCTGTTTGCCTGTTTGTTCTTAGAACCTTCTGTTCTTTTTTTAAACACACAAGTATTGTCATCGTTCTGAAACTGAGCCCCAGGATGACTCTGAATGAGCATGTCACATACTGGTTGCTTACTAGTCCAGGCTGGGACTGTGTGCAGTAGTTCCCCAGATTACTGGATTCACAGTAAGTACCTATTATTTGTATTTCAGTAGTACTTAGAAAGCCTCAGCTGTTCTTCAGGACCTCATTATCCAGTCACAGTTAAAAAAACAGTTCCTGCTCCAAGGAGCTTGCAACCTAACTAGTCAATGAGTGGGAAGGAAAACAGATGAGAAGTGACTTATGCAAACTTCCACAGCATTTCAGCAGTATGGTCATAGCCTGACTCTCAGGATGGGACATTACCTACTAGATCAGGGGTAGGCAACCTATAGCACGTGTGCCAAAGGCGGCACACGAGCTGATTTTCAGTGGCACTCACACTGCCTGGGTCCTGGCCACCAGTCCGAGAGCTCTGCATTTTAATTTAATTTTAAATGAAGTTTCTTAAACATTTTAAAAACCTTATTTACTTTACATACAACAATAGTTTAGTTATATATTATAGACTTACAGAAAGAGACCTTCTAAAAATGTTAAAATGTATTACTGGCATGCAAAACCTTAAATTAGAGTGAATAAATCAGAGGTCCCCAGTGCGATGGCGCCCGTGGGGGCATCTAAATGTGCCCATATCCTGGCCGGTGGTGGAGCATCCACCGAAATGCCACCGAATTTCTGAGGCGTTTCGGCAGCGACGCCTCTCGATGACATCACTTGCCGCTGACAAGTGACGTCATCAAGAGGCATCGCCGCTGAAATGCCACAGAAATTTGGCGGCATTTCAGTGGGTGCTCCGCTGCCGCCGTGCCCAGACAAAAAGGTTGGGGACCACTGGCATAAATGAAGACTCAGCACACCACTTCTGAAAGGTTGCTGACCCCTGTACTAGACCATACCAGCCAGCTTCTGTAAAGGCTTTATGTATTTTCAATTATCTTATTAGCAAACAGTTTTCAAAGTCTACTGCTTAGAGCTTCATAGCTAAGGGAGAATGCAAAAAAAAAATGTAAGAGCATGCTCCTGAAGCAGTAAAATCCATGACATTTCTCCACTGATTTGAATGGGAGCAGAGTCAAGCACTGAAGGCTGTTTTCACAAGTCATTGCTTCAGACAGAGTGCAGAGAGAGAAGGAAATGGTCTGCTTGAGATTACTGCAGCAGGTTCACAACTTCTCTGTTCAGGACCCCATGTTACAAGAGACAAACATTTCAACACCCACACCCATCCATCGTTGAGACACCGCTGGATCTAGTGTGACCCACTGGGAACTCATGGGTTATGTGGGAAGCCAAATGTTCACCAAGGTGAATTCACAACAGTGAAATCTTGTGTCTCTAGGGAGGGTTGCCCTTAGCAAGGTAAAGCTGTGAATGTATGGTACAGGCATAGGAGCAGTAAAAGTCAAGTAGGCAGGCACATGAGAGGTACTTGTGACAAGCAATATCACTCATTGTTGGGTGAGAAATGAGCCCAAGTAATCCTGGGGCTGTAGCACTAAGTCTGAATCATATCTCATCTTTAGAAGTCTCTTGGGGCATGAACAAGACTCCCCCATTCCTGTCTCTCGTGGGCCACTCATTGCATATCCCCTATGTTCCAGTTGCACTACTAAGTCAATATTTCCTTTCCTCTTTATAGTGTGCTGCAACACACATTCATTGCCAAACTAGCCAGCTGCTTCTGAAGGGTCATTCCGAATAGCTATCAGCATTTCATTTGTTCATCGCAATGGGGGAAACGACAAGATTATTTTCTCCTGTTGTGCCTGCCTGTTGCGCTGCCACTTCTCCTCTGCTCAGGAAATGATTAACAGAGTGTGTGCATAGGGGTGGGAATTATGTCTATCCTGCTAGCTAGCCTAATGGCTACTACATCCCAGCCACTATCTCTGCTTTACATGCTCATTTAGTCATTTATAGTTCAAAATGTGAGTTCCATTCTTTCATCTCATCTAAAAGCCAAAAGCACTGCATATATTACACCGCCACAATAAATTATACCATGAATAAATGGCATTGCCCACAGATCCTTCCTATTAAAGGATGCCACTGAAAAGAGTTTGAAGAGGAGAATGGATTCTTGTGGATTTAAATCATTATGCAGGTCTCAAAAGTTTGGATTGAGTTTATTTCCCCTGTTTTAGCTTTGTACATACAGCTAGAAAGAAGACACACAGATGGGAGTGACCTCTGTTTGCCACATGTAACCCTATGTTGGTAAGAAAGGCTTTCCTCCCCCAGAAAAAAAGTTTAGCCTCTCAATGTCTTTCATGATTACTTTACAAGTAATGCAACTACACTACCAATAAAAGCCATAATATTAGTTGGTACAACTATTATTATAATGGGAAGTCTCCCATGTTTCAACTGTAAATATTTGTTGATAGAAGAGGTCACATGCAAGGGAAATAACTATGAAATGCTGTATATTCTGTACATGCTGTATAAAAAAACTTAAATGTAATTAGTGGTTTATGCTGAAGAAAAGATCAGGGAGATGTGTCTGGAATGGGGAAACCTCCTTTCCAAAAGCACAAGATTGTGTCCTGGCCACTCCAGAAGGAAAACCCTGTTGGAGTTAAAATATTTTCACAATGATTTATTAAGTAACTGTATATTTTTGTCAATCTCATTGCAAGCAAGTGGAACAGTAAGTAGTTTTTCAAGACTTTTAACAGTGTTCTAAGGTTGGGAATAAAATCTTTCTGGAGTGGGTTGGTTGAATAAAGCTCAGAACAGGACTTGGGGTTTAAAAAAAAATCACATAGAAGAAAAATGATGAAAAGACCATTATGTGTATACTGTGCTGTACAAAGTTAACCTTACAAATGGTTTATCTTCTGTGGATTCAGGAAGGAAGGGAAATAAACACCTTCATGGGGGACGGAGTGTGCAATTTTTTCCCAAAAGTAAAAAATACTGTACAGTATGTCTTTGTGTTGTTTTTTAGAAACACTTAGTACATCAAGCCTTGCGTTTTACCCCTATTTACCATCCCTTGAATATAAAATTTGCATATGTCACTGAATGCAAAATCTTACAAGCCTTAGAAGGAGAATTCAGTTATCACCTGATTAGGAATAGGATGTACAGCAAAAGTAGATAATGATTCCACATATTTAGCTTGTTTCAATGCTAATTCTTTGAAAAAGATCAAGTACAGTCTTTTTGAACACACTGTAAAAACCTATGATCTTCTAAACTGACCCCTACTGTTAGCAACACCTGTTTAATATTTTCTGTGGTATTAACTGCAAATTTTGAAATAATGGAAGAGAGTTGTGTTATCCAGAAAATGTGCTAAGCTCATATATTTTTATATTTGTGGTGTTTTCCTATTAACATAGAGTAGTGAATGAATATCAATAAAGCTGAACTAAAAGAGTGAAATATCCAAAATATAAAAATGCAGAACATATTTGTAATAATTTATTGAAAATATTCTGCCAAAGATTGTTAGCTCAAGATCTGTAAAGTATAGTTTCTCTTTTGCTATTAATGTCGTTGTGAAGGTACCACTGCCCTTTCTTTCACCCACTATCTTGTGGAGATCACTGTTTTGTATATTTAAGGACAAAGAAGTGTGCCAGGCTTTCTTTTTTATAGGAGCAGTAAATAAAGCAGTTGGAAGACATGATTTAACTTTTTCAGTCATATTAAAACGGACAAGGATAATGATGAAAAATTGGAAACCCTTTGTTTTCCTAGTACTACCAGCACATTACAGTTTAAAACCTTGGAGAGTTCTGAAGAATCAAAGACATCACCTACAGTCCCAATCCTCTGAACACTTATGCCATTGTGTAACTTTACTTACATGAGTATTTCCACTGGCTGTGTGCAAGGTTAGGGCCATTCTAATAGTACACTTGACTGAAGTGGAGGTTATTTATTATTTTTGGTTGATGGACACTATCCCTTTATTCGGACAATCTTGCAAGGTTTTGATTGTCTCCTGTTGGGTTCTGAGTATTCCCAAACTCCACTGAGGTTCATGGATGTTGAGGAAACTCAACAAGGCACAGGATCAGCACTACTCATTTTCAAGCATTTGAATCACCTTGAACAATGAGTTAGGCCCTATTAAGCATATGATTAACTTTAAACACGTACTTAAGTGCTTTGCTAAATTGGCACCTTAAGAAATAAGGGCCCTATCCAAAATCCCTTGTAATCAATGGGAGTCTTTCCATTGACTTCAATGGGCCCCAAATCCTTCTCATCTCACTCATGTGAGTATTCCAGTTATTCCAAAACTGTAAGCACTCTAGGCATAGAATTCTCCCTGCAGTCAAAAAAAGTTTCATTGACGCCTATCACATCAATCCCATTGACTGTGCTAGAAATAAGGCAAGCAGGATTGAGCCCTCAATGTAAAATAATATATCAGGAAGTTTAGTCACCCTGCACACAAGGTTAAACAGTCCAAAAGTACTACAACCTTTTAACAGAGAGAGTCTGCCAGAAAGGACAAATTGGTTGTTTTGTAAAGAGAAAATTGGATTCCCCTTGTTAATTTCATTTTAAATAATGTTATAATGCTGGGAAGAATTTAGCTTTTCTTATCCTATGTGATTTTTTAAACTTTTTTCTTTGAAAATGTACTATCAGCCATGTCCATTCAAATCCATCAACAACACTGCTATTTTTGGCTCAGGTGTTTTACTTCTGAGCAGATTAATAGCTTCTTGAAAGCTTAATCTATAAAGAAACACATTAGAACTAAATGGTGTAAAGGAATAAGGTCCTGATCCAACAAACCACTTAAACATGTGCTTAACTTTTAAATTACAATTAAGCACATACTTAAGTGCTTTACTGGACATGGGCCTAGATAACTAATTTATAAAATTAATTTTCTAAATTTCAAGGTATGTGTGATTGAGGTGCATGAGCCAGTTTCCACAAAACACCTAACATAATACTGTATTTAGTTAAGAATCGGGACATCAAATGAATATGATGTTTGTATAGCAATGGTATTACATCATGTGATTTAAAATAGTTAGCAACTTTTTGTAGCTATGGGAACTACATGAAGATTAATTCCTAGTACTATGTACATTCAGCTCTATGAATCCAGAATTATATGGTTGCTGTATTACAGAGAAATTATTCATGAAAGATGGTTGTAAGAAGAATTGAGTTTACAATCACTGTGCATTTTGCTAATGAGTGAATTCAAATAGTTTTATTTTTACCAAAACTGATAATCTTTATTCCAGTAAATACAATTGCTGATTTAATATATATTATTTGAATGGTTTATATCCTCTCGAGCTAAATACATAAAATGGAAACTTGTTGCAAGGTGTGTCATTCAAATGTACAAAATAAATGACTTTTTCCTGCATGCTGCTTGAGGTATGTTGTGATTTAAAACTAAGAGTTATACAACCTTTTTGCATAAGGCAATTCAAACATGTTTCATAACCCAGAAATGACCTGACATTGTTTCATCACATTACATGTGTATCTGATGCTGTGTTATGTCAAATTCAGATAAGTTGTCTGTCATACATGTATCTTGTGGGAGACCTTTTATCTTGTTAAACTGTAATATGTAAACCTCTTATTTCCTGAAATAATCAGAGTTGTATAACTCAGTGTCTTCAGTTAACTGTTTTCCTAACCTTGCCACATTTCCTAACACTGAAATATAGATGTTTGTAAATTCTTCATTCATTTTGTCTCCTTTTATGTATCACAAGTGAGGATTTTCATCCCATAAAGCATTAAGGAGAAGCAGTCTCCCATGCAATTCCCACTTTCAAGCTAAATTTCATTTTTGTTCCTTCACAAATCTGCTGAACCAAGTTTCAGCTAATACAGTTGGAATTAAGAAAGTATATTGATTGCTACTATTTTCAGATCAAATATGCCATTACCTCTGAAGAATGATATAATTAATAGTAATTATGATTAAACCCACTTGGCACTTTTATAGTGCCATTCATCTCAGGCTCAATCCCCACTTTACAAACATTAGATATGTCACAGAATGTTGTGAAGTTATCATCCCTGTTTTACAGCATAGGACATGGCAGCAGTGCCATATCCAGTGCAAGACATTGAGTCACTGTTACAGATGGGAATAAAACCCAGAACTTTGATATCTAGTCATGGGCTCTAGCCACTAGACCAGTGGTTCTCAAACTATTTTTTTCGTGGACCACTTGAAAATTGCTGAGGGTCTTGGTGGACCACTTAATGATCTTTCCAAATGTTGTTTGTACCATTAACTAACTATTGTAAAGCACTTTGGATAAAAGCACTATATTAAAAACAACAACTTAATGGTTTTTATTCTACAAATGAAAGCACACAACTCATACTTTAATATCAATAGTCTTACCTTTCTAATGCGATGGATTTGCCCTCTCTCCCCCACTGCGACAGCCCCTGAGCTGGGGCTGGGAAGGAGTGGGGGTCTCTTCTCTGCCACAGCAGCCATAGAGTTGAGGCTGGGGAGGAGGGCTGTCTCCCCCCAGCAGCCACAACCCTGGAGCTGGGGAAAGTTGCCTCTTTCTCTGGCCACCACAGCCCTGCTTGTCCCAAATTCCCCCTCACCCTCTCTTCTCACCCCACTACCCCTCTATTCCCCCCAAGGCCAGCACATCACCTTACATGTGCATCTTCTCTAGGGTCCAGGCACTTAATTAGTGGAGCCATGCCTGCACAGCACCACTAATTAGGTGGGTGGCCCGTCATTCTCTCATGTGCAGCCACCTAGGCGCACACTTTAAAGGGAACTATCTACAGACCACCTGAAGAGCTCGCGGACCACAGTTTGAGAACCACTGCACTAGACAACATTTTCTTCTTACATATGTGGAATCCAAAGATTTCAGATTCATATATTTTAAGGCCAGAGCAGGCTATGATGATCATCTAGTCTAACCTCCTGCAAAACACAGGCCTTAGAATTTCATCCTGTTATTCCTTCATTAAACCCAGTGGCTTGTGGTTAAACTAGAGCATATCCAGTCTTTATTTTAAGATGCCAAGTGATGGAGAATCTGGCACATCGCTAGGTAACTCATTCCACTGGCTATTAACCCTTACCAAACTTATATCCAGTCTGAATTTGTCTAGCTTCAACTTCCAGCCTTTGAGTCTTGTTATGCGTTTGTCTGCTATCAGAAATCTTCTCCCCATGTAGGTGCTTATAGACTGTGAACAAGCCACCTGTTGACCTACTAAATATTTATATTCTCCTTAAAAATGAATATGATCCATGTCAGAGCCCTGGTATTACAGGATAAAGTCTGGTTTATATTGCTCATATTTGTAGTTCAAAGATTCCCTTCATGGAGCTGAACAAAGTTACCAGCGACATTATGTGCCTGTTTTTATTTTGGTTGCACCTGAAAAAAAAAATCAGTGGGTCAAATCCTGACCCCATTAAACTCAATGGCAAAATTCCCACTGAATTCTGGTGACCAGGATTTCACCCTAGATGTAAACCGGAAGCCTGAGAGACAAGTACAGAGGACCAGGGAGGCTCTCTCAGTCAACAGGCTAGGCACAGTGCATAGCCAGGACTACCAAAGACAGATACAACAACGAACACACGTGAGTGCTGGAACAATTTGTATAGTGGGGGTGCTGAGAGCCATTGAACTAAACTGTAAACCCTGTATATGATGGAAACTACTTAAAACCAGGGGGTGCAGCAGCACCCCTAGCACCTATGAATACACAGTGAAAATCCCAAACAGACATCTGTATGACACAGAGGCAACAGCTTGATGAAACCTCACCTTTAATTTGCCATGTGAATGTACAGAAGGGATATTAACCTTTTCACATATGAACTAGATATATTACTATTAAAGAAGGAACATTAATACCTATTGAATTCCCTACTCAACCCATGAAATTACAGTTGGTCAAACTGCCCATACAGTATAACTCACTAACAAACCCTACGTTAAGCCAGAATGACTTATGTTACAGGAAGCAGTTATTAGTGAATACAGTGGCAATACTTGTTAGGCATCTAGCCCAGGCTCAGTAGGTTCCATGGCCTACATTTTCAAACATAGCTAGTCATTTTAGATCCCCAACTTGACATCTTAAAGTAGCCTGATTTTTAGGTTTCTTTAAAATGTAGGGACCTGTGCCAGGTTGTACCAGGCCCTTTGAGGCCCCCTGCCTGAGGCCTTGCAGTCCTACTACACCCTGCCTCAGGAAAGGCGCAGTGAGCGGTTGCAAGGAAGCAGCCGGTCAGAGCCCAGCAGGGTCAGTAAAAAGGAGCTGCTGGGCCTGAGTGTAGGTGGGGCTCAGAGGAGCAAGGGAAAGCCTCCTCGCTAGTGGCTGGAGCTCAGAGGAGACTGAGAAGATGGATTCTGGTGACACTTAAACTCTGTGAGGAAGAACTTCAGTCCTGATAGCATGCAGAGGACGCTGCAGCATGGGAAGTTGCCCAGAGAAGAGCAGCAGTAATTAAAGGAAGTAGCATGTGGCTGCTGTTTGTAGGGTAAGAGTAGTGGGCAGGCCTGGGTCCCCCCAGTGGCTGAGTGGCTTAAGCCCCAGGAAGGGGATAAGGCTTGTTTTAGAGACTCTAGTGCAGGGATTGGCAACCTTTGGCCTGCGGCCCGTCAGGGAAAGCCCCTGGCAGGCCAGGATGGTTTGTTTACCAGATCCACAGGTTTGGCCAATCGCAGCTCCCACCGGCCGCAGTTCACCGTCCCAGGCCAATGGGGGCTGCGGGAAGTGGCATAGGTCGAGAGATGAGCTGGCTGCGCTTCCCGCAGCCCCCATTGGTCTGGGGCGGTGAACTGCGGCCAGTGGGAGCTGCAATCAGCTGAACCTGCGAACACAGCAGGTAAACAAACCGGCCCGCCAGGAGAGAGTCTGCAGCTTTGCACTCAACCAACAGGCAACCTTCACAAGAGGTGAGTGTCCCTCATCACAGGATCCCCGAAAGTCACTAATCACTTGCGAAAAATATAGGGCCATTGACGTTTTCAACCCACAGCTTTGCTCTGTGAACATCAATAGCATCGATTAAAATGGTGTGTCCTTTTCCACTGTATTCCTTGAAAACAGAAGTAGTTTGTATTTAACTGCCCTCTTAGCAGTAATGTATAGCTTGTGGGAATACTGATGCTAAATCAACTGTTAGCTCCCTTTCCCTCATTATCGCGCTCTCTCTCATGTGCGTACACACACTCTCTCTCTCTCTCTCTCTCTCTCTCTCTTTCGAAAGTGCCAATTAAACTTACATAATTTGGAATGGCCACCTTGACCAAAAAAAAAGCTGCTTCTCATACGAGTCAGTGATAGTCACTGATTTACTGTACAACTGTCCCATCATCCTGAAACACAAGCCACATAAATGTTTGAAGAATACAAAATTGTAACCTGGTAAGAAGAAGGTGGGGGGGAGGGAGGCAGCAAAAGCCTCTTCCTGATCAGCTGGATCTGACAGCTCTATCACTGCTATGCTGTGCAATGTAAAATGGTGACATTTCTGTAACCATGGAAACTACTGTACAGGAAAGTAAATTCCTCAAGAAAGATGAGATCCAGTAATTGTGTTCTTGACCTTTCTTTATGGAGCCTGGCTGCTGAAAGCATCTTGTTCCTGTTGGGTATGCGCCCATTTGGGGCTTTGGCAGTGGCAGGCTGCAGGCGCGCCTGTGTTCCTCTTGGGACAGCCCTAGTTAGTTTTCCCAGCTCTGTCCTGTCCTGTCCTGTCAGGGTTGGTGCAACCACTAGGCGAACTAGGTGGTCGCCTAGGGCGCTAAGTGCTTTGGGGGGGTACCAAAAAGTGGTGCCCTGGTTCGGCAGGGAGGAGCTGCCTGTGTTGGTTTGTGAGGGCAGCGCGCCCCAGCCATGGAGGAGCCAGCACAGTGCGGGCAGGGGGGAACCAGCCCTGCAAAGGTGGCGGCACTGCTAGTGGGTAGCAACTGCACCCCCTGCCCCTCCATGCCCAGGCTGCAGCCTGGCACCCCCCTCCCCAGGGACTCCTGTGGGCTGCAGCAGATGCATGCAGGCGCCGGCCCCCCGGGCACTCCCCAGCTGCCCCCTCATCGTCCTTGGGCTCTGCGGCTCCTGGGCATGCCCAGAACTGGCACAATACTCCAGTGGAGGCCTTAGTGCTGAGTAGAATGGAAGAATTACTTCTCGTGTCTTGGTTACAATACTCTTGCTAATACATCCCAGAATGATAGTCTCTTTTTTTAAAGAACATAAGAATGGCCATACTGGGTCAGACCAAAGGTCCATACAGCCCAGTATCCTGTCTACCAACAGTGACCAATGCCAGGTGTCCCAGAGGGAGTGAACCTAACAGATAATGATCACGTGATCTCGCTTCTCCCATCCATCTCCACCCTTTGACAAACAGAGGCTAGGGACACCATTCCTTACCCATCCTGGCTAATAGCCACTAATGGACTTAGCCTCCATAAATTTATCCAGTTCTCTCTTAAACCCTGTTATAGTTCTAGCCTTCACAACCTCCAAAGGCAAGGAGTTCCATAGGTTGACATTGTGAAGAAGAACGTCCTTTTATTTGTTTTAAACCTGCTGCCCATTAATTTCATTTGGTGGCCCCAGTTCTTATATTATAGGAACAAGTAAATAACCTTTTCTTATTCACTTTCTCCACATCACTCATGATTGTATATACCTCTATCATATCCCCCCTTAGTCTCCTCTTTTCCAAGCTGAAAAGTCCTAGCCTCTTTAATCTCTCCTTATATGGGACCCGTTCCAAGCCCCTAATCATTTTAGTTGCCCTTCTCTGAATCTTTTCTAATGCCAGTATAGCTTTTTTGAGATAAGGAGACTGTATCTGTACGCAGTATTCAAGATGTGGGCATACCATGGATTTATATAAGGGTGTAGCGGGGTGGTTACGCACTCCTGCCCTGCAGGGCTTGAAACAGCCCAGAAGAGGGCTTTGGCTAGGGCAAGAAGCCTGGGCTGATTGCGGAAAGTAGGCTCAGCTATGGTCATGCCCCAATCAGGCCCAGCTGGCCCCTATAAGAGGCTGTGAGCCAGAAGCCCAGTAAGTCTCTTTCTCTGCTTGTAGAGGGAAAAGGGCCTGGCTTCAGGGACCTAAGCAAGGTACTTAGAGACTGGGAGCAGGGCTGGGGAAGGGCCAGGGGAACTAGGAGCTCCAGCCTGGAAAGCCCCAGGCTGCAGGCCTGACTATAGGCCAAATAGGTGCAGGGTTGCAATGGTGCAGCCTATGGGTAGGCAGAGACAGCAGGTCCGAATGTCTTTGCTTGTGATGAGTGGCTTACACTGCAGTCTGCCCCAGTGAATGGGCTAGATGGAGCCTGGGCAGTAGCCAAGACTGAGATGAAGTGGGGATAGTAGATAGGAGGGGTCTGGGGGGAGACCCAGAACTGTGGGGTACTGCCAGGTAGCAGCATCCAATTAAAGGGGCACTGGGGTCCTGAGAGGGACATCGGGGCCAGCAGTGGCTGTGAGACACTGCCTGAAGAGGGTGCTCTATAGAGGCTAGATGCTAATTCCTGAGGAGAACCAGCAGGAGGCACCGCAGGGGTGAGTCCGCACGCTTCCAAAGGGCAATAGGATCTTCTCTATCTTATTCTCTATCCCTTTTTGAATGATTCCTAACATCCTGTTTGTTTTTTTGACTGCTGCTGCACACTGCATGGATGTCTTCAGAGAACTATCTGTGATGACTCCAAGATCTCTTTCCTGATTAGTTGTAGCTAAATTAGCCCCCATCATATTGTGTGTATAGTTGGGGTTATTTTTTCCAATGTGCATTACTTTACATTTATCCACATTAAATTTCATTTGCCATTTTGTTGCCCAATCCCTTAGTTTTGTGAGATCTTTTTGAAGTTCTTCACAGTCTGCTTTGGTCTTAGCTATCTTGAGCAATTTAGTATTGCCTACAAATTTTACCACCTCACTTTTTACCCCTTTCTCCAGATCATTTATGAATAAGTTGAATAAGCTTGGTCCTAGGACTGACCCTTGGGGAACACCCCTAGTTACCCCACTCCATTCTGAAAATTTACCATTTATTTCTACCCTTTTCTGATTACTGTGATAAAGTCTTATCAAACAAAGGTATTATCAAGCTTATTCAATGTTAGGCCTAAAACTTCCAGAAGCCTCAAAGATCAAGCATAGCAACCAGAGCAAATGTAGCAAGGTCAAACTAGGAAATATTGAAGACTTGTGGGCAGCTTCAAAAAGCAGGCTTTGCAAAATTAGATACGACCTTGTGGTCAACGTATAAAGCAACTAAGCACTTTGTTTGACTGATTAAAATGTTTTGAGTCTGACACATTAACCACAATTAGGACAACTGGCTGTATTTGGAGAATATGAGCTGTGCACCTGGGCATAAATTATAATTTCAAAGTAACCACAACTGCCACAGTAAACATTTGGCCTAACTTGATTGGTTTACCTGCTTCAAAACATGGCAGGCAGATGAGATAAAATGTGTAGAGCCTCAGGTGGGTTTGTGTGTGTGTCTTGGTCTAAGAGGTCATTCTCTTTGATCAGTCTGACCCCCACCCTCTGAACTGAGGAAACTTCAACTACACCGACTATCTGTACCTGGCCAGTACAAAGAGCAGTCGACTAAAGGGTAATGTATTCTCAGCAGGGTAAGGTTTTCAGTTAAAAAAGAGTCTGGTTGCATGGAGTATAAGGTTACAGAGTAAAGAAGTCTGGGTTGCTCGAGCTGAACTGATCTCAAGTGGTACTGACACTATAGTATTAAGAATGGTAGTGCCGGGTTATATCAATGCCGCAATATTAAAAATAGTAGTAAGTACCTGATGCATAATATTACTTGTACTTGTGCTTGTCTTCAGTATAATTTGCCATTTACATTAATCCTTATTCAGTGCTGGTCTTTAATATTCCTTTTCTTATTCTGTCTGAGTTGTTTTTGTAGCCTAAGTCATTAAAAACCTTTCTTGAAGAATAATCAGTACATTCGTTGTGCGGACACCACTTAACCTCATTACATCTGTGTTGGGTGGTGGGAAGTAGTGATCACCCAGGGTACAATTAGAGCCCTGATGTCTCCCCCTCTTCCATAATCTCCACACCTTTTCCCTGTATTTTAACCAGCTCTCAATCCATGAAAGGATCTTCCCTCTTATACCATGACAACTTAATTTACATAAGAGCCTTTGGTGAGGGACCTTGTCAAAGGCTTTCTGGAAATCTAAGTACACTAGGTCCACTGGATCCCCCTTGTCCACATGTGTATTGACCCCTTCAAAGAACTCTAATAGATTAGTAAAACATGATTTCCCCTTACAGAAAACATGTTGTCTTTTGCCCCAAAATTTGTTCTTCTATACGTCTGACAATTTTATTCTTTACGATTTGTTTCAACTAATTTGCCCGGTACTGATGTTAGACTTATGGGTCTGTAATCGCTGGGATCTCCACTAGAGCCCTTTTTAAATATTGGCATTACATTAGCTATCTTCCAGTCATTGGGTACAGAAGCCGATTTAAAGGACAGGTTACAAACCATAGTTCTGCAATTTCACATTTGAGTTCTTTCAGAACTCTTGGGTGAATGCCATCTGGTCCCGGTGACTTGTTACTGTTAAGTTTATCAATTAATTCCAAAACTTCCTCTAGTGACACTCAATCTGTGACAATTCTTCAGATTTGTCACCTACAAAGGACAGCTCAGGTTTGGGAATCTCCCTAACATCCTCAGCCGTGAAGACTGAAGCAAAGAATTCATTTAGTTTCTCCACAATGGCTTTGTCTTTCAGCGCTCCTTTTGTATCTCGATCGTCCAGGAGCCCCACTAGTTGTTTAGCAGGCTTCCTGCATCTGATGTACTTAAACATTTTTGTTATTACCTTTTTGAGTTTTTGGCTAGCTGTTCTTCAAACTCCTTTTTGGCTTTTCTTATTACATTTTTACACTTAATTTGACAGTGTTTATGCTCCTTTCTATTTACCTCATTAGGATTTGACTTCCACTTTTTAAGATGCCTTTTTATCTCCCACTGCTTCTTTTACATGGTTGTTAGGCCATGGTGGCTCTTCTTTAGTTCTTTTACTGTGTTTATTAATTTGGGATATACATTTAAGTTGGGCCTCTATTATGGTGTCTTTGAAAAGTGTCCATGCAGCTTACATGCAGCTGGTATTACATTGTTGACTCTCATTTAGTTTGTGGTCCTTTTCAGCGGTACTCCTTCCCAGGCAGTAATTTCCCATTTAGTATTTGTGTAATTGATTATTCCTTTCAAAGCAGAGTACTTTGCATTTGTCCTTATTGAATTTTATCCTATTTATTTCAGATCATTTCTCCAGTTTGTCAAGATCATTTTGAATTCCAATCCTGTCCTCCAAAGCACTTGCTACCAGGCACAGCTTGGTATCATCTGCAAACTTTATAAGTAAATGCTCTGTGCCATTATCCAAATCACTTATGAAGATATTGAATAGAACCAGATCCAGGACAGCCAGGACCCCACTTGAAATGCCTTACAACTTAATTATGAACCACTGATAACTACTCGGAGTATGGTTTTCCAGCCAGTTGTGAAGCCACCTTATAGTAGCTTTGTCTAGGCTGTATTTCTCTAGTTTTGTTTATGAGAAGGTCATGTGAGACAGTATCAAAGGCCTTACTAAAGACAAGATATAGCACATCTACTGCTTCCCCCATCCACAAGGTTTGTTACCCTGTCAAAGAACAATATTGTGTCGGTTTGACATGATTTGTTCTTGACAAATCCATGTTGACTGTTACGTATTATCTTATTTTTTCTTCTTACAAGTTATTTGTTCCATTATTTTTCCAGTTAAACTGACATGTCTATAATTCCCTGCGTTATCTTTATTCCTCTTTTGATAGATAGGTAACATATTTGCCCTCTCCCAGCTTTCTTAAGATTTTAAAGATTTCTTCAGCCTGTTCCTTAAGTATTCTAGGATGTACTTCATCAAGCCTTGCTGACATGAAGACATCTAACTTGTTCTTTTCCTATTTTATCCTCAGATCTTATCCTATTTACACTGATGTTCACTATGTTAGTGTCGCCAGGGCTCAGCAGGTCACAGCTGAGGATACCAGATTCAGGACAAACTGATGAGAAATAGGGTAGACTCACCCCAAACTGGTGGTTCTTATTCCATAAGATTTACCAAGCTAGTAACAAAAGTAAACTTCTTGCCACACTGGTT
The DNA here is from genome assembly GCF_025201925.1 of Gopherus flavomarginatus. Lineage (NCBI taxonomy): Eukaryota > Metazoa > Chordata > Testudines > Testudinidae > Gopherus > Gopherus flavomarginatus. The sequence goes on along the minus strand of NC_066620.1, from coordinate 77,586 downwards.
AAGAAGTGCAAACTGCAGTCTCCTTGGACATCCCAGCCCTTGTTTTACCCAGGGGCGGCTCCAGGCACCAGCATACCAAGCGTGGGCCTGGGTCGGCAAGCTGTGGGGGGCGGCCTGCTGGTCACTGTGAGGGCGGCAGTCAGGCTGCCTTTGGTGGCATGCCTATGGGAGGTCTGCCAGTCCCGTGGCTTCAGCGGCAATTCAGTGGCGGGGACACCAAAGGCGCGGGACTGGCGGACCTCCCACAGGCATGCCCCCGAATCCAAGTTATCAGTGGACCTCTGCAGGCATGCCACCAAAAGCCGCCTGACTGCCGTGCTTGGGATGGCAAAATACATAGAACAACCCCTGGTTTTACCACCCAGACAGTAGACTTAATGAGAGGTTATTTAAAACCAATTTCATCAATCAAAGGGTTCTTCTAATCCCAAGATATCAGGTGCATAGCCAGGCCAATATACAACTCAGATCTTACCCAATAATCGTGCTGTTACTAAACTTTTAGTATCTTAATATCTAAAGGTTCTTTTATAAGAGAAAAGAATGAGTGTTGAATTTTTAAGGAAATCTAATACAATCCTTGCAGAGTTCTTCTATGTATCGAGTTTGAAGCAGTGATGTTAGACTGCAGGCTTGTAAAGCCTCTGGTAACTTACAAAAGATTGGAAGGTCCTCAGTCCATTGACTGGATTTCTCCTTTTTAGAATAAGTCCATATTCCAGAGATCAGAGCAGGAAAGAGGCAAAATGGAGATGCTTCCAGGATCTTTAATCCCTGACTTCACCCATGGGGAGAGAATGCTGTCGATCTGTTTGTGGAAAGTTACAGGCACAAGATGGAGTCCAGGGTCACATGAGCAAGTAAATGGCTTTATGACTCATAGGAGCAGCTATTATGTATATTCTCGCTCAGATGTCCACAGGAAGGCTCACTGCAAGTGGAGGAGCTTCTATGGCCTATTGTGTGTGGCTTTTTTTTTTGTTTTAAATGGGACATCAACTTGAATAGGTCATTCACAATGTGCTGGCCAGACTGGATGTAAATTACCTTGTAGGTATTACCTCAGGAGCAAACGTATTTGAAATACTGGTACATAGTCAATATTCATATTTGTATGCATGTATCATCTTTGTATATAAAGTTATGATTATCCTGTTTATAACTTTTTCTTTGATACCTTACATGACATGCTTTGTATAAGATTTGTTGCAATTGTCTAACAGTGGCAATATTAATGATATAAATGGTCATGTTTTAATCATATAGCATCACAATTAGTTATTCAATCATTGCTAACCTTTTTGATGAAAACTGAAACCAAGAAGGCATTTAACACTTCGGCCATTGCTGCAGTTTCTGTTCTTGTCTTTCTCTACTTGGTCTTCCTCTTGGTTGTCATGTATTTGTAAAATGCTTTCTTGTTACCCTTTATATCCCTAGCTAGTCTAATCTTGTTTTGTGCCTTGGTCTTTCTAATTTTGTCCCTACATGGTTGTGGTTTTATTTTTATATATAATATGGCTTTTGTAATTTGATCTAGTTTCCACTTTGTGGGACTCCTTTTTTTGAGTGTCAGATCATTGAAGACCTCCTGGTTAAGCTAGGGTGGTTTCTTACCATACTGCCCATCTTTCCTGTGCATTATGATAGTTTGTTCGTGTGACTTAATAATGTTTATTTTTAAAACTGCCAGCTCATGAACCTTTTTTTTTTTTTTTGTTCCCCCCCCCCGGACTTCCTTCCCATAGGATCTTACCTACCAATTAGCTGAGTTTGCTAAAGTCTGTTTTCTTGAAGTCCATTGTCTTTATTCTGCTGCTTTCCCTCCTTCTATTCTGTAGAATCATGAACTCAATCATTTCATGATCACTTCCACCCAAGCTGCCTTCCACCTTCAGATTCTCAACTAGTTCCTTTGTTTGTCAGAATCAAATCCAGAATAGCCTCTCCTGTACTCACTGTGTGTGTGTGTGTGTGTGTGTGTGTGGTTAAAAAAACAAAACAAAATCTCCAATGCATTCCAAGAACTTGTTGGATAATCTGTCTCATTGGGCAAGAGTCTGATCTCAGCTAAAATGGTTTAAAACCAGAGGTTCTAAGAGGCAGGTTTATTCTGGTAACATTCAGTTAGGTCTGCTGTACAGCTTGGATACTTTAGGGTTTTCATTAACAGAGTAATTTGTTTAGCCACAACAAATCCTGTATCTTGGCAGGGGGTTAGACTAGATGACCTTTGTGGTCCCTTCTAACTGTATATGGTTCTATGAAAGCCAGAGTATCCTTATATGAAATCAAGGGACTTGTGCTGGTGTAAGTGAGATCAGAATTAGGTCCACTGACTTTAATAGGAGATTTTTTGTTCGCATAGTGATCAGCATGAGGCCCTATATACCTACAACATAACACTGAGACGCAGTCAGTGCAGAGAGGACCTTATAGTCTGATTTTAATTCTTATTTCCCATTGACTTAAGAGTCATTCCATTCTGGATTCCATTTGTCTGCTAGACTGAAGAGTCCATTAACAAATTTGTTCCCTAGTTAGGTACTTTATAGAAATCAAGTCACCCCTTAGTCTGCTCTTTATTAAGCTAAATAGATTGAGCTCTTGAAGTCTGTCACTATGACTATTTATGCATCCAAGGATGGCATAAGCCCTTTCGGTCACAGTGTTGCACTGGGAGCTCATGTTCAGCAGATTATCCACTGTGACACTCCCCCATCTTATTTTCTGTTACTGCTTTGCAAGATAGAGTCCTCCCCATCTTGTAAGTCTAGCCTATATTTTTTGTTCCTACATGTATACATTTACACTGAACTATATTAAGATAAGTGGGTGCAAGCAAACAATATGCAAGGGATCCAAATTGCTCTTAGTGACCTGTCCTCTTCATTATTTACCTCTCCCCCAATTTGTGTCATCTGGAAGAAAACACAGCATTATAATTGATAAATTTTTCAGGTCATTGATAAAAACATTAAATAGCATAAGACCAAGAACCAGTCCCTGTAGGACCCCACTAGAAACACACTTGTAACATGGCAAGACTCTGCCCCTGCTCCCTGGTATCACAGTAACTTGCTCAGACTCCACACCATGCTACTTAGTTATGTTTCCTCCAACAACACCTTTCCCATTTTGTACAGCAGTACTATTGATGTCCCTTGTGTCCTCAGTCCTTCGAGGGCCTGAGGAGAAGCGGTCTCCCTTCCTGCAGCTCCCTCGGACTCTGGGCTCAGCCAGCCCTGCTCCTCTCCTTTGCACTTTCTTCCTGTGACTTTTGATCAGCCTTCAGCTGATGAGCTAATTAACCTTTTATCTGAGCCAGCCTGCTATCCTGATTAGCTAATTACATTTCATTCCCCAGTCAGACCTCTCCGGGGCAGCCAATTAGTGCCAGAGTGATCAGAGTGCAGGCTTACCTGTTAACTTTGTCACAATGCCCATTTGATTCTCTGTTTAAAATTGCATTTTGAGACAAATCTGTTAGCCAGCTTTTAATCCATTTAACTTGTGCTATGTTAATTTTATATCATTCTAGTTGTTTGGGTTTTTTTAATCAAAATGTATTGTACCACCAAGTCAAACATCCTACAGAAGTCTATTACATCAGCACTATTACCTCTATCAACCAAACTGGCTAGAGTAGTCAGAAGGGGGTTAAACTAATAACAAAAGGGGAGGGTGAAAAGAAGTAAGATATGAGCACTCAGCACAAAATTGAGAGGTTGAGAACAAAATTAATCGAGAAACCAAAGGACATGAAGAGGAGAAATTCTTCAATTGCCTATACACCACTGCTAGGAGCCTGGGTAACACACAAGAGGAATTGGAATTGCTCATTTATTATCATAAATTTAATCTAGTTGGCACTACTGAAACCTAGTGGGATTAGTCACATGACTGGAATGTTAAAAAATCAATGGTTACAACCTAATTAGGAAGGATCAACTAGGCAAAGTGGGTGTGGGAGTGGCACTCTGTCAAAATGGCATTGTGTGTTTCCGAGTCACCAATAATTTAAAGGAAAATTATCTTGAATGATTACAAATCAATTTCCTAACAGATTATGACTTTGCAGGGTGCAACCCAGATTAGTGAGGGTCTGTGTCACCCATGTCCTGCAAACTTGCATGCCTCACAATGCCTGCTGCTGTAGCTCCCACCTGGAGCACTCACAAACAGCATGGCTGCATGCAGGTCACACCCTGCTTGTGTGTGTATGCCTACAGCTCTGGTTTAGCAACTCTGATCACAGCAGCCTGTCAGCAAATACCAGCCACGCTCTGACTCCCACCAGCCTTGGCTTTTATTTGCAGGGTGACTGCAACAAAGTCCAGTCCTGAAATTTCCCCTAGAAATGAGTTTTGCATTGTCCAGCCCTCTCTTAGACTGTTCAGATATTTTAGGTCCATTTTCCTTGTACGGGAACAATAGACAATGTGCTCCTTTTAAATGAAGTTACCATACAGCCCAGTTTAACCACAACACTGGATTAGTTTTGATTAAAGAAAAGTGTTTTGAAATATTAAGAGATTTTAAGTGTGTACAGGTAATGAGGCATTAAAGTCAGAAGGGGTTGCAGGTGAAATAAAGGTAAAACGCTTTCTAAACTTAACAAACTAGTACAGGTGAAGTTCTTCATGTTTTCAATATATTGCTGACCAAGTTTCAGGTCAGGCACTGCTCTCAAGGTCTGACAGCTGTTTCTTTGTCTCTTTAAGTGAAAAGAGTGAGATGGACAGGGAGATAACTTGGGGTGATTTTTGTCCTTCCATTTTATAGCTGTCACCCTTTGAAAAGCATTTTCCCAAGCATGACTCCCTAGTTTTTTTTTTTTTTTTCCAGCTGAAGGGCAAGGAGACATGGAGTCTGGTGGAGGACAGAGGCCTCATCCTGTTTCTTTTTACCTGTGCATGCTGAAATGCAGATTTTCTGTGTCATCTTTCTTCCATCTCTTTCTGTCTGAGGATGCAGTTATATCTTTTATGCAAATTGAGGTAAACACACATCCCTTTGTGTAAGACCTGCTTGACCAGTTCTGCCTAATCAGGGCTATGAGTTTGACATGTGCCACCAGCATCATTCTGGGAGAATTCATAATTTTACATATGTTGCTACTTACATTCCACCATGATATTATTGATCAGCAAGTTATTAGTTTTTTAAATGATACTTTAGCACAGATATGCCAAACCCACCCAAAAAATGAAGAAATTGGGCATGTTTTTGTTTTAATTGGCTTGTGAGTTGCTTGTTGGCTAGTTTTTTGGCTTGTTGCTTCTTTTTTGATTGGCTCCTGGCAAGCAGAGGCAAGGGGAGGAGAGAGTCAAGGGTCCACAATGGGTCCACCACAGTCCCAGACTGCATGCCGGGGAGATCTAGTCACATACAGTGTTGGGGTTCTTAGGGTCTGATTTTGTTTTGGCCTTGTTTTGAAATGGGATTCACTTGATTTGCTCATTGTGAAAGTCAGGGTGTTTATTTACTGCTTGAAAGTTGGCAACTGCTTACAGGGCACTTTTATGCAAATATTATTACAATAGAGTGGAGGAGGTGAATTCAGGGGTGCATTCCATCACACAGATAAAGCTCAAGATAGGGTATTAGTTATTGTCTGTCTGCTACACATCAGCAAGTCACACTAGGGATGACAGGTGGACAAGGAGCCAAACTATAACATGTAGGAAAAAATCTGCATGATCATGGAGAACTTCGAGAGACGTATATGCTGCAGGTCTTGTGATGCCAGTACTCAAAACATTCTTGGAATTTCTAAATTTTATAGATTTCTTAACTCAAACTGTTGCATCCAACAAAGGGAAATTCTATATCAGATCTCATCTTGACAGATAAAGAGGAACTGATCACAGAACTGAAAATTAACAGTAGCTTAGGTACAAGTGATCGTGACTTGATCACAATCAAGTCCAGACCAGTAAAATATATACTTGGTGCTTTAAAAGGATCAGTTTCACAAGGCTGAAAACAATTATGAACCAAATCAGCTACAAGGAAGAATTTAATCTGAAAAAATGTGAATGACAATTGGGAATTGTTTAATAATACTATTAGAAGCCAAAAAAGCCACAATCCCACAGTTGAGGAAGAAGGTCACATTGGTTAAAAAAACAACCTGGTTTAGAAAGGAAGTGAAGGCAGCTATAAAAAACAATAACAAACGAAAGAAAGGGGATGTTGATAGTAAAGAGTATAAATCAGAAGCTAGGAACCATAGAAAATTGATAAGGGAAGCCAAGGGACACAAGGAGACCTCTATGGCTGGTATAGTTAAGGAGAATAAGAAGGGTTTTTTAAGTATATTTGTCAGGGTTCCTTCCCCCACTCTGAACTCTAGGGACCTGCATGAAAGCCCCCTAAGCTTATTTCTACCATCTTAGGTTAAAACCTGGTATGCTGCCACCACCAAGTGATTTAACAAGAAACAGGGAAAGGACCACTTGGAGTTCCTCTTCCCCCAAAATATCCCCCCAAGCCCTTACCTCCTCTTTCCTGGGGAGGCTTGAGAATAATATCCTAACCAATTGGTTACAAAGTGATCAAAGACCCAAACCCCTGGGTCTCTGGACAATGGAAAAATCAGTCAGGTTTTTTAAAAGAAGGATTTTATTTAAAAGAAAAGGTAAAAATCATCTCTGTAAAATCAGGATGGAAAATAACTTTACAGGGTAATCAGGTTCAAAGGTCCCAGAGGAACTCCCTCTAGTCTTATTTTCAAAGTTACAGCAAAACAGGGATACCTCCCTTTAGCAAAGGGAACATTCACAAGTTGAGAAAACCAAAGAAAACTAACACGCCTTGCCTGGCTGTTACTTACAAGTTTGAAATATGAGAGACTTGTTCAGAAAGATTTGGAGAACATGCATTGATGTCCAGTCCCTCTTAGTCCCAAGAGCAAACACTGCCAAAACAAAGAGCACAAACAAAAGCCTTCCTTTCCCTCCCTCCTCACCACCCCAAGATTTGACAGCATCTTTTCCCCTTAATGATCCTTTGGGTCAGGTGTCAACCAGGTTACCTGAGCTTCTTAACCCTTTACAAGTAAAAGGATTTTGGTGCCTCTGGCCAGGAGGGATTTTATAGTACTGTATACAGGAGGGTTGTTACCCTTCCCTTTATAGTTATGACAATATTAGAAATGAAAAGAATCCTAACAAAGATATTGGTCCATTACTGGATAGAAATAATAGAATTGCCTACAATAAGGCAGAAATGTTGAGTAAATATTTCTGTTCTGTATTTGAGGAAGAACAGGTGATGTAGTGATGTAGCTGATGTATGCTTAGCTCTGAAAATCATTCTAAATATTTTAAGGTCTTCTCTGAAAGACACACTCTGTGCTTTCCCTGTTTATCTCAGGAATTTGCACAGAAGATGCAGTACTTTTGTTTGTTTAAGGTCTGCTGAAGGTTAGGATGATTGAGTTTGCAGGCAAGTGAAAATAATTCTGACTACAGGATAAACTCTGGAGACCTCCAAAATCTTTGCAATTCAGGTTCATACAAATAAGAGGAAATTTAGGACTCATTAAAATGAAAACGTTGGAGAGAAGATAAACATGTTTTGCTGGTTAACTGAAATGCTCAGACACACACACACACACACACCCCTTCTCTTATTACTACTTTGAGCACACACTATATGCACTAACAATGTACAGAATTCAGAAGAATCTTTATTTGGACACTACACTGTTGATGATCTTGGATTATTCTAAATAAATATTATCCGATGTTCTAATATGAAACTGCTGAGCATAATATTTCAATATATTTTTTCTCGTAAGCTTACTCAAACAGCAGACCTTTAATTTTAAAACGGAATCATAATTTACCATTCTAATGCTGACACTGCCCTCTCCTGGTTCAACCATTTTTAGGCTTGTGTATGTGTTTCTTCTACAAGTACAATTTTACCATAGGTGAGAGGTTGATAACAGATCTTCTTCTCTAGCAAAATTGTATTTGGAAGGTTTTAATTATGTCACACAAATTAATGTTGTTAATGATGCCAAATTATGGGAGCTCCATTTACTATGATCAGAGTGAAAAATAATATTGTTTTGATACAAAACAATACCTTTTCTCTAACATTGCTATTTGTTCTAATATCACAATAACTGGTGGTAAATGCAGGGTTTAACTATAGTCTATGATGCCCAACCTGCTTACACAAGAGGGCTACACAAATCTGAGCACAACCTTGTGTTGGCCAAACAGGTTGTTTCTATTTACAGTATTGTCTAGTTAAAAACAAACCTAGAAATCAGTGCATAAAACATCACAATTATATAAAAAGGAGAAACACATAACTGAACTAAAATTATACAAACATGATGACAAAATGCTAATGAATTGACCAGTAGTATATTGTGTTGAAGCAGCCCACGGGCCTTGTGAAATGTTCTGGTGGGGCCATGTATGGCCCATGGACTGTAGGATGGGCACCCCAATTACAAGGTCAGTAACAGAACTGGGAATAGGCCTTGGGTCTCTGGATTGGACACAATGGGTAAAATATCTTGGTGACAAACAGTGGTGTAAAACACACATAGGTTTCCCATAAAGAGACACCACCACCTTAAAATAGAACGGATTCTATTATTAATAGCACCTTAGAAACATCAAAGGGACACTTATTTTCAATCAAATGAACAATTCTCAATTTCATGATCTGTACTTATTCTGATAGAGATTGAGAGGGTTCATTGACATTTTTTGGTACTGTCTGTTCACGTGCAAAAGAGTGGTGACATTATCATGCTCAAATATTGCTCTGGAAACCCCTAATTATTTTTTGTTGCTCTTTCTGTACCTTTTCCAATTCCACTATATCTTTTTTGAGATGGGGTGACCAGATCGGCATGCAGTATTCCGGATGTGGGCATACCATGGATTTATATAGAGGCAATATATTTTCTATTTTCTTTCCCTTTCCTAATGAATCCCAACATTCTGTTTAGTTTTTTTGACTGCTGCACACTGAATGGGTGTTTTCAGAGAACTATCGACAGTGACTTCAAGATCTTTCTTGAGTGATAACAGCTAATTTAGAGTCCCCATCATTTTATATGTATAGTTGGGATTATGTCTTCCCATGTGCCTTACTTTGCATTTATCAACATTGAATTTCATCTGCCATTTTGTTGCCCAGTCACCCAGTTTTGTGAGTTCACTTTGTAACTCTTCATGGTCAGCTTTAGTCTTAACTATCTTGAGTAGTTTTGTATCATCTGCAAGTTTTTTTTTCACCTTTCTGTTCAACCCTTTTTCCAGATCACTTATGAATATGTTGACAAGTACTGGTCCCAGTACAGACCCCAGAGGGCACCTCTATTTACCTCTCTCCATTCTGAAAACTATTTATTCCTACCATTGTTTCCTATCTTTTAACCAATTACTGATCCAGGAGAAGACCTTCCCTCTTATGCAGTGATTGCTTACTTTGCTTAAGAGCCTTTGGTGATGGACTTTGTCAAAGGCTTTCTGAAAGTCTAAGTATACTGTATCTACTGGATTACTCTTGCTTGTTGACCCCTTCAAAAAATTCTAGAAGATTTGTAAAGGGAAATAATCCCTCACCAAAGTCATGTTGACTCTTCCACAACAAATCATGTTCATCTATGTGTCTGATAATTCTGTTCTTGATTTAAAAATTGTCAGTGATGGAGAATCCAGCACAGCCTTTGTTTAGTGGTTACACGCTCTTCTGTCAGCACAATTGTCTACACTGGGGGTTTTGATGGTATAGCTATGCTGGTCAGGGTCCTGGGCTTTTTTTCACACCCTTGATTGACAGGGCTATGCTAGTGTAAATTTAAAGTGTAGACCAAGCCTAAGCATACCCTAGATCCTTTTTTTTCTGTGTTTTCCTTAGCACATTTTATGCATTTGCCATGTTCTACTAAGGATTTACAAGTTGTCATAAGACAGTCATTTTCCCCATAAAGATATGGATGAGATTGCTGCTTCAAAGCAGCAGAATTGAATGATTGGTTGAACATGCCTTTTTAATTATTCTCCAGCCTTTGACACTACCAACTGAGCTATCAAAGGACACAATTCTTTTTTCCTCCAGATTAGGTGACTGACACACAGTCTAATAATAGCACTAAGCATGTGGTCTCAACTTTCTAGAGAAGTTGTGTATAGAAAGCCATCCATAATAGAAGAGATGACTTATGGTCAATAAGGAAACAAAAAATAACTGATTGATTATAAATCTTTGCAGATGGCTTTCCTAACAAAGAAATGTCTATATATGACATGGTGGGAAAGGATCTAAATAGACAAATTATACCAAATGAATGGATTTTGACCTGGAAAAGGACCAGCAACCTCGGTCTGTAGCATGACAAAAGAAAATTTCTTAAACAGTATGTTAACATGGTACCTCACACCAGTCAGATTTTAAAAAATAGAGAGAAATTGGACGGAGACAAATGCTGGAGAAATTATGGTGAAAGAAGAGATTTCATGCATATACGGTGGACATCTCCAGTCATTAGAGAATATTTGGGTGTGTTTTCTAAATAAATATTACAAATTGTTTGATTTTTTTTCTGATATTTACATAGCAATGATTTGTAAACCTGTTAAAGCTTCCTAAATAGTTCTCGAATAGATTGTTTTGTGTTTTTTTGTAAAGCAAGTGGCTTAAACTCTCTATTTGCTAAATGAAGCAGTTAAATAATCTGATCTGAACCTGAATTGAACACAACTCCTTTTTCCCATTACCAGCCTTCTGAGTATATACCAGGTATCAGCAACCTTCAACACACGGCTCTTCAGGGTAAGCCCCCGGGCAGGGCAGGCCGGGCCAGTTTGTTTACCTGCCGTTTCCGCAGGTTCAGCCGATCACGGCTCCCACTGGCTGCGGTTCGTCGTTCCAAGCCAATGGGGGCTGCAAGAAGCTGCGTCCAGAATATCCCTTGGTCTGTGCCGCTTCCCTGGTGGGCTGTGTGCTGAAGGTTGCCGATTCCTAGTATATACCATCCTTCCACCACCCTGGAAAATTACTGCAGTTTGAACAGTAGCGTAGCTAGTGGGGTGCAGGGGAAGCAGCTGCTTCCCCTCAGCACATTTTCCAAAAAGCCATGCCTTAGGCAGGGTTACCATGGCACCAGGGGCAGGGCCCACGCTCAGCTCTGAAGCTTGGCCTGCCCGGCTTCCCTCAGCATGCTGCATACCCTGCCCCTGCCGCTCAACTGTCTCTCTCCCAGCAGGAGGGAGACAGCTGATGGCATGGTGGGGAGGGGAGGGGAAGAACTGAAGTCCAGCAAGCTGGGCTCCTGCAGGCAGGCTTTGCTGGCTTCAGCTAGTGTGCTGTATAAACCCTGCCCCCTCCCTGCCTCGCAGATTAGCTGTCTCCCAGCAGGAGGGAGACAGCTAATCAGTGAGGGGAGGGGGAAAGAACTGAGCTCCAGCAAGCTGAGCTCCTGGGGAGGAGGCAAGGATAGGGCCTTGAGGAAGAAGGGGGTTGGTCAGGGCATGCCCCTATAGGGGGCAGGGGCACCCACCCACCCACCAGTCAACTGTTCATGGGGTCTGTGGGGACCCATGAGCCATCAGCTGTTCGGCAGGGGCAGTAGGGTAGCTAGCTAGGGAGTGTGAGTGCTCGCCGTTTAGCTGGTTTTTGGCCACCATCCAATCAGCGAGGGGAACTGCTCCTGGAACAAGGGGCTGAGCAGCTGAGACCTCACCTCCTTCTCCTACCTGCTTCTTGTGGCACTCAGGCAGGTATGTTTTCTCTGGCTCTGCAGCAGCAGCTCCTAACCTCTCACCCAACTAAAAGCAGCCAGTAGCAGCAGTTAGTAAGTGTATTTCAAAGGGGCTCTTCCTTGTGGTGAGGGTGGCTTGGGGAAGGGGGACTGGAAACCCTCCAGGTGGCTGTGAGAGCCAGCACCTGGCTGCTGGTGGGATGGCTGTCTGCATGGTAGTGGGCAGGGGGCTCAGCCAGCGGCATCTCCAAAAACATGCCCTGCACCTGGGCAGCTGGACCAGGACAGGCATTGAGGGGGTGGAGGAGGCACGTCTCCTGTGGAGTATGGTGTCCCTGCTTGCCCTCCCTGCCCAGGCAGAGATGCCTGCCTCTTGGAAACAGTGGCCATGTAGTGCACTTGGTTCCCCCTCCCTTGCATCTGGGTGACTGCCTCTTAGGGGGTGAGGGGTGCAAGGGAAGAGGCAGTGGGGAAGGGATAAGGGTGGGGGGGGTAGGAGAGGAAAACTGAGACTATCAGGGGAAATCTTCATAGCAGTACAATCTCTGCCTTGGGGGTGTGGATGGAATTGTCTCCCAAGGGAAGGCTGGAAGGAACTATCTGCTGTTGTAGTATGTTTAGTTTAGTCCATGTGTTCAGGCACCATGTTGGGGGATAGGGAGAAGTTGCCTGATTTTTCCCTCCCCTTAGGAGACAATTCAGGTTTCCCCTGATAGGAAAGGGCTTGTGATCATGTTGGGAGGAGGGGGAGGCATTGCTGAGTTCCAGGGCTGAGTAATTCTCTGGTGATGGTGGTCATTAAGTTACTAATTGTCATTCACTTGCTGCACACGATGGTTGTTTAACATCCACCCAGCCATTTGGTCAATGCCTTGTTTGTTGGGAGTTGCCTTCTGTAACTTCTCCAATTTCGTTCCACTCTCCTGTGAGTACAAATTCTGGTTCTAAGGACCTGGTGCTTGGATCCCATATTGCCTTGCACTGGGATTGGGAATTAGTTCCCTGACATGCAACTCCTCCTACTGTGCCAGTGTAGATCCTGCTGTTAGTATAGCTATTTGCAGGTGCCCTTGTGTTTAGCTGAAACTTTGGACTTAGTTTAGTGGGGATGGACTCAGAGACTGAGAGTTAAACTGGCATTACTGTCCTGCTGTGTGGATCCCAGTGTGCTTGTACTGTGAATTTTTGGCATGCACATGTGGCTATATTTATCTCATTGTGCTGATAGCGCTACTTCCTTGGTGTGATGACATTATGCTAAGATGAATTGTGAAAATAGTGTCCTGGTATGGTGATGGTCACTCTGTGCTGTTCATGTGAACCTTGCATTTTTGTATGCTGGATTGATGTAGCCCTGTTGTTCCCAGGAAATTAGAGCCACAAGGTGGGTGAAGTAATATCTTTTATTGGAGCAACTTTTGTTGGTGAGAGAGAGACAAGCTTTGGAGCTTTCATGGAGTTTTCTTCTTCCTGAAGAATTCTGTGAAAGCTCAAAAGCTTGTCTCTTTCTCGCCAACAGAAGCTGGTCTAATAAAATATATTACCTCACCCATCTTGATATATATTACCACCACCCCCATATTACCTCACCCAGCTTTCCAGGAGTGAGTTTTCATGATGACATGGGAAGTGCTCTGACTGGTCCTGACTTCTCGATATCAGCCCCTCTAGCTTGCACTGCAGCTCAGTACCTGGGGGCTAGGTGCCTGCAGCACTGAGACTCTGTGAGATCAGGAACTCGCAGACCCAGCTGGGAGGGGAAGGACACTCCTCCTCAGCCTCTCTCTCTTGCTGCCTCAGTTTTTCCCCGAGTGCCTCTTGATGCACAGAGCCACCGTGGCTAGGTGTTGCATTGGAGAGTCTCCCAGTGCAGCCCCCTACCCCCTCTCCCCTGCGCAAACCCCCAACAGACCCTGCACACCTCTGTCCAATTGTCTCTCCATGCGGTGGACTGTGCCCCCCCGCTCTATGGGCTTTCTGCTTCCAGGGGCCACAGATTGCAGAGCAGCCCCCTCAGGAGAGATGAGAGGGGTTGTCTCACCGGGTGTGTGCGCAGCCCCCTGGAGCACTGCTTTGTCCCGTTATATCCGAATTCGTGTTATATCGGGTCTCGTTATATCAAGGTAGAGGTGTAATTTGATATGTTGGGTGGTGCCTTTTGTTATGTGTTCACGCCCCCTAGTGTTAGAACCTGGCTACGCCACTGAGTTTGAACTCTCAACCAGCTGATCTAGGAGAATGGGAGGATGAACTCCACACCCAGCATCATGCTTGGAGAGAGGAGCTGATGAAACAGGCAAAATTGTTGGGAGTGAGACCTGAGGCAGGAGAGGAGAAAGGCCTCAGGTTGGTGGGTAATGCAGCGAGGGAGACTCTCTGATCAAGAGACTGTACAGTGGAAGGGGATATAGTAGTGTGGGGAGCTCCGAGTTTAAAGCTTTTGGGCAGGGAGGAGCTAGGGCTTGCAGTTTTGGCGAAAAGGTCTCCAGTGAGGAGGCAGTGTAAAGCAAAAGTTTTTAGGTTGGAGGAACAGTGCAGAGAGGTAATGTGGAAGTGGGGTCTAAGGTACAGGGAGCTGTGCAAGGGGAGGTTTTCCAAGTGACTTGTCATGGGGCCTCCAGTGTGTGTGGTGCTGAAGGGAGAGGAGTGTGGAGAAAGGGACCTTGAGCAGGACAATATGGGAATAGGGGGTCAGAGTCCATGTGGAGGGTGGAATTGCAAGGGCAGAAACCCAGGTATGTTGGGACAGTGTAGATGATGGGGGTTTCTGGTGTGTATGTAGCTTTGTGAGCATTTGGTGTAACGGCTCATTCTGTAATATGGTACCATTCTGGTTAAACAGAGATTTGATTGTTATATTACTGCATAATGTTTCACTAAACAGACAAAAATAGATATACCTCAGGCATGGGAGACACTGTTGGGATAAAGCCTGCAAGCAAGTTGAGTACAGTGTGGAGCAGGGAATGAGACTGTCTGGGGTGGGAGTTCTTGAGGAAGGGGAGGGGAGCAATGCAGGGGGTTCAGGAGGCAGGGCAGTTTTTGGTAAAAAGAGCTAGATGAAAGAGGCAGTGTTCGCGGAAAGATCTTTGAAGAGAAGAGTTGGGGAAACTTTTGGGGGGAAATTAGAAATATTTAGTAACTGTCACATAGTTCATGAAATCATTGAATTAATTTGCATATGACTAAAATGTCCTCCTTAAACAAACCTGTGTAGAGTTAGGGCTGGCAAAAGAAGGTGACTGGTTGCAACCCCTGAAGGAAGTTCTAATTTATTTACAGAGCACAGCAAGCTTCCCACAAACACAGGGTGTCCCACCCCTAATCTGAGAGGATTTTCCTCCTAGGAGATAAGCAGGAGTCAGACACACAAGTCCCCCTGGCCCATGCAGGCCTTTGCCTCTCTGAGTGTGCTGGTTATTGCAAATGCATGTAGGTCACAACCCTTTAGAATTTAAGAGTTTGTGCTATAGATTTCTAATGTCATTCTCTGGCTTTCTCTGCCTGAAGGGTGAAAGGTATGGGCAGTGGATGTCACCAGGTCACTTATTTGATACAAGGCCAAATAAGCCTACTAGATGCTCTTGAAATTAAGGGTGTCCTCACAGTGAAAAATCACTTTAGTGCAGAGTAATACACTTTTATTCACATTTTCAAGGCCTCGGAGCAAGATAGGGACAACCAAGCTTCCCTACCGGGTTCAGTCTTGACAGGGAGCATTCCCTCTAAACTCTGGGATGTACAGATACCTAGAGTCCCTTTAGGGTTGCCACCTATGCCTAATGTAAGTGGGGTGAGATGTCAGGCAGAGGAGACTGGGGGGGGGAGGAGAAGAGAAGGGCCTCAGGCACTGTGGGTGGGTTGGTCTCAGTGCAGGGGTGCAAGGGGCTCAGAGTGATGGGGAGAGGCACTGTGATAAGGAGGGTCTCAGGGTGATGGGGACAAGCTGGCCTGAAGGGCGGCTGAAGGGTTGGGGGAATGGGTCGGGGCAGTTGAGAAGACTGAGGGGGCGGTGCTGCTGTTAGGGTGGGGAGAATGGACTGGGGCCCGGAGAATAGGGGGCAGATTGAGGGGCGCGGGTGGCGAGGAGAGGCGGGCTGAGAGAACGGGGGGGGGGGAGGAGAGGGGGCGGCCCCAGGGCCGAGGCAGTTGCGGTGGCCAGAGAGGCGGAGTCAGGGAATAGGCGGGACGGACGGACTGAGGGGCGGGGCCGGGTGATGAGGCGGCCCGAAAGGAGGCTGGGAGGGGCGGGGCAACTGGGGGGACGGACTGAGGGGCGTGGCCGGGGCCGGGTGATGGGGCGGCCCGAGGGGGTGTCCAGGCCCAGTGACGGAGCGGGCGGCATGGCGGAGGGATCGGCCTGTGCTGGCCCCTCTATCCGCTATTTCTGCACGGCCGGCCGGGGCCTGGAACCCTTCCTGCTTCGGGAGGTGCGGGCCCGGCTCGGGGCCACGCAGGTGAGGGGTCTGGGCCGCGGATGCCCCGGGAGCTACACGGGGCTGTGTGGAGGGATGTGGGTCTGAGAGGCGGAAGTCTGGGTGTATGGGGTTGAGGGGTGAGGCTCGGTTGTGGGGGAGTCGGAGGGTGTGGGGAGATGTAAGGCTGTGCGGAGGTCTGGAGTGTGTGTCGTGGGGTCTGATGGATGGGGGAGGGGAATCTGGGGGGCTGCATAGGGGCTGTGGAGAGGGATAAGGGGGTTGGGCTCCGATGGAATAGGAGGCTTGGGAGAGCCTTTTGCTGAGTTTGTCCTTTGGGTCTCATCTGCTTCAACCTCCCAGGGAAGTTTGAGTCCTGTGCATGCCAGGATAACATATATAGTTTTGAAACATATTCACTTACTGTCAGCCAACATGTTTTTTAAATCCTAGTGTAGATGGTGGCTTCACTCTGTCATCTAATATATATTAAAATACAACTTGTGTGTGTACCTGTTGGCTCACTCTGTTTGGAAATACATCTCTTGCCCATGTCTAGCCAAGTTCTAGGTGACTGGTGAGACTTCTGAGGGAGAAACAGACCCTACAGCCCTGGACATAGGATGTGAGTTTTACCTGGGCGAGTTAAAGGTGGTGTAGTGAGGCAGAGAGGTATCTTGTTGCTTAGATCTATTTGTCCACTGTTTTTGTTCATGCGTAACATAAGAACAGAATGGCCATACTGTGTCAGACCAAAGGTCCATCTAGCCCAATATCCTGTCTTCTGACAGTGGCTGATGCCAGTTGCCCCAGAGCGAATGAACAGAACAGGTAATTGCCAAGCGATCCACCCCCTGTCACCCATTCCCAGCTTCTGGCAAACCGAGCCTAGGGACACTTCATTTAATGTGCACGTCTGATGTAGCGTGGGAGAGAGGCATGTCTCTGTTTCTTGATATGCTCTGTTCACAAATGAAAAACAACCATCCTTTTGTTATGGCTATTCTTGGTACTTTTCTGATTCCACTTAGCTAACTTGAGTTAGCTGTTGTTTAACCCAGGTTACAGTAGGACCACCAAACATGATTGTACATGTATTGAAATGCCACTTAGCACCTGGTATAGACATAGTTTTAAATCATGTTAGCAAACTCAAGCAGCCTCATTTGATTTAAAAATGCTTGTTGTTCCTACCTCTTCATGCCTAACAGTTGCAAAAGTTCTTTAAGGTGGCTTTTGCATATTTTATACTGGGTGCTACTGGACCCTAGCTACACTTATTGGTCATCCCAGTCTTCAGGAAAATCTTCCCCTTAATCTTCATTTGACAACTTGTATGTTATAGTCAGAGTTTAAAATCTCACATCTATTTCAAGGTATAGTTTATCATTTTACTAGTGAGCATTAGCTAAATTTAAGATACTTTCCCAATTAAGCACTAGTCATCTTTAGCCTAATCTGTTTTCTTGGAGATATCCAAATAAAGCAGCCATTCTAGAGCCAAAGAGGTATACCGCAATAATATCTTGCGTTTATAGTGCACCTGTTGTCCCAAAGTGTTTTATACATTACCCCCAATGTGATGGAAACTGCAGAAACCCCTTAAGTGAAGGGTAGCAGTCAGCTGGCTAACAGTATCCTGAACAGAGGAAAAATGTGCAATGACACTGGGTGACTCAGACATCCCGATATTTGGGTGCTTGTCCTGCATCCCAACCGATCTTTGGTTGGGATGCAATTTGTCCCGATATTTCGCTCTGCTAGATTTCCCCGCCCCCCTCCACTGGCAGTACGCGGCTCTTTTATTTATTTATTTATTTTATTTTTATTTATTTTCCCCCTGTGCCAGCGGACACCCACCCCTTCCCCTGCAATGTGTCCTGATATTTTCTTCATCTCATCTGGTCACCCTAGGAAAACCCCCAGTTCTTACAAAGTGCCTCATGGGTTTTAATGTCCTCGGGTATCTAACAGATTGAGTTGTTAAAATCTGATCTGAAAAATCCATATACTGAACTATATTGAGTTCAATATAGTGGTGCTCTTCATTGTATACCCTTGCTTACTGTGGTTGGATGGAGTCAAAGGCGCAAGAGCGCTTAATGTGAGGGGGTGCAACCGCATGGTAAGGTTTTGTTGGTGGGCCTAAACCAAATCTAGAGTGTGTGTTTTTCTTCTTCTTTTTGTTAGGTGGAGTATGTTTCAGGAAAAGTTTTCTTTACCACCAATTCTGAGTTGAGTAAATTGAAGAACCTGAAGTCTGGAGAACGATTATTTTTGCTGCTGAAAAAACATGCACCAATTTCTCCCTCTAGAAATAAAGGTACTGTTTATTACTCTTCTTTCTACACACAAAATATTATGAACTCAAAGTAGAAGTTGAAATCTGATTTGGAAAAGAATTCCATATCGTTTTCAAATGCCACAGTTTTAATTAAGCAATAATAAGACTTATCTTTTTTTGTCCAAGGACATTCAAGAACCTTTCTACTCTGAAAGGTGACTGTTAATATAAACAAAAAAAAAAAATCACAACACATAACAGGATTCTTCTTCTTGTAAGTGTAGGCCTTAGCAACAGATATACTTGGGTTTTTTAAAGACTTTTTTCCTCTTGAGGGCTCATTTGATTGCTTATAACTTTATTAAAAATATGCCTTTTGGGCTGATATTTTTCAGGTCATCTCTCCACTCAAGTGAATTTTTGGAAGGATTGTGCAATAGCAGTTCAGTTTTAATAGAATGGGGAGGAAATACATTTGTAATGTTTATAAACTATTTTTTGTGCCTCTTTTTTTAATAGCTCTAACAGCTTTGTGGTGTAGAATAGTCCCTAGGTCACACATGTTCCTGTGAGTGGTGAAGAGGAAAATCCATTTTGATTTGTCAGAGTTAAACAAGTCTTGGTTTTTAAACCACTTTTATGCACTCTCTCTTTATTTAAAGAAACTAATGTTTCATTCTGACTCCTAATGTTCTGCTGGCACTGCACATGCATATTTGTGTAATTTCAGTGGAAAGTTTTTAAAGTTGGAGGTTGGAATCCACTAGAGCTCTGAAGTAGTTCTGCCCTGTTCCATGGTATCTGTTAATGTACACACTCAATAACAGTGCCTATTTTTAGATTCATGCATTGCTATCCTGAGAGGGTACATAAAAGATTGTTACAAGGAGGAGGGAGAAAAATTGTTGCTCTTAACCTCTGAGGATAGGACAAGAAGCAATGGGCTTAAATTGCAGCAAGGGCGGTTTAGGCTGAACTTCAGGAAAAACTTCCTAACTGTCAAATGGTTAAGCAGTGGAATAAATTGATTAGGGAAGTTGTGGAATCTCCATCATTGGGGATTTTTAAGAGCAGGTTGGATAAAGACATGTCAGGGATGATCTAGATAATACTTAGTCCAACCTTGAGTGCAGGGGACTGGACTAGATGACCTCTCGAGGTCCCTTCCAGTTCTATGATTCTGTGATACTCTTTAGTTGCATGGCTGCTTAGTTTTTTTTTTCCACAGGGCCCCTGCTTCATTCGGTGCTTAGATTAGACAGAGAACAGCTGGTGAGTCAAGGATATGTACTGAATGGAACAGATTTTGCTGAATTCTTCCAAATTCTGTTTTCATATATCATGGTGTAAATCTGGAGCCTTATGTATAATGAGTGAGGGGAATAATTTTCTTGGAGGTTGAGTGGATTTAGGTATATAAACTGAGATGGATTATTTGTGGTATGAAGCTTCAAATGTTAAAAGTATCTGCGAAGATCAAATTCTGTCATCACTATTTTTATCTGAATCTAATTAGGAACTTGAAAAATATTCTAAAACTTTCATGGAGGATCAAATTTATCCATGGACCTAAAGTTCAAAAAATAAATAGAAGTACCTAAATTACTTTCATCTGTGTACTGAGGAAAATTGAAGATCATAATACTTGTACTAATTTTATTCCCCAAAGTTCAGTTTCACAGGCCTTGGCGACACTGGTGCTTTACAGCTCTGCAACTTTCTCGCCCAGGGGTGTGAAAAAACACCCCCCTGAGCATAGCAAGTTACAGCACTGTAAAGCACCAGTGTAAACAGTGCCCCAGCGCTGAGAGCGTGGCTCCCAGCGCTGTAAACTAATCCCCACGGGGAGGTGGAGTACCTGCAGCGCTGGGACCACACTCACACTTCAAAGCGCTGCCGCGGGAGTGCTCCCATGGCAGCACTGTTTGCTTGCAAGTGTAGCCATACCCTCAGTATTTCGCTCTAGTGAAGTCAATGGGACTGCGCATGTACTTAAAGTTAATCATATGTTTATCTTTACAGTTGGGTTCTTTCCTTCTTATTCTAATTGCCCATAATAAAGGTTTTGTGGACTAACTGCTGTTTCCTTACACCTGTGGAGACTCTGGTGTTGCTGTGGTTTAAATATGGTCAAAATTTGGCTTTGCTGTAGGAATTTAGTTAATAGTTCTGTTAATAATGCACAAGAAGGAATAGACTCCAGTTCCTTCTTCTGAAGATGTGTAGGCTCTGCAATGTTAGCAAGAGTAAAACATAAGTTAAAAAATTAAAGTTAGTGGATACTAGTTTGTGTCTGAATCCAAATGGGGAAATGGATCTGACTTTTGGCCACTTTTCAGAGTTGAACAGCATTTATAAATGCCTTATAAAGGTGAATAAGCATTATTCTTATTTTACAATAGGGGCAACTAAGTGACAGAGATTAAGTTAATTTATCCAAAGGCAAAAAACTAGTAATTGGTAGAATAGGGATTAAGAACCTAGGTTATTTTAGCACATTGGGACTGCGATTAACTATTAAACCATGCTGGCTTCCCAGCTGTGAGCTAGCTCCAGAATTTCGCCCATTGCCGTGCACAGCTCACTGAATATCTAAGCAGAGGGGAGAGCTATGGGCAAGGCCAGGACAAAGCAGGATATGATTCATTTAACGCCACCCATAACCAAATCAGATCAGAATTGCAATACTTACATTCAATCACTGGTGCCTCAGGAGTTAGCAGATTCACAAATTTACAGAGTTAATTGTTCTAACACCTGTTGTCTTAAACTGCTTTTGTATGAAATTTTTTAAGAAATTGTGTTGTAGAAAATTTGGGTGGAAACTATAATGATCCTGGCCCTACTTACTGTGCTGATTTTGTCATATGTGAATACATAATAGCTCTGAGTAAAAGTAAGATTTCTTTATCCATGAAAATGATTGGATTAGACTTTTTGTTAGGCATTGTTATTTCATTTAACAGTCTTAGGAAATAAGTGTTTAATGTTCCCAAACATACACTTTAATGTCAATTAGTAAAAATAAATTGCATGTATTAAAATGTTAACACAGAATAAACTAAGCTCAGATCTCTTTTAGGAAAAGTATTTAATGAAATTCAAAAACTTGTAATTGAGGACCCCAGATGTTGGCTGGATATTATTTCCATTTGGAAACATCTTCATGGAAATAAGGTTGAACAAGGAAACCTCTCTAAAGAAAATCCAGAATCCCTGAAACGAAAATCAGAAGATGAGATAAGTATCATAAGAAAAAAACAGAAGAGAGAACAAATATTAGAGACAGTTTCTGATGAATGCCATGTGGAAGAGCAAAAGAAAAGTATGGCACTAGAAACAAACAACGACATGGACTTTTTAATCGAAAGAGAAACTTTTCTAGAAGAGACATCTGAAAGTAGAATAGAGAAATCAGTTGATAGCAATAACCACAGCTTCAGTTTCAGAGTTTCTTGTCGCTGTAGTGGAGCAATTGCAAAAGTATTTACTTCACAGGTATGACAAATTAAAATTCCTGAAGGATAGAATTAATTGTAGATTTTAAAGATGTGCTGAAATACCTAGTAACTATGTGTATTTGGTTAGTAAATGGATCAGTAACAGTTTTGAAATTACTTTCTAAAAGCATGACTATTCATGGTTCATGTTAGAGAACCTTGACTAGAAATACATGTATTGCCCATTTCAGGGTATTTTTAGGGCAAAATAACTTTTCAAATGAATAGCTTCTATTGAGGATGCATTATATTTATGAAGTAATACATTTGTGCATATGGGATGCAAAAAAGCAACATATCTGGGACTCAGGTTCCATTTATTTTACTTGAAGGTGGGCGGAAGTTTAGTTCTCTGGGAGGTTTTTCCATTGAAGTTAGTGCACAGTAAACTGTAAGGCCCCAGTCCCGCAAACACTTAGAAATATGCTCAATTTTATGCACAGTGTTTTTTAAATTTTCAGGCTCTACTCATTCAAAACTTTCCAGAAATTTGTGGATAGTGGCTATACACTAGATTAATCTATCTAAAGGTCTGCTGAACACCAGGTGTTAAGAGCATCTCAGATCAAATGTGTGTTTTCTTTGGGAGTTCCTACAGTGGTAGTGTGGCCCCAAACAAGCCCAGCTGGCCCATAAGCAATTAAACTAAGAAGTCTGGCTGTTGACTGGGGGGACTTTTCCAATCTCTGAGATCTTGGAATGCTGGTGGTCACACTGCAGTCTGAGGCAGTAGATGAGGCTATACATCAGTGTTAAGATGGTTCTTCCCAATTATATAAATGTGGGATGGAAAAGGAATTCTTGGCCTTGTGGCACACTTGTTTGTGAATCTCAGCTGAAACCTATCAGTTTCTTCCCTGTCTGAGAGCAGTCATCGGTTAGCTAAGGAGGAACCTGCTCATCATGTTCAGTGTGTTATCCCAGGTCATTCACTTAATTCCAATCACGTGGTCCTATAGCAGCTGAGCAAGCAGTAATCAGTGACTTCACTCATGAGAAGAAGACAGGTTTGTATAGGCAACCTATGCATTATATGGCTGCTGCTGATGGAGCAGTCCTCTCAGAATTCTTGTAACTGACTGCAGTTTGAAGTTATACTGATAATGATCAGCTGTGCAAACACAAAGTACTGAGGGGTTACATAGCTAACTCTACAGTGGATGGATTTAAATTCATTGCACATTTTAAATAAAGTATTTATTGATATCTGCAAACTCTAAAATCAGAATGAACTGTAAGTGTTCCCTTTGCAGGGATCTGATTTGGCCTGCAGAATCTCTTGATGAAGGAAAAGAATTAGCTTGTCTCGCAGCATAGGTGGAGTTTACAGGGCTGGCAGGTTGGGGAAGAATTCTGCTGCCCCCCTCCCCTCCCCCTGTGACAACTTTTTATAGTTACGTTTCAGAGCAGAATACATTATAAGATGCTAAAGAGAGAAAACTAATTGCCAGTTTAGAAGTAAGTAGTTCTGCACTAATACTTAGTAATCAAATTGTTAAATTTCAGTTGTGTTATTAGGACAGATGTTTTGTTTAGCAGCCCTGAATCTGGACATATAAAGAGACCAGTGTCATATTACACTATATAGTCTTGCCTTGCTTGTGAATTCTTTAAACTCTAACATAACTAGTTTGTCATTTGTAACTCAGATTCCTTTTCATCTCAGTGGCTTTCAGTGATACATTCTGTTTTGGGGTGGCTCTTTTTCTTTTCAGGAAGTGGGAAGAGTACTTGGAATAACTCTTATAAAAGAGCTTGGGTGGAAAGCAGATTTGAGAAACCCTGATCTAGAGGTAATGAAATAGTTTGTTTACTGAATTATTCACTAGTTTTAAAATGACACTGTCAACTGCTGATTTGATAGGACTTTTTTCACTGTTTTAGCGTGTGTATGTGATAGTGCCTGTAGGCCCCACTCTGAACTAGGGCTGGGAGTAGAGCAATACTGGACTAGGGAGGCCTCACCTCTAGGTATGTTCTCAGTGGAGGAACAGTTTAAAAGGACTCTGGTAGCCCAGAAGGGGCTGAGGAGAATAAGCAGCACATGGCTTCAGGAAGCAAGGCTGATGCTGAGCTGTGCAAGAAGACAACAGCTTGGTGTGAGTTGCCCTAGCAGCAGGGACCGAATCCCACCCACCTCTTTGGGATTTGGAAGCCCTAAAAGAGTGACTGAACAGGACACTAACAGACCAAGGAGAGTCTGCTAAGCCTGCGACTGTGCAGCAAACTGAGGCTCTGGACTGGTAGGAAGTGACCAAGTGGAAAACATAATTTGGGGTGTCTCAATAACTGGACTGGACACTTTGATAAACCCCTGAGTCAGGACGCGGTGGAGTGAGTTGGGGGCCTGGTCCCCCTATCTTGGCACTCCCCCAACCCCACCCCTTGTCTGTGGTGACACAACCTGTGGGGAGCAATCAGAGCATGTGGGGGTGATTAAGGCCATACAGACAGGGCCCCCTCTGGGATGAACAGGGTGGCAGAAACTGAAAGGCCACTATCTGACCACTAAGCCAGCTGGTCATTAGACCTTCTTGCTTCACTATAGAACATTTTCATTCTTGAAATATACCAGCATAGGATTCTCCCTCCAGTGTTCTTGTTGTAAGGCTGTGTAGAATTTCCCTCACTCTTTTCTACTGATGTGAACAAAAATGTACCAGTAGGCTTCTCGTGGCCCTGAGCACGGGGGAAGGAGGCTCCTGTGAACCAGTATTTGTGGTAGCAAAGATTCTGACCAAACCCAGAAGGGGTGAAGGTTCAGTCATCCTGATAGCCCTGTACTGGCTCGGACAGAGTAAGTCTTCAACTCTGCTCACAAAAGCGGCAGGCAGTCCCATTGGGGTAGGAGTCTGTTCACATCCCAACTCAAATCTCTGTCCCTGCTGATCTGGTTTCTGAAAGGATGACACTCTGCAGGCATGATATCTTCAGCTAGGTTTCCCAAACATCCTGACTTTTCTAAAAGAATCTACCAGTAAGACTTCCAGCTCGAAGTAGAGAGAGTTGCTCTATAGTGCAGTGAAACTCACTGTAATGTGTGCAAACGACTGACTTGCCTTTATCTTTCTGAGTCCGTATTAAAGACTGATTTTAATCCAGGTGCATTTGACAGCTGTTTCAGCATGCCATGACCTATTTGAAGGTAGACCATTGTCTCTGCTTCCCTTATCATTAAGTTCATGCAGGTCTTGACAGATTTTATTTCCACTGTGTGTGTCCCCCGAAAGAGCCCCCTCCATAAGGGGATGTTTATTTGGTCCCGACAGCCTCTTTTTGAGGCACTTTGTACTTGTGAGTTCAGCTTTCTTATGTGGAAGGTTAATTTTCTGGTGGCAGTGGATTGTCTCATAAAGTGAATATGTTTCAGGCTCTCATGACTGATCCGCATTCATGCTAGATTTTACAAGTTATTGATGTAAACTCTCCCAAAGATCCTTGGCAAGGTAGTGATTGACATCAACCTTTTAATGAGCTTATTGCCCTTGCTGCCATTTTTCCACACACATATGCCCATCCCAGTGAAGTAGTTCTTCACAAGCTTGATATTAAAAAGGTCATTAGGGTTCTGCTTGGAGCAGACTGAAGACCTTAGGCCATCCAACTCTGCTTTATCAGCAGTTCCCTACGTAAGGCTATCACTAAGAGGGCTTATGTCCAAATGGTTCTCAGATTGCATTTCATAGTGCAATGACCTAACTGGTCAGGTATGTTTTCTGGGGCAGAAGCTTCCATTGCCAACCTTAGAAATGCATTATGCATACCTGTATATGTACATAGTCAAGGAGCCACATATTCACTTTGTGCAGTTGTAGGGATGGTTCTTTCAAAAATACCAAAGTGGCTTAGGAGCACAAGTCCCATTAAAGGCAAGGAGACTCTTAAGTCACTTCAGTGCTTTGAAAATCCCAGCCCTAAGCAGTAGTGCTTTGTTTTGGAGGAATCCAAATCCTGAAAAACCTGCTGATGAAGTTGGAAGGAAGTTTGTGTCTAAGCATGTTCCTTGAACTGTGTTAAAAAATTGGTCCCTTTAAAGATATGAATGCCTAGTGATGAACTTTTAGCTAATGTAGAATGTCTTTACGGCTTGTTTAAATGTTACAAAATTCTTTTAAAACTTTTAAATTGTAAATTTGGGTTTCCTATTGTGTTTATTTCAAAACATAAGATAATTTTTGATGCTATAGGTTTTTATTGTTTGATCTAAAACCCCAAATCCTAATTATAAAGATCAGATAATAGCATATTGTATGTCTAGTTTAATTTAGCAAAACTACCATCACATTAACTTAGAAGATACAGGTTTCCTTTTTAAGGTAACTTTTTTCCCTTTTCAGCTCTTTGTACATCTAAATGATATTTACTCAGTCGTGGGGATTCCTGTCTTCAGGTAATATTTTTATCACCAAATTTCACAAATAGCAGTCCTATAGTATGACGATTGTCTCATTTTATAAATGAGTCCTGGCAGCTACTGTGTTTAAAACATTTTTCTTTGTATCCTTTGGGCTATCTTACATCTTGATCATTTACAATATGTCTAGAGTTGACTTGAAATCTTGGCCTGAATTTCCAAAAGAGCAGCCTAAAGCTAGGTTCATAAGGCCATACTTTGGCACCTAAATCAGTGACCTGATTTTCAAAAGTGCTGAGCAACAAGTCACACTCCCTGTCCCTCACTGAGTTATCCTTTTCTATTGGGTTCCCATAGTTGACTATATGATGATTTTTTTTATGCATGACAATTTGCATTTTTACAGAGACATTCTTTTGGATTCACTTCTTAGATTCCAAACTAAAACACTTCATATATCTCTTGTTGTTTGCAGACTTCCACTGGCGTCCAGAGAGTATATCCAAACTGCAGGACTCCGATCTACTGTTGCATGGGCTATGGCATCTCTTGCTGAAATCAGTGTAAGCAAACATTGATAGATTATTAATATTAGCAACAAAGGGGCCTTCATAATGATAGGTTCTATTGCTCAGAGGGCTAAGAATTTCATGATCCAGTTAGTGGAGGCAGAGATGGCCTTACAGACACCTGTTGGAGGAACATCATGGATACACTTTTCTCTAAAAGTGCGTGTCCTCTAACCAACACACCATCGTAGATTTGGATTTCAGAAAATGTAATTGAAGGTATCTCAGTGATTCTTATACTTCTAATGTCTTATGGTAAGTCTGATCTTGTATAGTGCTGATTGCTGTCAGTCCTTATAGATTTTAATGGGAATTTATGGGCATTCATCATGTCCCAGGGTCAATCTCTGTCACAGAAGATAAGTCAACATCTTTTTGGGTTGAATATAATACCCCATTTGTAAGAGCTACAGTTCTGAATCTCACCATATTAAAAAAAAACACACAGTAAACAAACTAAAAAAGAGCCACTGTGGCTTAACAACCATATAAAAGAAGCAGTGGGAGATAGAAAAGCATATTTTAAAAAGTGGAAGTCAAATCCTAGTGAGGTAAATAGAAAGGAGCATAAACACTACCAAATTAAGTGTAAATATGTAATAAGAAAAGCCAGAAGGGAGTTTGAAGAACAGCTAGCCAAAAACTCAAAAGGTAATAACAAAAATGTTTTAAGTACATCAGAAGCAGCGGCGGCTCCAGGCACCAGCTTTCCAAGTGTGTGCCTGGGGCAGCCAGCCATGAGGGGGGGCGCCCTGCCAGTCCCTGCGACAGCAGCAATCAAAAAAGCAAACAAGATGTTAGGACTCATTAAAAGGGGGATAGAGAATAAGATGGAGAATATCTTATTGCCCTTACATAAATCCATGGTACGCTCACATCTTGAATACTGCATATGGATGCGGTCTCCTCATCTCAAAAAAGATATACTGGCATTAGAAAAGGTTCAGAGAAGGGCAACTAAAATAATTAGGGGTTTGGAACGGGTCCCATTTGAGGAGAGATTAAAGATGCTAGGACTCTTTCTGCTTGGAAAAGAGGAGACTAGGGGGGGATGTGGTAGAGGTATATAAAATCATGAGTGATGTGGAGACAGTGAATAAGGAAAGGTTATTTACTTGTTCCCATAATATATGAACTAGAGGCCACCAAAAGAAATTAATGGGCAGCAGGTTTAAAACAAATAAAAGGAAGTTCTTCATACAGCGCACAGTCAACTTGTGGAACTCCTTGCCTGAGGAGGCTGTGAAGGCTAGGACTATACAGGGTTTAAAAGAGAACTGGATAAATTCATGGAAGTTAAGTTCATTAATGGCTATTAGCCAGGATGGGTAAGGAATGGTGTCCCTAGCCTCCGTTTGTCAGACGCTGGTGATGGATGGCAGGAGAGAGATCACTTGATCGTTACCTGTTAGGTTCACTTCCTCTGGCATTGGCCACTGTCGGTAGACAGGATACTGAGCTGGATGGACCTTTGATCTGATTCAGTATGGCCATTCTTATGTTCTTACTTAAAGGTCTTGCCTTTGAAGAACAAAGTATACTGTTAAATGTGTTTTTTAAAAAAAAAATTTTTGTTTTATAGGCTGGTGCATTTGTTTTAGATCCTATGTGTGGATTAGGAACAATACTGTTGGAAGCTGCAAAAGAATGGACTGTAAGTTCTACAGTTATAATAGGTAGGATGTTTCCAAGATAGTATTACAAATATAAAATAAATTAATGTAAACATGTATTGTAATTTACCTAAAGTATGTGTGCTTGTTGGAAAATCAGCCAAACTTTTTTCTGGAAAAGTTTGCAGAATTTTTAAACTGAGCTTTGGTTTAAAACTTCTCCAAGAGGTACTTATACAAATCACTAACTCCTGTGCACCTGTTCCTGCAGTTGTCTAAATTCATAAATAGAGATTCTCACCCCTGCTCTCACCCCTCTTGTGCTAGTGACAGGGGTCTCTGCAGCACAAAGGGGCTCTAATAGCCCTGGATCCAGCCAGCAGATTATTCCCTCAGTACAAGAACTGAGGAAGACAGCTGTAGGCTGTCATCCAGTGCTTACCCCAGAGTAGAGGGTATCACAGGGCAATGCACTGAAGGGTTCTGAGTAGTGCAGCTGCTTATAGGTAGTTGGGGACAGGCTGTTGTAGCTTATCACCTAGGGCTATCTAAATGACTGCTTCCCAGAGCAGTCTGCAACTGCAAAGCTTAAAGCTACTTTTGCACCTTTTCTCTCTGGACTTTGAGTTATATTCTGCTATTGTAAGATCTGCAGCACTGAATCTCACCCAGAGGTCTTGCCTTTGAAGAACTACTTGTACTCTTAAATGTGTAAAAATATTCAGTATTATGTTTTGTTCTGCATAATAAAAATTTCTCCTTTTCCCCTCCAACAGAATGTACATTACTTGGGTGCTGATATAAATGATTCACAGCTACAAGGTGCACATGAAAATATTAAGGCTGCAGGCTTGATGGATAAAATTGAGTTACTTAAAGCATCTGTCACAGGTAATATTTGAAAATATTTTAGAATGACAAAGCATGTGTTAAGGACTCTAAACAGAGTTCTAGAACTATAGTTAATGCTGTGAATCAAAGTATACTAAAACCTAGAGTCCTTGACTCTTTTCATACATGATTGGGTTGACACTTTCCTTTATTTTCATGATCTGCTGTTTTTCTGTTCTCTTCCCCTTATGTTTTGACAAGAAACTTAACACAAGGATACTGTATATATTAATTTCTAGGCTTTGGCAAATCACTACTATTACTCTATCTTATATGAAATTCCCAGTAAAACAAAAAAAGTAATTTAGGTAAAAGTTCTAGTTAACTATTATAATAGAAAGATAAAGCCCTATGATCTGCTGCAGCTTGTAACTCAAATTTTTCTGCAATGATAACTTAAGTCAATTAATGAATCATTATCTTTTGCAGTGGATAAATGTAACGACTCTGGCCTTTTCCTGGAAAACGCTATCTGTTTGTTCTCAATTTATGGGCTGATTTTAGGAGAAGATAACTGCTTTATGATGTGATAATTAATTAATCTGGACAAATCCTCCAAATCGGGTTCTGAATTACCCACGTATGAAAACTCATTACAGCAGTTAGCAAAAGAGAGTCAGTATTTGACACCTTACCTTATATTCAGATGAAGGAGAATGTATAGTACTCCTTCCTTTGTAATATCTGTTTCTTACCTGATTGGTTTTAGAGCCCCCACTGGACTTGGCTTGGCTTAGGATACTTAAAATTAGAAGTATTCTGAACTTAGACCATACCCTTGTTGAGGAAGTAATTGGTGCCTCGTGGTTGTATCTTAGTCATTGGTCAGAGTATATTAATTTCACGTTTTTTCAAAACAATTCAAAGCTGGCTATTTCACTCCTAGACTAAACAATTTACCATAAGTCTTGTCCAGGAATGTTCTGGGAAACAGCCAACGCCATTCTCAAGAGACTAGCCTTTTCGTACAGCTTCAGTAAAAGAAAATCACTTAGAGCTGGCATAGAAAATTCAGGCATCTGGAGAAACAATTCAAAGAGAGCAGCTCAAAATCAAAATTAAATTGGCTACAGCCAGGCCTTCCTGTAACCAGATTCTGTATGAAAGATCTAATTCTTCACTTCCTTCAGTTTAACATGTGCATTTGAGCAAATTATTCTTGTAAGTTAAGTGCCTGCAAGGTTAACCACATAACTCCTACTTTAAAACTCATTTGCAAACAGTTATTTACCTTGAGGAGCAGAACTAGTGTGTAAAAATGGAATTGTGGTGTTTCGTGTTCATTGATTCTGTCATCCTGATCAGATGTTCTTTACTTGCAAATTAACAGAATTTTTCTGGCTGTCCGCTTTGCAGACTCAAGCTGGGTGTATTCTTTCTCTCTATTGGTAATAAACATTCTGCAAGCTAAATCGTGCCCTCATTTATACCATTGCCTTTAGTGGAATATGGGACTAAAGCTACACTAATGGCATTGGTTTCTTTCTAGTAATGAAAGAGGTTTAGTAAGATGTCCTTGGGGTTTCTTGTTTTCTAGGTTTTAGGTCTTTTAGCAGATACTATAGGTGTCCCCGTCACATCTCTTGAGTGCCTCCTGCGTGGTGGTGATGGATGAAATGTTTTATAGCAGGGTTCTCAAACTGGAGGTTGGGACCCCTGAGGGGGACATAAGGTTATTACCTAAGGGGGTTGTGAGCTGTCAGCCTCTACCCCAAACCCGTCTTTGACTCCAGCATTTATTATAATGTTAAATATAAAAATGTTTTTTTAATTTGGGAGGAGAGGGGTCGCACTCAAAGGCTTGCTGTGTGAAAAGGGTCACCAATACAAAAGTTTGAGAACTGCTGTTTTTATAACAGTGCCATAAGCTTGAAGGTGTGTAAGACCCTCAGGTGCTTACAATACATTCTTCCAGGTTCATAGCAAACTCAACAGGTTTTAGGATCACCTCCTTCACTAAGGCTATGTCTACCCTACGGATCTTATAGTGACACAGCTGTACCACTGCAGCTGTGCTGCTGTAAGGTCTCTCATGTAGCCATTCTTTGCTGGCAGAATAGCCTCTCTTGCCAACATAGTGCTGTCCACACCAGCACTTTTGTTAGTGAAACTTTTGTTGATCGGGGGGTATTTTTTCACACCCCTGACTGACAAAAGTTTTCCAACAAAAGTGGTAGTGTGGAGAGAGCCTAAGACTTGTAAACCTGCTCCTTGATGGTCAGTTTATATAGTCAGTGTACTATTATCCTGTGGCTTATACTCCAGTTTGGATGCCCAAAAACAGTTCTCCAGTCTAGTTCTTCTTTGACCACTTCTATAGAGAGTTGTCACTGATAGTTTATCTGCAGAGGTTGGGGGATCTATGCTGTCAGATGCAAAGGAGAGAAGTTGATCTAGTTGCTGTAATTCTTCTTCTTTGTGGAAACTGACAGCATAAATTGTCTATGCCCTTTCCACCATGTCTACCTCTCAGGGTGGGTCCATGTGGATTCTGTTGAAGCTGAAAGGGACTGGAGTAGAGTTGAGTTTGTGGCTCCTTTATGAGGGAGCATATACATTGCCTCAATAGTCATAGCTTTTTGGAAGTTCTGAACACTGTGCTTAGGCTATGCACTCCACAGGAGTGAGGATCTTGCTGTCAACATGCTTGAACCATGGTTGCTACTCAGTCTCTGTTCTTTCTTAAGTTTAGCCCAATTTAAGAATCTGACTTCTGTTTTGCAGCATTGCCATTACCTTCAGAAAGTGTTGATGTTGTGATTTCAGACATTCCATTTGGGAAAAAGTTCAAGATAACAAAAGACATAAAGCTTCTACCAAATATTCTTCGAGAAATGGAAAGGTATATATATTTGAAACACTTTAGGGTATTTTTTAAAACTCTATACTTGTTTGTAATCTTGAGCATAAAAATCTCTACTCTAAATGATCCCCAGTTCTGTGGTCTGGACCCAGAAAAGCTAATAATTAAATACATCTGTGTTGCATACAATTATTCCTCACAAATCCACTTCTCCAGTGCATTACTTGAGGTGCTTCATGTCTTCCCTTGCAATCTGTGGAAGCTTTGACAGCAGTAAGAGCTGTCAAAGCATGTATGTTAACTGAGGGGTTACTCTTTTCACAAGTCAATGTGGTGACAGCACCTTGACTCTTCCTACTGTTTTCAGGCAGAGGTTATTTTGAAAGCTGGCTGTGTTTACAGTGGTGGTCTGAGAAGCATACAGCTGTCAAAGTTTAGACACTCATACCAGGTGATTTTAAATGCTTCATTTTTGTTGATACTAGAAGAGTCTTAAGATGCTTTTGCAACAGTAGAATAGTAAAGACAACTTCACCTTTCATCATAAATTTTGACAGGTTTCCATGTCCCCTTTCTAGTTTATGTCCCACGCACTGGTCTCATTTTTAGAGGTGTACACTGTTGGCTTGGTAGCCATTTTAATATTTCTTTTATAGGGAACACTAGGACTGTTTTGTGAAATATTTCACATTTAGCGCCATTCTAAAGGTTAGAAGAGAATTTTTTAAAGAAGAAAATAAGCTTTACACATTTAAAATAGTTTAGAAAACATAGGAATAAAGTGTTAAGGCATAATTATAACACCTTTTTAGGTTTTTTAATGCCTTTTTAAAATAAAGGCATTAAATGTTAGCAACAGAACATGTTTGTAGAGAAAAGGAAGGGGAAGGTAAACAAGACACAAAGTGAGAGAGACAGACTTTTCTTCCGTTCCTGTTTTTAAAATTTTCTCTGCAGCCTCTCACTTTCTCTTTTTTCTGTAACAGGCGGAAAGGCTTTTGCTTTTCTTGGCTGTTCTACTGCCTCTCTCACTTTCTTGTTTAACCCACTCCCCTATATTTTCTCTAGAAACGCATGTTCTTTTGCTAATATTTGTATGCATCTTTTTTAAAATAAAGGCATTACTTTCATCTCTAAAAAGGCCTGTTATATTTGTCTTAATACTTTGTTCCTTATTTTAATTGAAGTTTAGTAAACTATGTAAAAGTTTTTTCAGAAGAAAACAGGCTTTCTTCTAACCTTGAAAATGGCTCTAAATGTAGGAAAAAAAGCACACAAGCGGTCCTAACAGTCCCCATAAAAATACATTTTCAAAATGAGCACCATGCCAAAAGTATACATCTCCAAAAATGAGACTGGTGGGCAGGGCATAAACCAAAAAGTGGAGTGTAGAAACTTCTGTTTCTATGGTGAAGAAAGGTAAAGAGGTCTTTACTAGTCAGTTTGTGATCTGTGGCCCTAATTTTGGGAGAGGAAATTTACTTCAAGTCCCACTACAGTTGGAAGAGTAACTAGACTATGGGATATAGTAGTAATACACTTTTAATGGCGGTTTGTATTAGATCATGGGTTCTTCAAATTTGCAATCAGAACAAGTTTCAGGGTTTGTGACCTCCCTTATGTTATGGCACTGTGGGAGGGGTCCTGGTACAGAAAAATTTGAGCCATTGTACTTGATTTTCCTTTTTGTCAGACCAGACAGGTATAGATATAATCATCTGTTTGGGGAACAAACAAACAAAAAAAAAGCCGACCATCTACTCTATTCTCTTGTTGGCCTTGCTTGGAGTTCTGTTCCATTCTGGTCTTGTTTTCTCTCTTGGTGGATCTTCTCAGGCAAAGAGATTTCCTTGAATATGGGAACAAGGGAGAAAAATTGCCAGAGAAGTTCCACCAACAGACTTAATGAGAGCCTTTTACTTGACCTGCTGACTGTGAGCAGTCTTCAGATGGGGGCAGTTCCACTCTGGGGCTCAGGCATTCCAGTGGCTCTTGTAATGTTAGCTCCCAACGGGTAATTTGTATAACTTGATTTTAAACTGGGTGTAATTTGATGTCACCTCTCTTCAGATTAAAAAGCTTTAGGAATCAATAGAACAAACTGAGGACAATAATTTAGATCTCACTAAGATCATGACTACACTTGACTACAATTCCAGTGGCATGAATCGTACGTGTAGCTAGTGAAAAGCAGTCTGCGTCCACGCTCACTATGGTGTGGAACTACACACAGCAGCAAAGGCTCCAGCAGAACCCCACTGCCAGAACCTTTCCTTGCAGCGAGAAAAGGCTCCAGCAGCTGGAAGCCTGCAGTACGCTACATTGCTAAAAATAGCAGAATGGACGTGGGAGGCACTGCTTGGGCATGTAGAGAGCCCATGTAGGGTGTATATCCTAGGGTTCAGTTATGCAGGTAACTACTCACCTAAACAGTGCTTCACCCTTTACTGTGTTTATGCCCATACTAGCTGGGCATGCAGTGTCTGTACTCTACACATCACTGTAAGTGTAGACAACCCTAAGGAAAAGGTCAGTTTAAAAACTCCCTTATTCTGTCATAGGAGATACTCCTTTTACATTGTAGTTTAGAGGCTGTGGAAAATCAGTCCAAAGCCTCCAACTTCCATCAGTTAGGTCTGGAAAAGGAGTCTGAGGGAGATCATCCTTCCAGTTTGAGAAGAAATGTTAGCAGTACAGCTGGACCCACCTTTATCTATAGTAAATGCATTTCATTTCCCCAAGTCAGAAATATTGCTGAGACAAGAAGGGTCCAGCTTCTTCATTTAGGGAAAAATTTAGAGTAGAGCTACAACAGTTTGCAAAAGGTATTACTGATTATGATGAAACAAGAAACCTAAGCATGTACTTAAGTGTTTCACTGAATTAGGGCCATAGCATCTAAAATCCCAGTGATCCTTGAAGGGTAACAGATACTGACTTATTCTTTGCAAAGAATGGACATAGCTCTGATTTTGATTTAGGGTGCCTAGATACCACAGTAATAAAGGCATGAGGAGTCCATAGATAGAATGCATAGTCTAGTAAGCATGCACAACTAACCATGTTTTTTAAACTGTCAGAGTGCTTCATGTTGGAGGGACAGTTGTATTACTTGTGAGTCAAGATGTCCACAAGCACATGGGTGGCTGTATTAGCAATTGTGTTGAAAATGACACCTCTTTGAACGCCACCCGTGACAACAAGAATGGAGCTGCTGTGGTGAAAGACTTGAATCCCAAAGAGGAAAATGGGAGTCCAAGAAGTATTTCCTCTTCAATTAAAGGTGTAGAAACTGAATACTCCAATAACATTACATGCTTTGGGTCTTTGGCAGCAGTAGAATCCTATGGAGTTAGCCTTGGAAAAACAGATGCTTTCCTATACAAATATAGGAAGATGCCTGCTGCTGGAATGCAGTAGAATTCTGAAAGTGAACATGGATCTTATTTGAAAGTATATTGCACTGAAACAACTGAACCATGTCGGTCCTAATTTGGGGCCATATTGTGCCACTGGTAAGCAAATTTATTTGGACAATTTTACAGCATTCCTTTTTCCCCTATCTTCTTTGCTAAAGAATTCAGTAGTCACAAGATGGTGGAGACAGTCCTCCAGCAATATTAAGTTGGCCACAATAAAATGAGGCCAGATCCTGAGGTCCTTACTCAAGCAAAGCATCTGTTTACTTTAATGAGTAAAAACCGAGCAAGGGTCTCATGGTTTGGGCCGCACTCTTCTAGGAGTGATTTGTATAGGCTTTAACTTGCTGCCACTATGGTGGGACTGCGTGGGTTTGCTTTCCTAAACCTAGTTAGAATAGGAAACACATGCACTGTGTCAGATCTATTGATTGTATATTGATTAGTAATATAATTTAGTTTCCCCAAATAGCACTGAAATTTGATAGGTTCTTGTACCAAGATCAGGCAAAGTATTATCAGAACTCCTGTTCAGCTGGGAGTCTGAAGATGCATGGTTGCAACACTCGCACTTAGAAAATCACACTGTATTTATAATTTTTTTTATTATACAGTTAGCAAAGTCACGAACACTCAAAACCCTGTGAGGCAGGTAGAAAGAATACAGAATGTGCTGAGCATCCAGGTACTTTCATCATCCCGTGCAAAACAACCTGCAGTGTTAGTGATCTTCGCCCTCGCCATCACCATCAGTCATCATCTTGGCATCTCTCAAGGCACACAGGGTGGGATACAACTTTTATAATGTTACACTTATGCCACCATGTGCAATGCAAACTGAGATGGGGTTTCAGGCCCTTTTCGTTATTTTGTAGTTCCTCACTGTAATGTTGGGATGCCCTTCTCCAATAGATTAATCCTTTTACCTTGATTTTATTAGCATATAATTCAGTCAGTTACCATGGCATTTTTGTTGTCAGACAGCTTCTGATGTCCCTAATTTAAAATATCTCAAGATGCTATGAACTAGTATCTCGTGGTTACTTGTCAACAGTTTAGTTATTACAGCATTTTATTGTTTAAAATCATATTACCTAGGGTTACTTTTGGTTAACTACTTACGCTTAAGCCTTTTTGGACCTTGTGCCTTAATTTAGCTAAACTATATTGTCTTACAGGCCTTGTAGGCTCATTACATTATTGCCTTAATTTACACCTATGCCTCATCTAGTAAATACCTATACCTGTAGGCTACAGCACTAAGGGGAATTAGAAGCCTTTACTAAAGTGTCTCTAATGAATTGTTTTTTTGTAGCAATTACTTAATTAAAAATGTGATGTAAAACTACTGAAACCTATTTATATT
The DNA here is from genome assembly GCF_025201925.1 of Gopherus flavomarginatus. Classification (NCBI taxonomy): domain Eukaryota; kingdom Metazoa; phylum Chordata; order Testudines; family Testudinidae; genus Gopherus; species Gopherus flavomarginatus. The sequence continues at coordinate 40,632 of NC_066620.1, read as the reverse complement.
TTACTTTAGGTATATACAACCTTTAATGTTAGAATAAATATATCTATCTAGTATTCTGTTGGTATGAGATCAGTGCAGTGCTACTCATGTTCTTTTGAGCAGCTATTGCAGTTTTTTTAATTGACATTAAACAGCTCGGTTTAATTTATTGCTCACCAATCTGGAGTTAGATGGTATCGCTCACTTTTTAGCTGTTAAGGGTTAGGTCTGAGCATTCAGCAATTATCGCTCACTGCTCCCTGGCTAGTGGTTATAGCTCACCAGTCCGGCCTTAGCTATTTTTTTTTTCTTCACCACTAAATGTTTTGGGGTTATCAGTCAGCAGTGGGGGTGGGGGGGTCTAGGATTCTCTCTCCCTGCTCCCTGATTGTGTAGGCAGTTACGGGTTAGTGCTGAGTGTTCAACCATTATTGGTTTGGGCTATTGCTCACCAAAAAGGGGCTGAGCATGGGGTTACCATTAACATTCAGTGGTTAGGGGTTGGAGGGTAAGGTTGAGCACTCTGCCGGATTGCCCCTCAGTGCTCAGCCAGTAGGGTTGATGTTCACTGCTCAGCCAGTAGGGTTTTTTTTTTACTGAACAGTGTTGGGGGTTGAGAGTCAGCGATAAGCACTCATCATTTAGTAGTTAGTGGTAAATGCTCAATGTTCAGGGGTTAGAGGTTATTGCTCATGGCTGACTGGGTGACAGCTCATGGTGAAGGTTTAGCTATAACCTCCAGCATTCCTGGCAGGGCTTGAGATCCCTACTCCTAAAACAGACAAGGAATTGTGTTAGGAAATAAAAAAATGGCCAGTCTGGGTCCAACACACCAGTTCCCACATGCCACCTCCAAAGGCTCAGTGCCATGGGTCTCGCATTTACCAGACATTGAGAACAAGAGCACACAGTGGGGATAGGAGTTGAGGCCACACAGCCTGGGTCATGAAGGAGAAAGGACACAGTGACCCCGACTGTCAAATATCACAGGGTAGATACCCAAAACAGGATTCCCACCCACTCCTGGTACAGGAGCCAAGTCTGCATGTCAGCCCTCAGGGTATTACACTTCTGCAGCAGCCTCTGGACCCTTACACAATGAAATCCTATCACCTGTTCTCATCCTCCTAGGCTGTGGCCTACTAGCAGGAGCCAAAGAAATCGCCCTACCAGTCATAAAGAGGAAGCCTGGGGTCTGTTTGGGGACCAGCTCTCTTCAATATCTTCATCAACGACTTAGATGTTGGCATAATAAGCGTACTTTCTAAGTTTGCAGACGATACCAAACTGGGAGGGATTGTGACTGCTTTGGAGGACAGGGTCAAAATGATCTGGATAAATTGGAGAAATAGTCTGAGGTAAACTGGATGAAGTTCAATAAAGACAAATGCAAAGTGCTCCACTTAGGAAGGAACAATCCATTTCACACATACAGAATGGGAAGAGACTGTCTAGGGGTTTGGCTACACTTGCAGCTATACAGCGCTGGGAGTTAAAGCTGTCTTTGTACAGCTGTATAGGGAAAGCGCTGCAGTATGGCCACATTTACAGCATTTGTAGTGGTGTTGGGAGTGGTGCATTATGGGCCACTATCCCAGCATTCAAGTGGCTGCACCATACTTTCCAAAAGAAGGGGGTGGAGTGGAGCGTGACAGGGAGCATGGGGGCGACAGAGAGAGTGGATTTTTGGAGCTGACACTGTCGGCTCCCTGCCTTGCAAGTTCTAAGGACTTGAAGATACACAGCACCAACCTTCAATCATTTTAAAAGTTTGGACCCCTTTCCCCCACCCCTCTCTCATTCACTAAATGCAAATAGCCTTCAGACCAGATAAGCAGCTGCTCCAAAACAGCCCCCCTCCCCCACTCCGGGCTGCTTCTCTCCTCAAGCAAACACTAGGGGATCCCCCCCTCCCTGCTTCTGCATGAGCAAACAGTAGCTGTGTTTGTTTTTTAGCTAAGCAGCTCCAGGAGCCCCGAGTTCACAACAAAACAGAGTGTTATCTTTACTTAAAAAGCATTATGGGAAGCTTTCGGAGGTCAATCATTGTTTACACTAGCACCTCAGCACTGCAAGAGCAGCGCTATAGTCGTTATTCCCCAGGCCGAGGTGGAGTACAGCCAGCGCTGTAGCCAGGGAGATACAGCACTGTATGTGCCTTGCCAGTGTGGACAGAGAGTAAGTTACAGCGCTGTAAAGCCACCACCAACGCTGTAACTCTCGAGTGTAGCCAAGCCCTAGGAAGGAGTATGGCAGAAAGAGATCTAGGGGTCATAGTGGACCGCAAGCTACATATGAGTCAACAGTGTGATACTGTTGCAAAAAAAGCAAACGTGATTCTGGGATGCATTAACAGGGGTGTTGTAAACAAGAAACGAGAAGTCATTCTTCTGCTCTACTCTGCGCTGGTTAGGCCTTAACTGGAGTATTGTGTCCAGTTCTGGGCACCGCATTTCAAGAAAGATGTGGAGAAATTGGAGAGGGTCCAGAGAAGAGCAACAAGAATGATTAAAGGTCTTGAGAACATGACCTATGAAGGAAGGCTGAAAGAATTGGGTTTGTTTAGTTTGGAAAAGAGAAGACTGAGAGGGGATATGATAGCAGTTTTCAAGAATCTAAAAGGGTGTCATCAGGAGGAGGGAGAAAACTTGTTCACCTGAGCCTCTAATGATAGAACAAGAAGCAATGGGCTTAAACTGCAGCAAGGGAGAATTAGGTTGGACATTAAGAAGAAGTTCCTAACTGTCAGGGTAGTTAAACACTGGAATAAATTGCCTAGGGAGGTTGTGGAATCTCCATCTCTGGAAATATTTAAGAGTAGGTTAGATAAATGTCTATCAGGGATGGTCTAGACAGTATTTGGTCCTGCCATGAGGGTAGGGGACTGGACTCAATGACCTCTCGAGGTCCCTTCCAGTCCTAGAGTCTATGAATCTATGAGTGGGCAGCTAATGCAAGGAGAGCACTGCTGCTGCCCTCTCAGCACAGATCCCTATGTGGAAGCCACACTTCAGAAGGAAGGAGGCAGCTTTGCTAAGCAAAGCTACCCACACTTGCCTCTCCACCCTGTCAATATCCCACCAGTGAGCTGGTAGAGGCCTTACATGCTTGCCCACCTTGGTGTGGGGAGGGTAAGTATCCCTAGACTCTCAGTACCTCACTGGGAGTCACCTTCAGACATCTTTCCCTGCCTCTGGGAGATGCCAATGTAGGGCACAAGTGCGTTGAGAAGGCACCTAAGGATCTAGCCTGGCTACACAGAACAGAGAAAGTGGTGCAGCTACTGGCCAGAATGTCTCTGCCGCCACCTGCTTCATGCCCAACTCCCACCATCTTAATAGCTGGGAGAAACAGACATGCATGCTAAGTGGACGGACTTACACAGGGTCATGCCTGGCTCCAGGGCCAGAGTCTCTCTCTCCCAGCAGGGAGTGCTAGTACCCAGCAACCTTTCCACCGAGTCATGAAAGGCAAGTATGACCAGTGTGCACCTCCAGCCTGAGTACCCAACTGTGCCGTGGTCACAAGTGGGATGCTGGGAAGCAGGCACATGTGCCTGTCCACTAGAGGTGCCAGGTCTCTACTACCTCCCTCTGCAAGGGCCTGCACACTGGGACCCGCTCCCTGTAAATGTGCTGTTGCTGCTCTTGATGAGGGCTCTGGCCACCAAGCACTTAATATATAACTTCAGGGAAGCAGGCAGCTCCTGTCAGCTCTAGAGAAGAGGTAGCAGCAAGTCACTTTCCTCCATCCTAGTAAATCTGTACCCAATATGACCCATGTATGCACAGAGAACCATTGACATCAGGTATACATCCCCACAGGTTTGTATTTCTGCCCATGTCCTGTGAAGGGAAACAGTAGGAGGACAAGCAAGGAGCGTGTGTTGGCCAACACATTCTAGAAGAGACAGAGGAAGAAGGGAAATAAACACATATGGACACTTCCCAGGATCCAGCCCTCCAGCAGGGAAGACATTACTACCTGTCCTGTGGCACAACAGCCCTTGTGGTAGGGAAGTTATCAGTTAATCAGGGCCTTTTCTTAGAAATCTGGACTGTAACAGGTTAGCTGCCCCCTTGTGGCCTGGGGTGGGTCTGCAGAGCCCAGCCTCAGTTTCTCTTTCTGCTCCAGGCCCTTTAACGTGTCCACACAAGTAAGATAATCAAAGCATTCCCTGTCTGGGGTCCATTTTAATAAAACCTGCCCAGAGTCTTCACCTCAGTTCCAAGCTGAGAACAGTGCCTCATCCCTGAGTGTCTGCTTTTTTCAAACACTTGAGTCAAGGGTCCCCAGCTCTCATTCCCAGAGTTGGGTTCAGTTTACCCTCTCTCCTTATACCTGGAGCTTGCCTTCCCTGAGATGGGGGCACCCCTTTTTTCCCTACAGGAGCCATTCTTGCTCCTTGCAGCACACAGCTGTAGCTACTGCCTCATCCCAGTTACAGCTTCTCAGGCATCTGGCCTGCCTGGTCCTTCTAGCCCCACTTAGCTGAAGTTAGGCTCCTTTCCCTAGGAACTACCCCAAGAACCTGTTCCTCATCTCCTGAGCTCTGGCCTGAGTTGATCACACAACCTCCTTCTTATTCATCCTCCCCACCTGGGGAGAAAAGCTAAACTTGTTTCATGTGAAGCATAATTTTTCTAGCTATGGATCTCATCCTACTTGTGGTAACAGCGCTTGTATAGTAACAGTAGTATAAAAGTAATGCTGTTGGACAAACAGTAAATGTAGCACAGACAAGACTGGCTCCAGTCACCTTCCCGGGTAAAAATGTTTAAAATTAAAAGCCACAGATTGGCTGCACATTAGAGTAATTACTGTTTGAAATGTATAAACATGAGAGCGCTTGGGTTATTGCATGAAGTAAGTTCAATATGAAAGGTATTTTATAAGCAGTTTATTAATAATGTGGAGCTTCCCTGAAAGTTGTTATTAGGGGAATGAATAATTACTAATAAAACCCAGTGTCTTCACTTTAATTTCAAGTGTTGCTTTCCACATTATTAGCCTGATTCATAAGGATTTCTGGTTGTTTACATATTTGCTATGAAATAAATTATTTTTATGTCCTTACATAGTATTTGTAAGCCTTGCCAACAGGATAAGGCTACTGAACTAGAAAGATAAACAGGATGAGCTAGTGAAAGAGTTGTCTGCTTCATAAAGCCCCCATTGCACACACCAGGTACTAAAAAATGTCTATGGGAAAAAAAATCCTGTGCTTGTTTCCCCATCTGTAATATGGGGATGACAACATACTCCTTCCTTTGAAATGGTGAAAAGCCCTGCCTAGGAGCTACTCAAGCTATTCTGATGATAACACACTACTGCAGTCCTCTCACAGATGCCCTGGAAGGCTACTTGTCGTGATGCAGTTAGAAGTATCAAATAATTAATATGTACTGGAAAATTTGTTTGTAGTGCAGACTGTCTGGTGATTCCAAAAGGCTCTGACCTATAAAGATAAAAATCTGTCCTTTATTCTACTGGACCAATAACGGGTGTGGCCCTGCTCATGCCCTGTAGACGTGTGCAGTACTATAGCACACACGCAATTGCTGGGTGTTTCTGGAACCAGGACTGTTCCCAGGACTTGGGGAAAACATGCAGAGAACAGCCTTAAAGCCAGATACATAGTATTATTGCCAGGGGACTGCTGGGGCGACACTTCGGGGAGTGACTCTCTGCCACTGGCTGGAACCTGCAAAACCTCAAATAACCTGAAACCACCGCTGAAAAGAACCAGGCGGGTATAAGGTGCGCCAAGGTGGGGACTACAACTCCTGTGATGCGATGGGGGAAAGGAGACAGCATCTTCCATGATTCATTGCGCCTCGATGCTCTGCCATGAGGTATCGGGCCCTGCGAGGCGCCGTACATTACTCTGTTCTTCGCGCGTATTCTTCACGGTGCAGTAAGAAGCGTCAGGGCGGGCGCCGCCTGCTTCTCCGACCTTGGGTAATGGCGGCACCCCCAACAAATCGCAGCCTCCCGGGGAGACCTCCAACTTCCTGCCTATTGACCGGAGGTGAAACTGACCTGGTACGTCTTTAGCAGGGATCCACCGGGAACGTGACCGGAAGTTGTCCCGGCCCGGTCTTAATGGCGTCCCACTGGGGACAACGACTGGAAGTGTATTTACCTCGGTAAGTGCTCAATTTGCCCTGGTTCTCCAACTGGTGCGGACTCGGGGGTAGAAACGGGCGGAGATGGATGGGATTAAGAACGGGGGCGCCTGGCGAGGACTGACGGGGAGGGGGTCCGGGAGCATTGGGGGCCTGGGGTTTCCTGCAGCAAACTGCAGCCACAACTCCCGTGGTGCACTAGGCAGAGCAGGGACACCACAGATATCTCCCGTGGTGCCGCGGGGCCGCAACTGCTGATGGGATTTGGAGGCAGTGGACGTTACACTACATCTCCCACAATGCAGTGCTCAGGTTTGTTTGTAGCGGGGTGAAGTGGCGGTTCCGAGCGGAACCATGAAACAGCCGTTGGTGCCGGAGAGCCACGCCGCCTGCAGAGAGACACGTATAGCCTGGCCACCCAGCAGAGAGATGCACAGTGTAGCGTGTACGTGTATAGTGTGCACCATGTACACACGCACAGTTGAACAATTTGCAAGTGTGTATCTCACACGAGAGATGCATACGTGTGTAGCATGCAACACACACATACAGTACAGCGATATGCATGCTTGTATAGCATGGACCCCACATATTCTCTGAGGAATATAGCCATTGTGGGATGTGGTGGCTATGGATAGCGAGATTGTTGGCTCAGACCGTGTAAACAACTGTGGTGGCAGGTTTTGAAGATAAATGTTTAAGTCTACATTCCATAGGGACCTAGTGTGCAAAAGGCCATGTGTTTATGCTGTTAGGATGGCAGACTGTTGCATTCTGAACCAACTATAGCTTTTTTTCATAGTTAATTTTTACAGCCCAAGGCCTGGTTTGTTGTATTCATCAATCCTTGAGGTTGTGCTGCAAATCAGAGTGTTGTGAAAGGAATAGAGTACCTCCCAAGGCTGTGGGTTAGCTGTTGTGCAGCAGTATTTCTGAAGACTCATGGCTTCTTGTTTTACAAATAGTGGAAGAGCATTTGCAAAGTCTGGTTACCATTGAAGTGTATGTTTATGCTGAACTGCATAGCTCCTAATGAAGTGTCTGCTTTGATTTACTCACAAAAAAAACTTCATTAATACAGAGTTACGGTTGCCTGGAGGTAGCTTGTGCCTTTCCAGAATGTCAAGTCCAGCAAAACTCAAACCTCTGAAAATCAGGAAATACAGAATTAATGCACATGCCAGGGCAATCTTATCTCTTCCTTTTCTGAGCTGCCAATAGCTGCTAGGAATTACCTGCATTCACTCCAGCTGCATTCAAAGTATTAGGTGTAGCTGTACTGAATGGTGCAGGCATTAGATGAAGCAGCTTGGTAGAGATTTCATTGTGCTGTGAGGACGTATGGGGATTAGTTTGAATGTGAGATCTGGGTCTGAGGTACCTGCCTTCACCCACACACAATTAATAAAAGGAAAGAAGTGTACATGTATGTTCAAAGATCCATTATGCATAATATCAGCAGTGAGTTGTGTAGGTTGAGTCAGTAGCAGGGCACATGGGTGTTCTTACCGTGAGGGTTGACAGCATTATGTGTGTTTAATGATGAGTAAGTGAAAGTATCATTTTAGATGGAATCCTGTGAGTAACGGTGAAAGGGATGTAAAATTTAACAAGCGTGGGGTTGCTTTTGGGGAGTAGGCTCAGTGTCCGTGTTTAGAACATGGATAGGGTTAGGTTTAGGGTTAGATTGGGCTAGGGGGTTAAGGTGGGGATGAGGGTAGGGTCAGGTTAGGAGTTGGGGGTAGGGTTGTTAGGGTTGGGATTAAGGGTTAGAGTTGAGGTTACAAAGATAGGGTTGGGGTGAGGTTAGGGTAGGGTTAGGGTGAGGGGGTTAGGGTCAGGGTTCTGACTACAGTCCCGTCTGGGAATAAGGGGTGTGTCCTGAATAGTGTCCTCTCCAGAAAGAAGGGGTGACTCATTCATAGTAGTCCTCCTGAGAACAAGACGTGCATCCTGCATACTGTCCCTTCTGGGAACATCAGATGTGTTATGAATACTAGGCTCTCTGGAAACAAAGGGTGCCCCGTGAATACTGTTCCCAGCAGAAACAAGGGGTGTGTCATCAATAGTACTCCTTCTGGGAACAAGGGATGTGTGTGAAATACAGTTCCCTCTGGAAACAAGGGGTGTGTTCTGAATACCATTCCCTCTGGAAACAAGGGGTGTGTTATCAATAGTACTCCTCCTGGGAACAAGGGGTGTGTGCTGAATACTGTCCGGTCTGGGAAAAAGGGGTGTGTCCTGAATACTGTCCCCTCTGGAAACAAGAGTGGTGTCATCAATAGTACTGCCCCTGGGAACATGGGGTGTGTGCTGAAAAGTGTCCCTTTTGGAAACAGGAGCTGGGTTATGAATGCCCTGCGGAAACAAGGGGTGTGTCATGAATACTGTCTCCTCTGGAAAGAAGGGGTATCTCCTGAATATTGTCCCCCGCAGAAACAAGAGCGTGTCATTAATAATACTTTCCCTGGGAACAAGAAATGAGTTCTGAATACTTGTCACCTGTGGAAACAAGAGGTGTGTCACACATTCTGTCCCCACTGGGGACAAGAGTTGTGTAATGAATACTGTCTCCCCCAGAAACAAGAGGTATTTATCAATAGCACTCCTTCTGGGAACAAGGGGTGTGTGCTGAATAATGTTCCATCTGGGAACAAGAGGTGTGTCCTGAATATTGTCCCCCCTGGAAACAGGTGTGGTCTGAATACTGTCCCCCCAGAAACAAGATGTGCAATATTAATAGCACTCCTCCCGGGAACAAGGGGTGTGTTTTGAATAGTGTTCCCTCCGGAAACGAGCTATGTCTTGAATATTGTCCACTCCAGAAACAAGAGGTGTGTAATGAATATTGACCCTACATAAACAAGAGGTGTGTCATCAATAGTAGTCCTCATGGGAACATGACATGTATCCTAAATACTGTCCTGTTGAGAAACAAGGGTGTTTCTCGCTCTTATGGTTTGTAGAAAGTAACATTAAAAGTGATGGGGCATGGCTCCCTGGTGCCCTCTGTTCCAGTGCCCCTACTCTTGCCCCCTCCCCACATTTGGAGCAGCCCCTGGCCAAGCTGGGCCTGGGATCCTCTTGTCTGCTGTGCAGAGGGCAGGGGCTAATGTTGGGGTATCACAATTCCACTGCCTTTGTACCTGGTCTCTGCTGAGCGGGGGTAGGGGGGGTGACATGAGTCTGCGATGTTACCTCTGAGTGGGAGATGCTGAGTGCTGCTGATGGACTGAACAAGCCTTCTGGTTAGTGAGGTCTGCTTAAAGTGAGAGTGTGCTGTCTCTCACTCCCCAAACACACACAGCTTCTCTCTCTCAAATACATGCCTGTAGATTCATAGATTCTAGGGTCAGAAGGGACTAATGTGATCATCTGGTCTGACCCCCTGCACAAAGCAGGCCACAGAACCCTACCCATCCACTTCTATAACAAACCCCTAACCTATGTCTGAGTTATTGAAGTCTTCAGATTGTGTTATGATTTCCTCTGAAAGAATAAAATTGCAGAGAATGTATGTGCATGGTGCATTTCAAAGTTTGAGGATTACAGTGCTGTTAGTTTATTTTTTCTTGTGGTCTGTGCATTTTATAATTTTACTACTCAAAGCATTAAAGTTAAGGTAGAAATAAGTTCTAAAATGCCTAACCTGTCCTGGCTGGCATAATTGTCATTCATTATTTAAAATAACAATGATAAAGCACAGTAAGATGATAAAAGTCAGACAAATAATAGTATCCTGCTAGAACAAATTCTGCTTCTGCTCACAACTTTAGACTCTGCAGTTGAAAGTTGCTTATTTTCAATTTGTTAAATTATTTTACGGATATCACTAAAAATACACTTTTATGAAAATAAATGTGGTTCCATGTGTGATACTAATAGCCATGATGAAATCAAATGTTAGGAAGTCATGTACACGATTTTGATTGGTAAACCTAAATGCACAAATATTTAGAGAAATGAATTTCCTTTCTTAATAAAAGAGAAAACAACACGTTAATCTTATATGGTTTTTTTTAGTGAATGGTTTTTCATTGTGCTAAAAAGCATTTACTTAATTTTGACTAGCTAATGGCAGTAACAGAGTATGTGTTAAATAAACGCTGCTTAAAATCTGCTTATTTTCTCAATTTGTATATAGCTGTACTAAAGATAGTGTACAAAATATCAGACTTGTGTTTCTGATATCTGTGTTAAAGCTCCAGAACTGACACCCTGAGGCTTGGGAGTGGGACTGTTTTCAGGGCTGGCGCTTCCACTAGGCGACCCTAGGTGGTCGCCTAGGGAGGCAGGATTTGGGGGGGGTGGCATTTTGCCACCCTCAGTGGAAATTTGAAGGCGAGGTGGGGGGGTCCTTCCGCTCCAGGTCTTCAGTGGAAATTCAGTGGTGGATCCTTCACTTGCTCTGGGACCCGCCAATGAAGAGCCCCAAAGATGTGGAGTGGAAGGACCCCGCTCCCCCCGCCGCTGAATGCTCAGAGGAGGAGCGCTGCCACCTAGGGCAGCAAAAAACTGTGGTGCCGCTCCTGACTATCTTGCTATATTATCTTCTGATTGTTCTAAACTTAGGGCGTGGCTACACTCGAAAATCCAAAGTGCTGCTGTGGGAGCGCTCCCGCGGCAGCGCTTTGAAGTGCGAGTGTGGTCGCGGCACCAGCGGTGGGAGACAGCTCTCCCAGTGCTGCAGGTACTCCATCTCCCTATGGGGATTAGCTTGCAGCACTGGGAGCCGCACTCCCAGCGCTGGGGCACTGTTTACACTGACACTTTGCAGCGCTGTAACTTGAAAAAACACACCCCTGAGTGAGAAAGTTGCAGCACTGTAAAGCGCCAATGTAGCCAAGACCTTACTTATATACAAACTCCAATTAAAGCCACATTTTAAGTTTATATTTTTTTATTTATAAGAACTGGAGTTTTGCTGACAGGCATATTATGTCTAAGTTATTATGTGCAAGAAACCTGACGTTTTCAGGTGCTCAAATAGCCCCATGAATCGTTATTAAAATTGCCTTCCCCAGAAATATGAAATGTTGCCTCTGGTGAGCCATGAGTGGCCAGAGGGTTGTGGGCTCTGGCAAGTTGCAACCCCCTGTGTGACAGCATGAAGTCGGTCTTGAGCTGCATGATGAGTGCCAGGCACCGTAAGCTGCAGCAGCAGTGGATGTGTAAGGGTGGCAATATGCTATGTGACCCTTATGTCTGTGATGCTGCTGGGGGTGGTGTTGTTGCCTTAAGACAGAGGTGGACAAACTACGGCCCCTGGCCCCTTGCCCCTCCCCTGCTGTTCCCCCCTTCCGCCACAGCCTCAGCTTGCCCCACTGCTGGTGCAATGCTCTGGGCGGCTGGGCTGCGAGCTACTGGGGCAGCACTGCTGCAGAGCCCGGCCTGACCCAGTGCTCTGCTGCATGGTGCGTGGCTGTAGCGCTGCCAGGCACTGGTGCTCCAGGCAGAATGGTAAAGGGGCAGGGAGGAGGGGGTTGGCTAGAGGGCAGGGGAGTTTGGGGTGGTGGGCAGGGGTGTGGCTAGGAGTTGGGGTGGTCAGAGGATGGGGAACGGGGTTGAATGGGGGAAAGGGTCTGGAGGGGCAGTCAGGAAGGGGGTGGTGGGCAGGGAACAGGAAGCATGGAGGGATGGATGGGAGAAGGGGTCCTGGGGGGGCCGTCAGGAAACAGGTGGAGTTGGATGGGACAGGAGTCCTGGGGGTGGGCTGTCAGGGGGCAAGAAATGTGTGTGTGTGTGGGGGGAGTGGCCAGTGCTCTCTGGCTGCCCATCAGTGCATAATTTGTGCCAGGGCTGAGCTCTGTGACCTTTGTCTATGTAAATTAAGCACTTGGAGGAGGCAGAGGGATGTGCAGGGGATGGGAGGGAGGTAGCCCAGGGGCAAAGTACAAGTTTGCACAGGTTGCCATTTTCCCTAAAGTTGTTCATGGGGATGGTGCAGTGCTCTGGCCTGTGTCAGCTGCCTGGGCAGCTTGACAGGGACTGACACTGCCCTCCATCTTGAGCGTGAGGCTGTAGGTATGCCCTCGAGCACCAGCCAAGTAATCTTTCCATTACCCCTGTCTCACAGTACAAGCAAACCCCTCCAGCACTGTTGAGATACCTCTTTCAGCAGCCCCCAACTGCACCTACTATGGAGTCCACTCTTCTCTCTAGATAGCATTTTCTTTTTAGGAACCTAAAATGTGGTAATTATAGTGTTACCTGGTGAAAGAGTTTGTCTTCTATAAATTTGTATTGTAAGAAGGAAGGCTGATTAATACATCAAAACAAACAGTCCTTGCTGCTGCTAAGCTAAGAATGAACTAAAGGGATTCTGTGTTGCTTCAGTCTGTATTTATAGCTGCCTTTGGCTTCTAAGGCATGCTGGGAAATGGAGGGGGTGGAGCTTAGGCAGTATATAAGCTGGAGTCTTGTTGCAGGAAGTCATTTGACTTTGTGTTGGTTGACAGAGTTGTGCAGAGGTGCTTGTATGGGTGTTTATAGTCATGATGTGTATTGATATGGGGTAATAATGACATGTATTTGTGGTTAATGTAATGTTTTTCTGTCCTTATTTCTGTGTAATGTGCTTTCTTTTCATTTCAGATTGTTAATAGTGTGTTTGATTTGTGTTATTGTTTGTATTTTCATTGGGAGGGAAGACATTGGGGGTTGTTTCAGCAGCCCCCAACTGCACCTACTATGGAGTCCACTCTTCCCTCTAGATAGCATTTTCTTTTTAGGAACCTAAAATGTGGTAATTATAGTGTTACCTGGTGAAAGAGTTTGTCTTCTATAAATTTGTATTGTAAGAAGGAAGGCTGATTAATACATCAAAACAAACAGTCCTTGCTGCTGGGAAATGGGGTTCGGGGTGAGGGTTTAGGATTAGGGTGGTTAGGGTCAGTGATTAGGGGGTGAGGGGTTGGGGTTGTTAGGGTTGGGGTTAGGGTAGAGTCAGGGTGTAGGGTATGGGGTGGGGTTAGAGGTCAGGGTTAGAGTCAGGTGGTCTGGGATTAGGGGTTGGGCTAGGGTGAGGGTTTAGGGGTTGGGGGTTGGGGTGAGGTTGGGGGTTAGGGTTAGGTTGGGGTTAGGGTGAGGGTGAGCTTTAGGGTTTAAGGGCTAGGGGTAGGTTAGGGTCGGGTTAGGGTGAGGATTGGGGTTAGGGGATTCGGTTAGGGGCTAGGGCTGCGTTAGGGTCGGGTTAGGGTTTTAGGTTTGGGGGTTAGGGGTTAGGGTTAAGGGTTGTTAGGGGTTAGGATTTAAGGATTCTGTTAAATACACATATCTAGTACTGATAGCATGTCCAAGGTGTTGGACTGTTGTAGAAGCATAGCAGTTTTCTCCCTGGGTTAGGTGGGGACTGGTCTGAGGAGACTGTAATATATAGTAGGAGTTTTTTCTCTTAACCTGCATTTTCTCCTACTCAGTTGTCTGGAGCCCTGTGAGTAGAGTTTTAAACCATGTTTGCAGTCAAGCTTTCTTTATATTTGCAGGTATTTGCAGATCGTCTTGAGTCATACTGTGACGTGAAGAGTAGTGAATATTTTTCTATTTGTCCATCATGCTGGTGCTGTATGTTTGTGAGTGATTTCACTGTCTGAGGGTTTGGGGGTTAGGGTTAGAAGTGAGAGGGAGGGGGGGTTAGGGGGAGGGTTGTTAGGGTTTAGGGGTTTAAGGTTGGGGATTAGGGTTGGGGTTGGAGTGAGGGTTTAGGATTAGGGTAGTTAGGGTCAGTGATTAGGGGGTGGAGGGTAGGGGTTGGGGTGAGGGGTTGGGGTTGTTAGGGTTGGGGTGAGGGTTAGGGTAGAGTCAGGGTGTAGGGTATGGGGTGGGGTTAGAGGTCAGGGTTAGAGTCAGGTGGTCTGGGATTAGGGGTTGGGCTAGGGTGAGAGGTTAGGGGTTGGGGTGAGGTTGGGGGTTAGGGTTAGGTTGGGGTTAGGGTGAGGGTGAGCTTTAGGGTTTAAGGGCTAGGGCTAGGTTAGGGTCAGGTTAGGGTGAGGATTGGGGTTAGGGGATTCGGTTAGGGGCTAGGGCTGGGTTAGGGTCGGGTTAGGGTTTTAGGTTTGGGGGTTAGGGTCAGGGGTTAGGGTTAAGGGTTGTTAGGGGTTAGGATTTAAGGATTAGGATTTAAGGTTTAGGGGTTAGGGTGGTTAGGTGTTAGGGGTTGGGGTGTTAGGGTTAGGTTAGGGTTTAGGGTTGGGGTTAGGGTTGTTAGGGTGGTTAGGATTTTGGTTAGGGCTGATTTAGGGGGTTAGGGGTTGGGGTCAAAGGTCAAGGGGTTAGGGGATAGGGTCGGGGTTTAGGGTTAGGGGTTGGGGTTAGAGGTTAGGGGTTGGGGTTAGGGGTGGGGTTGGGTAGGGTTAGGGGTTGAGGGTTAGGGGTTAAGGGTTAGGGTTTAGGTTGCGGTTGGGTTAGGGTTTAGGGTTGGGGTTAGGGTTAGGGGGTAGAGGTGGGGTCAGAGTCAGGGTTTAGGGTTAGGGGTTAGGGTTTAGGGTTGGGGGTTAAGGGTTAGGGTTTAGGTTGCGGTTGGTTTAGGGTTGGGGTCAGGGGTAGGGGTCAGGGGTCGAGGTCGGGGGTCAGGGGTCGGGGTCAGGGTCGGGGTTAGGCTTTAGGGTTAGGGTGAGGGTTTAGGGTTTGGGTTGAGGTTGGGGTTGGGTTTAGGGTTAGGGGTGGGGGTAGGGGTTGGGGTTGGTTAGGGTTAGGGGTTGGGGTTAGGGTAAGGGTAGGGTGAGGGTTAAGGGTTGGGGTAGGGGTTAGGGTTTAGGGTTAGGGTTTAGGGTCAGGGTCAGGGTTTGGGGTTGGGTTAGGGTTAGGGTTAGGGTTTTAGGGTTAGGGTTTAGGGTTAGGGTTGTTAGGGTTAGGGGTTAGGGTTAGGGTTGGTTAGGGGTTAGGGTTAGGGGCTGGGGGTTGGGGTTAGGGGTCGGGGTCAGGTGAGGGTGAGGGTTGGTTTAGGGTTAGGGTTTTAGGGTTAGGGGTTGGGGTTGGGTTTAGGGGTTAGGGGGAGGGTGAGGTTAGGTTAGGGTGAGGGGGAGGGTGAGGGTTGGGTTAGGGTTAGGGTTGGTTAGGGTTTGGGGGTTGGGGTTAGAGGTTAGGGTTAGGGGGTTAGGGTTAGGGTTTAGGGTGAGGGTGAGGGTTTAGGGTGAGGGTTTAGGGTTAGGGTTGTTAGGGTTAGGGTTAAGGGTGGGGTTGGGGTTGGGTTAGGGTGAGGGTCGGGGTCAGGGTTAGGTTAGGGGTAGGGGTAGGGTGAGGGTGGGGGTGGGGGTCAGGGTTTAGGGTTCGGGTTCGGGTTAGGGTAGGGGTAGGGTTTAGGGTCGGGGTTAGGGGTTAGGGTTGGGGTTGGGGTTTAGGGTGAGGGTGAGGGTTTAGGGTGAGGGTTTAGGGTTGGGGTCGGGGGTTAGGGGTTAGGGTTAGGGTTTGGGTGAGGGTGAGGGTTAAGGGTTAGGGTTAGGGGGTTAGGGTTAAGGGTTGGGGTAGGGGTAGGGTTAAGGGTTAGGGGTTAGGGGTTAAGGGTTTAGGTTGGGGGTAGGGGTTAGGGTTAGGGTTTAGGGTTAAGGGTTAAGGGTTAAGGGTTAGGGGTTAGGGGTTAGGGGTTGGGGTTGGGGCGAGGGTTTAGGGTTAGGGCGAGGGTTTAGGGTTAGGGCGAGGGTTAAGGGTTAGGGTTTAGGGTTAGGGTCAGGGTGAGGGTTTGGGGTTGGGGTTGGGGTTAGGGCTAGGGCTTTAGGGTTAGGGTTTTAGGGTTAGGGTTTAGGGGTTAGGGTTAGGGTTAAGGGTGAGGGTTTAGGGTTTAGGGTGAGGGTTTAGGGTGAGGGTTTAGGGTGAGGGTGATGGTCAGGTTTAGGGGTTAGGGTTTAGGGGTTAGAGGTTAGGGTTAAGGGTTAAGGGTCGGGGTCGGGGTTAGGGTGGGGGTGGGGGTGGGGGTTAGGGGTAGGGGTAGGGTTTTAGGGTTAGGGTTTTAGCGTTAGGGGTTAGGGGTCAGGGGTTAGGGTCAGGGGTTAGGGTTAGGGTGAGGGTTAAGGATTAGGGTTAGGGTTAGGGTTAGTTAGGGTCAGGGTCAGGGTTTAGGGTTTAGGGTTTGGTTTAGGGTTAGGGTTAGGGTTAGAGGGTCAGGGTCAGGGTTTAGGGTTAGGGTTTAGAGTTTAGGGTTAGGGTTAGGGTGGGTTAGGGTGGGTTAGGGTTAGGGTAGGTTGGGGTTGGGGTTAGGGTTAGGGGTGTAATAACCTTAGTCCCAGATTTGGACCTTAGCGTCCAAGATATGGGGGTTAGCATGAAAACCTCCAAGCTTAGTTACCAGCTTGGACCTGGTACTTGCTGCCAAGGCCTCGGTGTCATCACCTGCCTTGTAGGTGGGAAATTTCCTGTGCTGTGGAGCAATATTTGGCGCCGGGTTGTTAGGGTTGGCGGGCACATGCAGCCCAGCTTTTACCAACTCCAGTTCATGTTTTCTCTGTTTTTCCTTCTCTTCATTCTGTTTTTGTTGTTTTTCCATTTCTTTTTGTTGTTTTTCCATTTCTTTTTGGTGTTTTTCCATTTCTCGGTGGTGGGCCAACTCTTCTTCTGCTTGTTTCCTTCGGTAGGCTATCTCTTCTTCTTCTAGTTTTCTTTTGTGTGCTGCCTCTTGGGCTGCCTGTTCTTTTTGGAAGGCTGCCTCTTTGATCTGTTCTTCTCTTTCTTTCATCTCCATCTCTTTTTGTTTTATTTCCAGTTGTCGCCTGTGTTCAGCTTCTTTGATTTGCTCTTCGGCGTCAATTTTTGCCTTAGAAGTCATGATTCCTGTTTTCTTGTGTTGGGGTGCCCTCCGGTGTTTATCTTCTGAACTGCAGGTTCTGTTGCCTCCTGGAGTCTGCCTAGCAACAGTGCTTTTTTCCTTTTCTCTCTCTAGCTAATGTTCAATGAAGGGAAACCAGAAAAACCACTTTATTTGCATGCCTATAAGTGCTGGTACTTGGCTCCTAATGGGAGGGCTATTGCATGACAAAAGACCCTTAACATGCAAGCCACAAACTGCGAGAGAGAGCAGAAAAAAAAATTCTCTCTGGTTCCCTTTTAAAACCAACTGTTTCTCTCTGCTAAAAAGCCCTTAGCAGAGAAAAGAAAAATATAATATTCCTACTGGCTTCTGGATTCTAATCCCACCGCTGCCACCATGTAATAACCTTAGTCCCAGATTTGGACCTTAGCGTCCAAAATATGGGGGTTAGCATGAAAACCTCCAAGCTTAGTTACCAGCTTGGACCTGGATCCCACCGCTGCCACCATGTAATAACCTTAGTCCCAGATTTGGACCTTAGCGTCCAAGATATGGGGGTTAGCATGAAAACCTCCAAGCTTAGTTACCAGCTTGGACCTGGTACTTGCTGCCACCACCCAAAAAATTAGAGTGTTTTGGGGCACTCTGGTCCCTCTGAAAAACCTTCCCTGGGGACCCCAAGACCCAAATCCCTTGAGTCTCACAACAAAGGGAAATAATCCTTTTTCCCTTCCCCCCTCCAGGTGCTCCTGGAGAGATACACAGACACAAGCTCTGTGAATCCAAACAGAGTGAATCTCCCTCTCTGTTCCCAATCCTGGAAACAAAAAGTACTTTCCTCTTCACCCAGAGGGAATGCAAAATCAGGCTAGCCACTTTAACACACACAGATCTACCTCCCACCAATTCCCTGGTGAGTACAGATTCAATTTCCCTGAAGTAAAGAAAAACTCCAACAGGTCTTAAAAGAAAGCTTTATATAAAAAGAAAGAAAAATAAGTACAAATGTTCTCTCTGTATTAAGATGATACACACAGGGTCAATTGCTTAAAAGAATATTGAATAAACAGCCTTATTCAAAAAGAATACAAATGAAAGCACTCCAGCACTTATATTCATGCAAATACCAAAGAAAAGAAACCATAGAACTTACTATCTGATCTCTTTGTCCTTACACTTAGAAACAGAAGACTAGAAAGTAGAACTACTTCTCCAAAGCTCAGAGCAAGCAGGCAGCCAGAAAACAAAGACCTTAGACACTCAATTCCCTCCACCCAAAGTTGAAAA